>NC_089265.1:32394331-32721414 GCF_963930625.1 Muntiacus reevesi | reverse complement strand
CTTAGGTGTTCTAAGGCCCAACTTCAATGTGAGGAGAAGGGGTTTCCCCCCACACCACCAAGCAATTCTTGGACATCAACTGGGTATCCTATGATTCAACTTAATTCTAACACTAAATACCTGCAGATAGCATCAGATCTCACAGATTAAAGGCTCAGTCTTACAAAACTGTCCTTCCCACAATTTCAGATGACACTCACATGCCCAGGCTGTCACCGGAGCGTCTGATAGACCAGCAATTGGGGGAAGATTGGAGGTTTCATAACACTAACCTTGCGTATCAGACACCAGTCCCCAGTCCAGGTTATTACCTATACTTCTGACTGACTAGTTGTAAACCAGAGATTCCCAGGACCTCCTCCTCCACTGTGATTGATTTGCTGGAGCAGCTAGTAGAACTCTCAAGAAATCTGTTTACTCACTAGATTATAAGTTTATTCTAAAAGGATATATTTCAGGAACAGGCAGATGGAAGGGTCTCATAGGGCAAGATATGGGGGAAGAACATGAAGCGTTCATGCCCTCTCCAGGCTCACTACTCTCACAGATTATTCACTGATCTAGAACTTCTCAGAACTCAGTCCATTTGAGCTTTTATGGAAGCTTCATTACAGAGACATGGTTGATTAAAACCCTGGCAATTGATTCACCCTCCAGCTCTTCTCCCTTCCAGAAGTTGGGGGTGGGAATACTGAAAATTCCAACCCTTTCATAAGATGATTTTTTCCCCTGGTAACTAAACCTTGTCATTAGCTGCATCCACAACCCACTTATTAAAATAACAAAGGACACTGTCCTTACTTTTATAGCTATCATTACTTAGGAAATCCCAAGAGTTTTGGGAGCTTTGGGATGAAGACCAAATATATATTTTTGTAAATCACAATATTACTCCATCCTTGTCCATATTTTTTAAAACAAATTCACAAATTCTTGCTTAAGGAAATATGCATAAAGACAGAACTACAACTCAAATGCTACATGTAACAACACTGCTTTCCTCAACAGTATTTTCCAGTTTAACCCCACTAGCAGTATACAAAGGAATCCCTTGACAAACCTGTTCTTACTGAGTACCATTAATTGAAAAAAAAAAAAAAAAAGTTAGCTCTTTGCCATTTCAATAAGCAAAGGCATATCTCAATAAAATGAATTGCTAATCAGCTATTTAAATAAAATTTTATTTCATTCTTTAAAAGGAAGCAAAATCAACTGCGCTAGTGAAAAACCAGTTCATGTCTATAAAAACATGGGGATTTCCCCTAACTGCCTCATAGCGCCTTATATCCCAAACTGCCTCATTGGTGTAGCTAGTTTTTTTAAGATATTAAGTGTGTGAAGTGTAAAAAGCATCTCCCTGGGCTCAGTAAGAAGTTTCTCAAAAGGCTTCACTCCTCATGCAAATTTTAATTCTTTGACATTGAAAGGATTGCAGGAACCATAAATCAACACCTTCTTGTGATTGAAAATCAAAGAAATCCAGATTGTATATGGAAATATTTGTCTTTGGTACACTGAACTTAGTTTCCCAAGTTCTTGAAAGGCATTTGCAACACATGCTGTCTTCACAGCATAATACAAAGCAGGTCCCACTAAAATTAGGGAGGGGAAGTTTTCAGCTCTGACTGAAACTAACCTGGTTAATTACTGCAGTTGCTGACTGCAAACATGAAATTAAAAGACGCTTGCTACTTGGAGGAAAAGCTGTGTCCAACCTAGACAGCATATTAAAAAGCAGAGACATTACTTTACTGACAAAGGTCCATCTAGTCAAAGCTACGGTTTTTCCAGTAGTAATGTATGGATGTGAGTTGGACCATAAGAAAGCTGAGTGCTGAAGAATTGATGCTTTTGAACTGTGGTGTGAAGAAGACTCTTGAGAGTCCCTAGGACTGCAAGGAGATCAAACCAGTCAATCCTAAAGGAAATCAGCCCTGAATATATTTATTAGAAGGACTGATGCTGAAGCTCCAATACTTTGGCTACCTGATGCAAAGAACTGACTCATTTGGAAAAGACCCTGATGCTAGGAAAGATTGAAGGCAGGAGGAGAAGAGGACACAGAGGATGAGATGGTTGGATGACATCACTGGCTCAATGGACATGAGTTTGAGCAAGCTCCAGGAGTTGGTGGTGGACAGGGAAGCCTGGCATGCTGCAGTCTATGGGTCACAAAGAGTCAGACACGACCGAGCAACTGAACTGAACTAAACCTCCTCCTAGCTGTGTTATATCACAGGTGTGCTGGTGCCTTTTCAATGATAATTCAGTTGAAAGCAAAATATTTCAGACATGAAATTTTACCTGATTTTATTATAATGTTACTCTGTAAAATATTTTTAAACTTTTCAGTAGCAATTGTTTGTTCACTGAAATGGGTGGGAGCCTTTGTATTGAATAATTGCTACTGAGACTATTAGCTGTTTTTCTCATCAATATTTGCTAACTTCTTGCTCAAAGGATATTTTCTTTACTAAAAAAAAAATCTACACCATTTATTTATTATAAATATGTGACAACAAAAGTAACATTTTACTATCATATTTAAGATAATTGCTAATATAGTGAGTTTTTTGTTTGTTGTTTTCTTTAAATAGCAGGCCTTCTAATAGTGATTCCATTATGTTATTTTCCTGTGTAAGAAGAACCCATACTGACTTCCAACCGCCCGGAGACGGAAGATGTTTCTCTGTATGTCCTACATATCTGAACAATATGGCTAAGCATCCTAACAGTCTTCTTTTCCGGCATCTTCAGTGCTCTCTCTCTCACACACATCATCCTTTGGACATATGTGTGTATGTACCTAGGCTTCACCAACGGCCCAGCAGGTAAAGAATCTGCCTGCAATGCAGGAGACTTGGGTTTGCTCCCTGGTTTGGGAAGATCCCCTGGAGTAGGAAATGGCAACCCACTCCAATATTCTTGCCTGAAAATCCTGTGGACAGAGGGTGGGCTACAGTTCAAAGGGTCACAGAGAGTTGGACACGACTGAGCGACTAAGCACAAGTGTATATACCCATGAATCTGCCCCTGAAACCTCCTCCCTCATTTAAGATTTGTCCAACACTTAATATTTAGTTCATGTTTTCCCCATTTTCTAGAATGGTCTAAGCTTATATTACTTTCATTAACAATTTGTATCATACACTTTAGAATCTACATATATATTCTAATGTTAATTGGTTCTGGTTTTGTTCATGTTATTTTCATGAAAGTCTATCATATATGCAGGACAAATAATGTTTCATAGCACTTTTGTACTGGTGTATTTTGTAGGAATAGTTTAATTAAATTTAAAAAATAATTAAGCAGAGAAATACTCAAGACTTAATTTGGTACTATAGACATGTAATCCAATAGTATGAAGAGACATTTTGGCCTTTCAAGCAAAGGAAGTAAGTAAAACTGTTTTGGGCTATTTTGTGGCTGTTGACGCACAGGGACAAAGAGTAGAGAAACAGGTATGAGAAGTGTTGGTAGGAATAATTATACCCTCAAAAGTTTACAGAGGGGAATAATATGGTGAAAAAGAAAAAAAAAATGTTAAAGGTGAGAAGAGGTTATATTTTAGAGGATTCTTAGCTCTCAGGAAGTTTTCTTTGTAAATTTAAATGCTTCTTTGTGATTTTGCAGTTGACTTTTAGGGTTTTTAGATGGTTATGTCTATGACTCCTCAGGAAACATCTTTTACATATCATCAAAAGCATCAAACATTATGATAAAAACAGTATAACTCTAAGTATTTTCTAAGTTTAATGACTAAATAGAACTTTAGCAAAGGTGATAGATACAAATGCAAAATGTTTCATATTTACACAGAACAACACAGTTTTTATTCAGTAGCCAAGGCTCCTGTTTTTGTGATTTTTGTTCCTGAGGTAGGGGCCAGGTAGCACTTATATCATTGTTTTATATTCTATTTGGATGTAGTAATGTTAATTCTTTTGTCTTCATAGGTTTCAACCTTACTGCTCATATTCAAAGTTACGCTTATGCAGATTCAGAAATTTAGAAACAAAAAGGTTCCAAGTTTTCACCTATATTGTTATTACATTTAGAAATGAGAAACAATATTACCATGGTTTTTTTTCCCCAAGATCATAAAGATTACTGGTAACATCAAGATTAGAATCCAGGTGTCCTTACAAGTTGAGTTACTTATTTTCCTGATCACATTTTTGGCTTAGTGAAAGCATTTTATATTCTATGCATCTCAAAGTGGAAATGTTTTAAGATATGAATAATCAAATCATTTTATATAATCTTAAATTACCTTCCTATTCAGTTGGGAGGGATTAAAAATTCCTTTACTTATTTATAACCCATACTTCCAAAAGGATTCAAGACAGTCTGTGTAATTAAATATGACACAAAATAAGCATATTTTCCTTAATATGGAGCCTTTATACGTAAGGTGATATGAATAAAGAGGATATCTCGGTGATTTGAGTTCCAAATAAACTTTTCTCCTAAATTTGATTCAGTTCTATGTCATAGGCAAATAATAAATAAGTTCTTAGCTTTCATGACAAAGAAAAAAAAATTGATACTCCAAGAAACAATCTTCCAAAGACTAGGTGCAGTAAAAAATACATATGTTCTTCAATTCTCAACTTAAAGTCATTCTATTTTCTTAGGCCAAAAAATTACTGGACTTGACACATAAATGGGTTTAAGTTCTAGAGTCAATAAGTATCATCCCCCTCTCTGGTCTATATAAAAGCATGGGAACCAGCAACAGAGACAGAATGTGACAGAATCTAGGTGATCCTAGCCCCTGGGTTCCTATGATCTTCCCCAAAGCAATCTGAAATCAATTTGAGTAGGATTAGTTTTCTTGCTCTATGAAAAGCTAACAAGAAGCTGAACAGCTGAACTAATTCTGCACCCCTTATTGAAGGAAAGTACAGAGAGATTCAGTGGCTAAATGGTTTCTTCTTGGATAACCTGATTTATGATGTATCTCCAGTCTGCAGACGCTGATAGACAACTGGTCTTTTGGCACTCTGTATAGAGTACCAATTCCAAGCTACCAAACTGTGGCAAGTAGAAGGAAAACAGTTTTAACACTTTTGAAAACCTCACATCCAGAGAGAGAGCAATCAACAAAACATCAGAATGGACCTCTAATGAAACAAAGATATAAGAGAAGACAGAAAATATTGAAAGAAAACATTCTAATTATAAAATAATAAAAATAACATCAACTGTAGACTAACATACTTTATTGGAACAAACTTTAAAAATTTAACATATACACTGAAGAAGGGAATCATGTCTAATAAGAATAAAATTGCTGGTCTGGAAGATCAAGTCAATCATAAAGCAAAATTGAAAAAGATTGTAGTCTGGAGAGAAATATAAAATTTGGAGGGTAGATACAATAATTGTAATTTGAGAATAGACTTTCCAGAAGAAAAAGTAGATATAGATGAAAATAAAACCAATCATAATTTAAAAAATTTCATCAGCTGAAGACTATTCCAGCCTATACTTTGTAAGTTTTGGCTAATTCCCAGTGGGATTAATGAAGAAAGTTACACGCATAAGGATATATTTGTTAGATACTTGAATTCCTTGAGTAACAACAAACTTTTGAACTTTCCAAAAGAGAGAAAAAAGGACAAAGAAGTTTTGTTCAACTGCTCATCTACAAAGTTGTATTTAAAAGTTGATAAAGAAATTTCTAAAACAACTAACAGAGAAGCTTGAAATCAGACTCCCCCGACCTAGGAAAACTATTCTTCACTCATTGGGGAGAAAAGAAAAATATTTGCAGATATGCAAGTATGTACCCACCTACAGAAACACATCTAATTGACAGGAATACTTTGAAAATATGGTGTAATAGTTAAAAACCTGCATGTAGCACCCATTATGTCAACTAAACATATAAAATACAATGATTTAAAATGTGAGAAATTCACAATGGAGGTAACATGATAAACTGATTAATGAGAATGAGTCAAGTATTTCTCTTCTTTTTCTGAATAAAACAAACTTCAAATATTCACACAATCAAATGGATGAGGGAAAGGTCTTCATGGAATAAATCATGCTAACAAATGCAAATGTGCTTAGTCACTCAGTGGTGTCCAGCTCTTTGCAACCCTCTGGACTATAGCCCTTCAGGCTCCTCTGTCCATGGGATTGATTCTCCAGGCAAGAATACTGGAGTGGGCTGGCATTTCCTCCTCCAGGGGATCTTCCTGATCCAGGGATCAAAGTCACATCTCCTATGTCTACTGCATTGCAGGCAGATTCTTTACCTGCTGAGCCATCAGGAAAGCCCAAACATAGCAAAAGAGATGATAAATATAGAAAAATCACCATTTTGCAAATCCTAATGAAATAAAGAAGCTAGGCCATGATTATTAATGAATTCTAAAACAACTGGATGAAAAGTTGATGGAAAACTTCATAAAGAATGGTTCAGATTGATACCATCTAAACATACAGATCAATCATAGCCTTTCTTACATAGTAGAACCAATGGATAGAGTGTGCCTCCTGGTGTGATGCAAACAGCAAGTACATAGTCCCACCAATGAAATATTCTTGAAAAAAGAAAGGTGAGGGCTTAAATCTAACCAAACCTCTAGATATCATGATCAGTGAATAGAAAATCTGGGTGAATGAGGAATGTTTAAATATCACCAAAAGATATTTTGGTGATATCTGCAGCAAATATATTGAATAGAATGTGGGACACACTAAAGATAAGTGACAAAAGTAATTTCTACAAGTAAATGGCATGAAAAAAAGATAAATGAAAAGAGGCACCCACATATATCCTGTTAGACATTTGTATTGAAATATCTACAGATAAAATGATGCGATGTCACAGATTTGCTTTAAAATACTATTCACACAAAAAATAATTGGGAGAGATGTGTAAGACTGATAAAACGTTGACTATCATCAAAGAGGGATGAATGGGTACGTGGAGACATTGTACTATATTCTCTATCTGGGGATATGTTTGAAAATTTCCTCCAAACAAAATGATTTTAAAAATTCAGGGACGCTTTATATGAAAATACAATGGTTGACAATATATCATCCTTCTTTAAAATCTAGATAGATTTAGTAGACAAAGAATGAAGAACTGTGAAACTGATGAAGGCAATCTACAATCTGCATTTACAATAAATATAGAAAACTTTGTTATTTGAATATAGATTATTTTCATACATTTGAGAAAGTTTACAGTAAATAATGAAATTTCCCATAACATTTCACATCTTCAGAAAATTGAGATTTTACAGAAACAGCCATTGATCATAATGTATTTCATCCAAAATAAAAATTGTAGAGATGATTACAGACACTCGAATAGAAACTTCATGTTAAATAACATTATTTCTATTTCTCTGATATTAAATTTCTTGGATGTTATAATACTATTATGATTATGTGCAAAAATGTCTTTATTCTTATTAAAGATTTGGGGATGATATGTATTTCTCACTGTAATTTAATTTCAAACAATTCAGCCAAAATATTTCATACACACATATATATGGTGTTAGAAAGAATAAAGTAAAAAGAAACTCAAATTTTGAAAAAATAGCAATAATTGGTGAGTCTGGAATAAGTGTATACATGTGAGAAACTCAAATTTTGAAAAAATAGCAATACTTGGTGAGTCTGGAATAAGAGTTACATGTGTTATTATACTATTCTTTCAATTTTTCTATAGATATGAAGTTTATTGTGGTAGAAGGTTAGAAAGAGAAATACAGGAACAAAAAGTTAAATAAACAATTTTTACAGTTAAAAAGTTAAATACATTCATTTGATCACTTGAATCAAAGATAAAAGTAAAACTAGGAAACTTCATTCTCTAGCCTAGAGAACATTTTATACAAATAATTTCCTCTCTAAAAGGTCAAGAGGGCAAGATATAACTAGATCTTTTAGTTACTTTTAATAACAGGAATGCATTAATTTAAATACCCCAAAACAATCACAATGAGAGTAAAGACAAATGTTTACTGGCAATTTACAATTACCAGGCAACAAACTACATATTCTTTATGTATTACCTCATTTAACCCTCACAACAGACTCATGAGTAAAAGCAATTAGCTTTTGACTTAACAGTGGTCTCCTGGGATAGTTAGCAGTGGAGTCAAGGTCACTGCCCTTTATATTGTGCAAAGCATGATTACTCATCAGTTTCATATTGCCCTCACCCATCAGAGCTGGCATTAGTCATGTTCCCCTAAATGAAATACTTATCTTAGAATAATGATTAAGAGGGTAGCAAATTAAGCTCATGTTTTAACACATTAGCTGTATGACCTTGGCCAAGTGATTTTTCCTCACTGTTCTTCATTTCTCTCAACAGTAAAATGGAGGGGTTAGCCTGTGAGCTGGACTAAGATGATATGTGATAGATGTACTGAAAGAACAAAACAGCGTGTCTAGAAAGGATCCAGGAGATATTAGATCTAAGTATAATAATGGGGATATTCTTCAGGGCTGCAGCTTTATGTCATTTAAACAAACAACCAACCAGCTGACCATGAAAACAATAGAAGGAGAAAGACTTGAGATCTCTTCAAGAAAATCAGAGATACTAAGGGATCATTTCATGCAAAGATGGGCACAATAAGGACAGAAATGGTAAGGACCTAACCGAAGCAGAAGAGATTAAGAAGAGGTGTCAAGGACACACAGAAGAACTGTACAAAACAGGTCTTAATGACCCAAATAACCATGATGACCCAGATAACCATTAGTCACCCACCTAAGCCAGACATTCTGGAGTGTGAAGTCAAGTGAGCCTTAGGAAGCATTACTACAAACAAAGTTAGTGGAAGTGACAGAATTCCAGCTGAGCTATTTCAAATCCTAAAAGATGATGCTGTGAAAGTGCTACACTCAATATGCCAGCAAATTTGGAAAACTCTGCAATGGCTACAGGAATGGAAAAGGTCAGTTTTCATTCCAATCCCAAAGAAGGGCAATGCCAAAGAATGCTCAAATTACCGTATGATCGCACTCATTTCACATGCTAGCAAGGTAATGTGCAAAATCTTTCAAGCTAGGCTTCAACAGCACATAAACCAAGAATTTCCAGATGGACAAGCTGGATTTAGAAAAGGCAGAGGAACCTGAGATCAAATCACCAACATCCGCAGAAAAAACAAATGAATTCCAGAAAAACATCTACTTCTGCTCCATTGACTATGATAAAGCATTTGACTGTGTGGACCACAACAAACTGTGGAAAATTCTTCAAGAGAGGGGGATGCCAGACCACCTTATCTGCCTTCTGAAAAACTTGTATACAGGTCAAGCAGCACAATTAAAAACAGATATGAAACAACTGACTGATTCAAAATTGGGAAAGGAGTACATCAAGGCTGTATAACGCCATCCTTATTATTTAACTTATGTGCAGAGTACATCATGTGACATGCTGGTCTATATGAATCACAACCTGGAATCAAGACTGCCAGGAGAAATATAACAACCTCAGATATGCAGATGATACTACTCTAACGGCAGAAAGTGAAGAGGAACTAAAGAGCCTCTTGATGAAGGTGAAAGAGGAGTGTGAAAAAGCTGGCTTAAAACTCAACATTCAAAAAATGAAGATTATGGCAATCAGTTCCATCACTTTATGGCAAATGGATGGGGAAAAAGTGGAAACGATGACAGACTTTATTTTCTTGGGCCCCCAAATCACTGCAGACAGTGACTGCAGCCACAAAGTTAAAAGGCATTTGCTCCTTGGAAGAAAAGCTATGACAAACCTAGACAGTGTATTAGAAAGCAGAGACATCACTTTAACAAAAAAGGTCTGCATAGTCAAACCTATGGTTTTTCCAGCAGTCATGTACAGATGTGAGAGTTGGACCATAATAAAGAAGGCTGAACACTGAAGAATTGATGTTTTTGAACTGTGGAGCTAGAGAAGACTCTTGAGAGTCCCTTGGACAGCAAGGAGATCAAACCAATCAATCCTAAAGGAAATCAACCCTAAATATTCACTGGAAGTACTGATGCTGAAGCTGAAGCTCCAATACTTTGGCCAACTAATGCCAAGAGTTAATTTATTAGAAAGACCCCGATGCTGGGAAAGATTGAAGGCAGGAGGAAAAGGGGATGACAGAGGATGAGATGGTTGAATAGCATCACCGACTCAATGGACATGAGTTTGAGCAAACTTTGGGGGATGGTTAAGGACAGGGAAGTCTGGCATGCTGCATTCCATGAGGTCACAAAGAGTCAGACATGACTTAGGAACTGAACAAGAACATTTCAAAATAAAATGCATCAGGAGTGATAGGGGACAGGGAGTTACAAAAACTAGCAATATTTATCAATTTGGAGAGAATAGTGTAAATTGAATTATATCTCCAAACAGTGCCTGCTTAATATTAAGCATAAGCTTAGTAAACATTTGTCAAATAACAGAATTTAACAATGTCTAAGCTATACCTGAATGAATGAATGAATTTAATCGCAATAGTTTTTGATTTGTGAATTGAATCATAGTAGATATTCAGAAGATCAATGTTATTTTACTTAATTAAAAAGTAGTGGTAAAATAGCAAATGTTAAGTGTTTAAACTTAAACTTCAAATCAAAAATTTTAAAAAAAAGCAAGATCATTCCATGTAGTAAATGCATCTCACCAAATCTCCTATCAGAGCATAGGAAGATCAGAGAGAAGAAATATTATCAAGGAGTATTCACTACTGTGTACTTCAACATGGAAAGATAACTTTTTCCAACCTGTCCTATAAAGAAAAGCCCATTTTCTTTTGAGCTTTCTGCCTTCCACAGTGGAAACATTAGGCATCGGTGGCTTTTGTACACCAATCCTTCCATTTTTTTCAAAAGAATAACTAAGAAATGAAACAATCCTTAAAGCACAAAGCATGGTCAATATATTTCCCATCCACTTACAGAAAAAGCAATTATGTTGAAAGTCAAACTCTTACTAAAATTTGGGTCCTAACTATCTCTTTTTTCCTATAGGCAAACTTAATAAGAAGTAATGTAACAAAGATTCTCTGGGTAATTTACCACAGATTCTAAGGAGGAGGGCACAAAATTGAATAGGAATTCTGCTCCCAGCCTGCATTCTACATTTTCATTAATGTCATGCCTGAGGTTATATAAGAACCTAAAAATAAAGAACAAATTAGAACACAGTTTTGCTGTTTTAAAAAACAGGTTGTGTAAATACCAAAAAGTGGATAAATAAGCGATCATCCTTAATTATTTTTAACTGCAATATTCTCTCTTCAGCCTGACACTCAAAAAACAAAAAAAAAAAACCTGACACTCATTTTTTTTTAGTATCCCAATGGTAAAAATAATTTTTAAAATGGAAACTTATGAGCCTATAAGGAAATAGAGTTATGAGAATAAAACTTTGCTTGAACATAATATATTGAGAATTCTCTCACAGTCTAATGCTTAGGACTCCTACTTTTACTGTCAAGGGCATGGGTTTAAACTCTAGCAGGGGAACTAAGATCCTGAAAACCACATGACATGGCCAAAAATAAAAATAACTAAAACAAGCATAGTATATTATTTTATTAGGTTTAACATTCACTGAAACAAAACAATAACTAACATATTGAAGAATATATGGCATTATTATATATAAAATGGGGGAAAACATCATGAGCAAGATATAGAATTTGGGGGGAAGAGGATTTTTTTTCTAAATGGAAATCTCTTCAAAGAACCTTGCCTTAAAAGAAAATTTAGGGAGTGGTCTGAATAAGCAAGTGCAAAAAAAAAAAAAAAAAAGAGGGACCTCTCACTGTGCATAATAAACAAATAGGAATCTCCCAATGGGGGCTGCCAGTGGGCTGTGAGGGTGAGAAAGGAAGCTAGAATGGGGAGCGGGCTGGAGACATTGGAAAAGAATGACTCAGCATTTTACCCTGGAATGGGGATGATTCAAACTATATAAAAGAGTGTTTATTATTCTTTTTAAAATGATTACGCTTTGATTTTTTTTCTAATCTATAGCCACAACTGCGAAATCTTCACAGAAATTCTCCTGAAAACAATCAAGCCCCTTACATGAATGGTTCTTATGAAGTATCAATACTGTATGCATTTGGGTCAGGAAAAGATAATGACTGCAGGAGATGAAATGTGAAATCAGTAAAAACAGGGATCACTTTCATGAGTGACTGTGAGCATCTCCTTCTCCAAATCCACAGAGATATTGAAAGGAATACTGGACTTAGGTCAACTTTATCTGAGCACCCAAGAAAGGCTGAAGAGTCCAACTGACATTACCTCATCTCCTCAAATCCCCTTTCCCTGTAGTTTAAAGAAAAAACTTCAGAATGTTTTGCTTTCTGTCAGGTACTATTCCAAATCATCTTATACTACCCACAAAAATCAACTCAAGATGGATTAAAAACTCAAATGTAAGACCTGAAACCATACAAATTCTGGAAGAAACATGAGAAAAGCTCATTGACAAAAGTCTTGGTAGTGTTTTGTGATGTGTATGTGTTGGTTTTTTTTTTTTTTTTTTTTGGTCTGACATCAAAAGCAAAGGCAACCAAAGCAAAATAAGCAAATGGCATTACGTCCAACTAAAAAGCTTCTACACAGAAAAAGGAAAAAAAATCAACAAAATGAAAAAAGCAATCTATGGAATGGGAGAATATATTTGCCAATCACATATTGGGATAAGGCATCAATATTTTACACACGCACACAGACACAAACATAAATTAGATTATTCAACCATTAGAAGGAAATCTTGACATGTGGGAAAAGATGGATGGATCTTGAAGAATTATGGTACGTGAAATAAGCCAAAGAAAGACAAATAATGCATAGTATCATTGAGATGTGGAATCTAAGGGAAAAAAAAAAAATTAAGGTTAAGTTCCTTGAAGCAGAAAGTAGAAAAGCAGTTGCCAGTGGTTGGGGTGTCGGGAGACAGGGAGAGTTTGGTGAGAAAATACAAACTTTCACTTATAAGGTGAATGTAATCTGAGAATGTAATGTAAAATATGGTGATTATAGTTGGTAACATTGTGTTGTATAACTGAAATCTTGGAAGACAGTAGCACTTAATTATTCTTACCAAAAAAAGTAAACAAAGAGAAGATATATATATGAGGTGATAGATGTATTCATTAACCAGATGGGGGAATTCATTCACAATATACATACATCAATTCTCCATGATATACACTTTATCTTACACTTTTATTTGTCAATGATACCTCAAAACTAAGAAAATAATAGCTAAGCAAACAATGGAATACTACTCAGTGATAAAAAATAATGAAATCTTACCATTTATGACATGGATAGACCTGAATGGTATTATGCTAGGTGAAATAAGCCAGAGAGAAACAAATACCATATTATTTCATTTATATGTAGAATCTAAAAAGCAAGTGAATTAATATAACAAAATAGAAACAGATTCAGATACACAGAACAAATTGGTTGCCATAGGTGAGAGGGTTGGTGGGGGAAATGAATGAAATAGATGAAGGATATTAAGAAGCATCAATTTCCAATTATACAATAAATAAGTCATGGGAATGTAATATATAGTATAGGGAATATAATAAATAATATTTTATTCACTTTGCATAGTGACAGATGGTAACTAGGCTTACACAGTGATCATTTTGTAATGTAAAAAAAAATCACATAACTATGTTGTACACGTGAAACATAAGTCAATTATACTTCAATTATAAAAAGAAAAAATATAATAATCAATGTACGTCAAAAAGTAAGCAGTATATCTACAGTCCTCCAGCCAAACATAAGTGATTTTTTAAGTTACTCAGAAGAACATATACAGAGTCTCTGTAAGTACAGAATAGATAGTTAATTTACTTTTACCTATGAAAGTATTGGAAACTTGGAAAATTATGCAAGATAAACCTGAACTTCACATCCAGGGAATTTATGATTAGTGACAAATCACTTTGTGGTGTATTTTGTTGGCTAAATATCTAAAAAAAACCCAAAAAACTCAAATGTAAGTTTTTACAACTCTGAGTTTTATAATAGATAGATTATCTTAAACTGAGTTTTGTGAAATCTTTATAGAATGTGATGACTTATTTTATGCTACAAAGAGTTCTGAGAATTATAAAGTAGTTCAAGTGAACAAAATTGGTAAAATATCAACCTATACACCATTAACGATTTTTTTAATTGTTTTGACTCAGGCATTTTATATTTTTTATGATGGTAAAAGCTACATAATATAAAACATATTATTTTAACCATATTTAACTTTACAATTCAGTGGCACCAAACACATTGACATTATCATGCAACTATCACCAGCATCCTTCTCCTGAAGTTTTCACTTTCCTAAACTGAAACTGTGTTCCCATAACACCAACTCCCTAGTTAGCAGAGCTAGGTTGGGGACCTCCCCAAACCCCTCAGCCCTGGCACCTACTGATGTACTTTCTGACTCTATGAATTTGTCTGTTCTAGGAATCTTTTATAAGTGGAATCAAATAGTATTCGTTTGCACCTAATGGAAACGACAGAGCGACTTCACTTTCACTTTTCACTTTCATGCATTGGAGAAGGAAATGGCAACCCACTCCAGTGTTCTTGCCTGGAGAATCCCAGGGATGGGGGAGCCTGGTGGGCTGCCGTCTATGGGGTCGCAGAGAATCGGACACGACTGAAGCGACTTAGCAGCAGCAGCAGCAATGTTTATTGGGATAAATTTTAAGGTTAATATATGTCCTACAAACCTTTTTTTTGCCCTATGCTACACAGTAGGTTCTCACTGGTTATCTATTTTATCTCAATCTCCCAATAAATATTGATATTTTAAATTGCCGAGGAAAAGTTTTAAAATGGCTAGATAATTTCACCAGCCTGAATATCTGTTAATAACCTAAGTATTAATAAGTTAACTAATCAAAGGCTATCTCGCTAACATTTATTGTCTTTTGATTGTACCTTGTACATGGCTCTACACTCAGGATGCTGAAGTCAGGCAGCTATCATTAGTATTAGTAAAGGTGAACAATGTCCCCTAAATTTGGGGAAACAGTTTGAAATCTAGTGATTAGTAATAACATAGATTCTACGGATTCACACTCTAGACAGCTGACTTAGAGGCGGAATTCTAAAATTAATTATAAATTGAAAACTTTCAGGTTTAAGACAGAATAACAGTCCATGGTAACAACTAACCTTAAATCTTTTAGCAAACTGAGATAAATATGAATTAATTGACAAAAAGTAGAATATGAATGAAAACAAACAAAAAATATAAAAGAACAGTCCAGACAGAATCCAAGATAATGGTATACTCCAACGCATGGAGGCAGGGAGAAGGATAAGGGGAGGGATGATTATCTCTGGAGACAGCAGCTTTGCTTGGCACGGTGTCATCTCATCACTATGAGAGAAGGAAGGAAGGAATGGAGGGGGGAAGCCAGGAAGGGAGACTGCCCATTCACAGACCAACAATGATTATGTTTTAACCAAGGATCACGACTAATACAATTCTGGGCATTTAAGCCTAAAGGTGGGTGAAGCAGATTTTAGATGAATTCTAAAATTGCTGTAAAATTATAGGAAACAGTTTTATACAGACTATTTTTGTTTTATTAACATGAATGAATGTTTTTTTGTGTAATGAAGAATCTAATAAATGACACCGCATCACTGAAGGTCTTAGGAAAATACTTTTAAAATTGCTTTGTCAAGTAGGACTTGAGAGGCAAGTATACATTTAGAAATTTTGGCTAACATCTGTGAGATTTCACTTATATTTAAACAGAGCTGTGAATATCTCCTCAGGACACCTACCATTCTATTTTAATTATGCTGATTAAAAAAATGTTTTAACATCTAACAAAGCACACATGATGTGAAAGTACTTGTTAAACCACCTACGCAGTTTTAACAATAAGACAAATATGAGATCATTGCATTTCTTAAGGCTCATTATATTAGAATTAGTTCAGTGGCAATATTTTGGGGAAATATTTGCACTTGATATTTTTTAATATACATTTGCCATTTGCTGGGCTCTTTTTTCAAATTCACTTTGCACAAATTCTATGTTAGAATTATGAGATACAGTAATGTGTCATGCTATATTGGTGACAAAAACCTTCTTAGGAAAATTAAGAAAAAGTGGCCTGCCATTCATTGAGGATGGCTTTAGGTTATGTTTTTGTGTCACACTATCAGCCTAATAAACAGTTTTTTGCTCATGTGTATCATATCGAAGACATCTTTTAAATATGCCATTTTTAAGATTAGTTTCCATGTGGCTCAGTTGTAAAGAATCCACCTGCCAATGCAAGAGATGTGGGTGTGATCCCCAGGTCAAGAAGATCCTCTGGAGAAGGAAATGGCAACCCTATCCAGTATACTTGCCTAGGAAATCCCATGAACAGAGGAGCCTGGCAGGCTACAACCCATGGAGTGAAGGATATGACTTAGCAAATAAACTAAAATAAACTTAGAGATTAAACTAATTTTAAGATATCCAAAAGCAGATTTTATGTATGAGTAAGTTGAATTACTAACCCTTGGGAGAAGTTTAAAGTTATACTCCTCAAGTCATTTGTTAAGCTATATTCTACTCTAATACAGAGAATTCAACAAAATTCAAGGGAAATTTGAGGCAAAGAATTAAAAGCCTTCTCTATTCACTCTTGAGTATAGGGGAGAAACTTGGAGAAATGAATTAATGATGAAATCAGGAACTTTTAGGTAATACGTTGGGACCACTGAACAGGGGTAAAGATTCTTTTCTTCTTTACAACTTACTCACATGGTCAAAGTGAGAGAAAAACCCAAGAAAGGAGGAATAAGACTGTCTTTTGCTCTGAATTTTACACTAGAAGACAAGGAGTTATTGCCTGTTCTAGTCAGTACATTCTAGATCACCAAGATAGGAAAACAGATCTGAGTTAAGAGTTTTTGAAGAAATGCACTTTGTCTTTCGTACCATTTCCATCTGATACCCTCCAGATTTAAGCATAATGACATGGGTGGCTAAATGAGATAAAGGACCCTATCATTTAGAGATCCAAGACCCAAACCCCTTCATAGGACAACCAGCTAGAGAAAATGAAGGGCTTTATGAGACTTTGTCCCTTTGTGTATCTTTTTCTAAAATACATACATATATGTGTGCATGCAAGCTAAGCAGCTTCAGTCGTGTCCAACTCTTTTTGACCCCATGGATGATAGCCTGCCAGGCTCCTCTGTCCATAGGATTCTCCAGGCAAGGATACTGAAGCAGGATGCCATGTCCTCCTCCAGGAGATCATCCTGATGCATGGATTTAACTCATGTCTCCTATGTCTCCTGCACTGGCAGCTAGGTTCCTTACCACTAGTGCCACATTAGAAAATAGTTAAGAATATTTCAGACTCAGAGCCATAAATTTAGTCATATAGGGACATACATGCCAATGACTAAGCTGATTACTTAGAGTTTGAGTGAAAGAGAGAGTCAAGGAAATTATATTCTAGAAATATGAATGGACACAGATTATTGCAGTATGCTGAGATATGGACTGTGTTTGTAGAATAACAGGGGACATGCTGAAGAGGTGATTTATTTAGACTTTCAGAGATGGCTTATAGGAAAGAGTCATCTTCTAAGACCTCAAGTATGAACAGGCATTATCCAGGTAAAGGAGTATGAGGCGAGAGCCAAATAATCTGAATAGGAGAGACTGGGCAACTTTGAGACTAGAGGAAAATCTGGGCCTTTGAGACCAAGGTCTGTCAAGCTAAATCTTAGCTGAGTTACAGTTTCTCTCGGGTTGTTTCCTAATCTTCAAATAACCTTTTAGGAGAATAAAATGATATCACAAGTAACCTGCCAAATACAACACATTAAGTTTCTCATAATTATCAGATTCTTCCTGTCTTTACATTTTTACACCAATATTTCCATCTATATTCCTCTATTTTCGTGGTCTTCATATTATTAGCACTTCCACAACTAGACAACGAAGGCAGGAAGAGGCATTTTATTTTCTCTCTTCTCTTCAGCCCTTGCTTCCACAATCAAAGTTAAGTACTGTGCCTGATTCACTGTGTCCACCCCACCCCATCCCTGCACTTTGGATTGTATTATGTGCTCCAGGTTTATAGCAGGTTTGAAATGAAAAAGTGAATGAGTGAATAGGAAATTTGTTACTCTATTTTCCCTCAAAATGGATAATTTTACATACCGCCAACTTTTTCCATTTAACGCTCACTATATTTTTTGACAGTCCCACAATGACTGTGAAATCCTTTTGCTAAAAGTAAATGCATGGTTTAGCCTTAGGCTCCATTCTCCTCCAGGGATAAAGGGTAAAGAATTGGAGAAGTAGAGGTCAGTGGTATTTGCCTTTTTTCTTTTGTTTATAGGATAGTTTCTCAGCCTGAGCATTATTAACAATTAGAACATATACTTTCGTGTCATGACAGGCTGTGCTATGCATTATAGGTTGTTCAGCAGCATCCCTGGCCTCTGTCCACAACATTCCTAGTTTAATTTCATTCATAGATGTGGCAGGGGAAAATGTCTCCAGGTATAGACAAGTGTACAACACCCTTACCCTTTTGAGAAACAAATCTGTAGTCTAAACATTTAATTCAAAAGAAATTTTATCACAGAGGAAACTAGCAGTTGTTTTTTTTTAATTAACGAAAACTAGGCTCAATTAAGGTTGAGAACAGGAAAAAAAATAATTTTAAGGTATTTGATCCTGCAACAATTACATCTTGAAAACGTGGGCAATTCTCTACTCTCACCTGTGAAACTGAGAACAGGTGACTGAATGGGTGGGTCACCTACGTGAAAATGTTAGGTTTTCTGATTTAAAGGATAGAAATCTCAAGATCAAGAGGTAAGAGATGTCTGAATTAAGGTAATCTCAGGAGATAAGAAGCTTAAAGGAATATAAAACCCTTTGCCTCCTGGTTTGCTGTGATCAAATTAATACCTAAGAACAGCTTGAGTTTCCAGTTCTTGCTTCAGACAGATCAATAATAATCACTGACAGTTAGGTCAATATTGACAAGAGAATATATTCAAAGCTTGAAATATGAAAACACCTGAATTTCTCCCCTACAGTTTCTAAAAGATGACTGTAGGGCAAATTGCTAGCATTTAAATGAAAATGTTATGTACTCCTCAGATGTTAATTGGTTTACTTTTCAGAATTCCGATAATCAGATCTCACCATTTCCACTGAGTATAATTCTAAACAGTATTAGAATGTATATTCAAATTCAAATTAGCATATATATGATCTCTAGCTTTTATCTGTTTCTTCTGTTAGGTGTGAGTATCAAGTACACTTTAGTTTCAGTGCCCTAGAGAAGGATTTAATTCATCTCTTTGAAATGTTATATATATGTATGTGTGAGTTTGTGTGTGCACGCTTATATATGATACACAGCATTTTATGTGCAGTGGTACAGTGATTGTTACTATGATTTTTATTTTTTTTGTAAATACGATAGACATTTTTAGACAGATGCTTTTTAGTGCTGAGACAATCAAAGTCAGCCAAGCATGTATTTCTGTTGATTTATTAACTATGCAGAGCTCCAGTGATATAGCTTTGACCTACTGCAGAGCTCCAATGATATTGCTTTGACCTTAGCAGCAAAGGTCAAAAGCCCTGAATGTGTCTTCTGGTAGTTTTATTTTAGAAAATAATCAGATTTGTATGTGCTCTAAACAGTTTAAGTTAACAACAAACCTTTCTTTACACTTGTATCTTTGTGCAACCCAAAACTATTTTCTATACTAACATTTGGAGACCCTGCCTTGACAGATATTTCAAGTATGAGACTGCTCAGCAAAATTCTCACTAGCCATTTTGGAAAGGTGTATGGAAATCCTTGAGCAGCGAAGTGAAACTTCACTCAACAAAGTTTCCTATTTTAATTCATTCTCTACTGGAAAAAGTAAGCATTAGGTATTTCAAAATTGGCTAATACTGCAGAATTTAGACACTTAAAGAAAAATCAAACAAAAGCAGGTACACTGGGGCACTCGACCATCCTTTGGATTCACCACCACAACTAGAACTTAGTAACAGGCAGCTGTTTTCACACTGGGGTCTCTACTTTCAACTTGTCTCACTAATTTTGCTGTTTTTTATTATCTCTATCTTGCCCATCTCCAACTAGGAGTAATTTTCACCTCTCTAGAACTGTGCTTTTCTAACAAGATTAAGAGTGTTGTTTGATTTGGGTTTGAGTCCAAGCTCACTGAAGCCATAGCATCTCTCGGCCTCAGCATCTACATCATTTTTTAAACAGAAAATACCTAAATAACTGCTGTGACATAAAATAAAATAGTTACATACCTTGAACTTCTTGACCCATCAGTAAGTTTTAGGGCCACAAACAGTGGCTGGAAGGATTTATACAGTCATGTGTGGTAGATGGGTTATATTGAAGGTCCCACTTCATTTATCCCCCCTGTATGCATCCCTCTGTGATAACACAGGGCTCTGCAACTGGACTCTCAGAGGCGCTTGGAAATCTTGTTAGCCACAATGTCAGCAAAGCTACTTGAAACATGTGTGAATGTTTGAGATTGCATGCTTGTACACCTCCTGATTCACCATGGGAACAGGTCTAAGCTAGCTTGCCAATGAAATGTGAAAAATCACTGCAGGAGAGTCAGTCACCCAGGCAACCCCTGGACTTGTGAGCAGCATCCAGCAACCACTGCCCTACCACCAACTCCACCACGGACTCCATATCCTTTCAGATCCTCTACAAGCTCTTTAATATATCTGGAATTGAAAGAATATGACAAACTAGTACAAAGAATGTCCATCAGCTTTACACTTGATATTACATGCACATCAATTTAACATCTACTCATAATACATGTAAGGATTCCCTGGTAGCTCAGCTGGTAAAGAATTCACCTGCAATGCAGGAGACCCCCTTTCAATTCCTGGGTTAGGAAGATTCACCTGAGAAAACCCGTTCCAATATCCTTGGACTTCCTGGTGGCTCGGCTGGTAAAGAATCCGCCTGCAAGGTGGGGGACCTGGGTTTGAACCCTGGGTTGGGAAGATACCCTGGAGGAGGAAATGGCTACCCTCTCCAGTATTCTGGCCTGGAGAACAGCACATGGGGTTGCAAAGAGTTGGACAGGACTGAGTGACTTTCACTTTCAATAGATGTATATTAAAAACTTAACCTAGATCCCCCTCTTCCAATCTCCTCTTCTCACCACCTGCATTTCTCCCCACCTTTCTTCCTATTTTAATCCAGCCTCTCATTTTTCTCAACATAATAGTCAGCAAAAAGGCCTAAATTGGGACATTTTCCAGAAGCTTCATAAGCACTGACTGAGCTGACCATGAAAGATTTGGTTAAGAGCCATTTCCACTACAAAGCTGCTACTATCTATTCACTTTATCCACCATTTATGTTTGGCCAATGACTGACCAAACCAGTGCTGCAAAGAATAAAGTTGGTTTCTTCTCTTAAGAAGTGAATATACCCTCCTTTCTAGGGTTGAGGGAGGAAGGATCCAGCATGTAATTTTCCCTTCCACAGAGGGCTTTAATTCAGAAATCTGGGGGATTAGTGAATTGAGATTTTTACCTAAACTAAGTACTTTTATGAGGAAGAGAATTAGGTTTTTGTTGGAGGCATTTCAGATTCTGAGTATCAGCTTTGAGCCTGCTATTGTGTTTGGAATGTCCCACAAATGCCTTTATTTTTCCTATTGTTAAGCAGGGAGACTTGTGCACAGATACTTGTACACATGTACACTATACGAAGACTCAAAGTTCTGCCCTGCAAGGTGCTCCTGCTTATACTTTAACAGAAAAGGTAGGCTCATGCTAAATTTTCTTTTCATATCCCCTTTGTTGCTGTAAAAAAGCCCAAAACACAAATTCAATTATTTCCTATTCTTTGAGAGACCCTGACATTTCTTTATTCTAAAAGAAAAGTTAGAGAATAGAGATATTTTTATAAGCACAACAGTTTTTTGAAAAAAAAAAAAATCTCTAGCAACTAACACACAATAAATAGAGATAAAGCTCTGAAGAGAAGGTCAACAAGGGGAACAGGAATGTATCGCTGGTATCTGGCAATCACAGGATATTAAATGTGCAGAGATGGTTCCGGTACTTTCTGGTTTTCACTCTCAAAACTACCTAGTCTCTCCATCAATTATGAATTTTAAGAAAATGTCAGCTTATACCAAAATGAAAATCATACGTCTGCTTTCTTTAAATGAAGCAATCACCAATAACTCTAAAAATGCATGACACACAACCACTGCCTCATGTGTACATACTCTATCTGACCTCTCAGGCAGCCTTTATTCCCAGCATTAAAGTAAATGTATTCTTCATACAGCCATATACTGTGAAATTTCCCCATCACTTGGTTTTCTTATTTTCCAGGGCAAACTTTTCAAAACCCAAGGGAAAGTAATTGAAGTAGAGCTATACCAAAGTGCATTTCCAATGTGATGCAGCAGAAATAACACTCAACGAAAACGTTAGTAGTGCCTGGGAAGTCAAGCTGAATATTCTATGCCTTCAATGAGTATTTGACATTTGTTCTTTTTTTTTTTTTTTTTTTTTCAATTCCAGCACTTTCATCCTTTGTTTGATGCCTTAACACATATTTATTTGGAAAACATGTATCATATAGAATGATGTCTAAATATTAACTTAGATATAAGAAGCTAAAGGATACTCAGTACTCAAAAATAAGAATATGATTGCTCCTCTGCCAAACTCTGGGGTAGATGAAGTTTATTTGGGGCCCTAATACCAGGGACGCGGGAGCCTGGTGGGCTGCCATCTATGGGGTCGCACAGAGTCGGACACGACTGAAGTGACTTAGCAGCAGCAGCAGCCTCCCTACCTGGAGAAGGAAATGGCAACCCACTCCAGTATTCTTGCCTGGAGAATCCCAGGGACAGAGGAGCCTGGTGGGCTGCTGTCCATGGGGTCGCACAGAGTCAGACACAACCGAAGCGACTTAGCAGCAGCAGCAGCCTCCCTACCTACCAGCAAACATTAACTATGGCCTCTGTTCAGGACATCACATCTGACACTGGGGATAATGGAATTAGAGATGAAACAGAGTTCAGGCCTTCTACCTCCATATTTGACGTTCTTCTACAATTCTGGTCTTTTTGTTTGTAATTTAACAGAAAAGGTAGGTCCTTGCTACATCCAACAACCATTGCCCCACCACGAACTCCACCATGGACTCCATAGGATATTACATCCTTTAAGAAACTCCAAAGCGTAGTATATCCTTTAAAAAAGATCCTCTGCAAGTCCTTTGATACAATCGGTATTTGGAAGAAGAATATAGACAAAATAATATAAAAATATATAGCAGCTTTATATTTGATATTACATGCACATCAATATCTACTCATAATACATTTATGCTACAAACTTAGATCCCACTCTTCCAATCACCAGCATGCTCTTCCCACCACCTGCATTTCACCCCTCAAAACGAGAATAGTTTGAATTCTTTCAACTTCATTGTGTATTTCAGGTGAGAAATTGCTTCTTCTCTTTTTAATTTTAAAAGGAAGCATTTCTTGAATATTATAGTAGAGCTCATTGCTTGCTTCCCTTGCTTACAAACACAACTACCAAACCATGTAACACTCCCTGGTCTCCTGAAACACATAACATAAGCCCTGGAGCTCTATGGCAGGTGGAAGCTAGTGGGCTTTAAGGAGACTGGAGTCTGCTTGGCCTCGAAGAGGCTGTCCAGAATGCAAAGAAAACACTGTTGGTACCTGGAGTAATGGACACCTTTATAATACAGTGGCAGGAAGTTTAGCAAAACTGTTATTTAAAAATACCAAAACATGCCTAAAAAGCCAACATAGCTAAGTATATTTCTAGGCAGAGCATTAAAGGCAATGTCTGACTTATACCTACCTACCTATAATAAGAGATCAACTAAAGAATTAAGTATCCATTTATTTAATGGAAATTAGAAATTACTGAACTGAAAAGCAAGGACCCAGACCAATCATTTCAGGCAGTAAACTGTCCTGTAAGTAAGAAAGAGACAAGATGAGATTATAAATTTCTATGTAAAACCTAGCAAAGATCTAAGGTGTGCTTCATAGATGCTTTTGCATGAACAGCTCAGGATTTTCTTCCTGAATTTGTTATGTTTATAGAAATAGGTGCTGTGCAATTTTTTCCTAAGATTTTATATTTTTAGAGAAGTTTCAGGTTTACAGCAAAGTTGAAGGAAAGGTACAGAGATTTCCTACATACACACTGACTCTGTGAAGGCATTGCTTCCCTCATTATCAATCTCACTCATTAGAATGGAGTCTTTATTAGAACTGATGAACCTATGCTAACACATAACCACCAAAAGTGCAGTCTGAAAATTTTAAGGACACATCTCACAGAAAACCTCAATACATATAGGGCTTCTAAGGAGAGCATTTCTTTAGCAGCCTCAAAAGGAAGGAGGGGGCTGCTGTGGATATGTTACTTGGATGATAGAAGGGACTTTGTAGCTTTAGTGATTTTGAGATGGGGAGATTATCCTATATTATCTGGATGAAGTTAATGTAATCAAAAGAGTCCTTAGAAGAGGAGCCAGAATGAGAGATAAAACAATGAAAGCAGAGTTTTCACTGACCTAAGGCTACAGGCAAAGGAGTATGGGCAACCCCTAGAAAAGGCAATGAAATGGAAACATATTTGTGAATATGAAGTTTGTCTAATGAAGAGGGTTATAATTGATAATTACAAAAACACACATTTTTAAAAATGATTTCAAAATGAAAAGAATATATTGCAAAATGAAAGCAGGATTTTGGACTTCTGAACTACTATGGGCAAGAAATAAGCTGAGTTCCTTATTTATATGTGTCAGTCACTCCTAATGGAAAAATAATAATGTCCAAGGGATACATAGCCCAAAGACGCCAAAGGACAATTCCAGTGAGCAAGACTGAGCTCAAGGAAACTGACAACACTGGCCAGCAGTGTGTCAGAAGTGCCTCTTACCAGCAAATGCTATGGTTCTACAGTTTTCTCTATTTGAAAATTATTGCCTTTACTGGTTATCTTAGCCCTTTTGATTCACAAGTGTTCTGACCAACAAGAATGATACTCAAAGAGCTGTATCTTAGGAATTGCATAAAATAGCTTTACTAACACAGAGATATAGTTTAAGTAAAAGATCTGATATCTTGAACCTGAAATTTCTGCTGTAAAAATGCAGGGAGGCAGGGAGAAGAGTCTTGGAGAAGAAAGTGCCAATGGGGGGGATTAAACTGTGGCCAGAGAACTGAGTGTGGCATGATGGAACAACGCTGCGTATCGTAGAGACAATTCTACAAGGTGAGCCTGACAGTTCTCCCATTGAAAACAGGGGTCTATATTCCCTGCCCTTTGAGTCTAGGCAAACATCACACTCAGGTACCAGCCCAGTGAGGATGTGACACTCATTGACTTTTGTGGCCAGGTGAGAAAAGGCACACAGCTTCCACTTTGTTTGTTGGGATATAAGCTAGAATCTAAGTCACCATGTAAGGTGCTCGGCAGCCTGAGCTACCAGGCTTCAAGGAAGCCCAAATGAGCCCATGTGGAGACTTCAGACTGGCAGACTTGTAGACCACCCGACCAGAGAGAGGCCTGCCCAGAAGTTGCTCTAGCTCCTCTAACTTGAATCCATACACATCCCAAATATCTGATCCACAAAACCAGTGAGATAACCAAGAGATGACCAATCAAGTCCCTTCTCTTAAACCCTGAAAACAAGAAAACACTGTATTCAGTTAATTACATATTGGTGGTAACTTAGTTCTTGGACTTTTACCTTTCTCTAGAAAGTCTCCCCTGAATATTGTAGCTGACCTGGGTGTTCACTTCATCTCATCTACAAACATCAAACTAAAGTTTTTCCTCAAGGTTACTATACTAATTATTATTTACACACCTTTTTTTTTTCCTACTGTGGGAATGTAGAAACTAATAAAGTAGGATAAATTCAGGTGACATAAGTGCTATAAAAGAAAATGACAGCTGGCAAAAGGAAAGACCATGGTTGGGGGAAGTGTAAACCTTAGCTGGGAAGGCTAGGGGAGAGGGAGTAAACACAGTCATTTACCCACCCCATCCACTCCCCGCACTCTCAGGTTCTAATGAAGATCCCATATCTGGCCATGTACTGACATTCCCACCCCCCACAGGAGAGGCGGAGAGCTTGAACACTGTTCAGAGGCACTATGCAGACATTTGCTGGGGTGACAAATTGCTCACAATTGAAACATAGATGCTTCCAAGAAAGATCCTCCTGTTTGATGAAGAGAGTGTCATGAAGAAAGTCTTTGAGCGTTGTTCTGGGAGCACAAGATGCACAGAGCTACTGTAAGCCATTTTGTGATGTGATGGCGAAAGCAATGAATATTGCAAAAAAGCCAACCCCAGGTCTTGATTTCATTGTGCCAAAACCAAACTTTGGAGCACTGACATTAGTACATCTCTTGTAGGAGAGAGATACTCATTGTTTAAGTCACATTTGAAATACTTGTAACCTGAAATATGCTAATGTATTAGTTTGTTAGGACTGCCATAAAGAAAGCATCATGAAGCTTCAACAACATAAAATTGTCTCAGTGTTCTGGAAACTCTAAGTGTGAAATCAAGGTGTCTTAAAGATTGGTTCTTTCTGAGGGCTGTGAGGGGAAAAATCTGTTTCAGGTCTCTTTGGTTTAAGATGCCCATTTGCCCTCTCTGTGTCTTCCATCTTCTTTCTTTTATGGGCACTTCTATGTTTAAATCTTCCCTTTTTATAAAAACACAAGTTACATTGAATGAGGGTCTGCTTCTAGTGACCTCATTTTAACTTCATTATCTCTGCAAAGATACCCTCTTCAAAGGTCACATTTCTAGGTACAGAGAATAAGGACTTCAGCATATGAATTTTGAAGAGACACAACTTAACTAATAAACCTAATACATACAGAAGTTTTCACTGAGGCAGAAAGAAGAGGCGTGCAGAAGCAGCAAATTTTCTTCATACACTTGGGTGAGGACTATCCGGAACCCAGAGAAATACAAATGCAAGGCTCTGCATTGGTGATTGAGTAAGAGTTCGGTTGCATATGTATACTAGTGATTGACCTATTGCTTCCCAGACCCAAATGTATATTCCACTGCCTATTCTGAAAACTGAACTGAACTCTGAATACTTCTCCTTTGCCAATTGGTACACTGCTGATCTTGCTTTGTCAGTAGAGGGTGCTGGAAGCACCTGGCAGGATGCAGAGCTTGTCTTTTTTATATCCAGTGTTCTCACCAAGTTGCTACATGGTATAGAGTCTCTGCAGGGTCAGGTTCCTGAAGTGTGTTGTTTCTGCCCCACTGTAGACAGTCTCCTAAGGAACCCCAAAGAGTGAATTAACTGCAATTCTGGAATTGGTAACAAGACTATACCCTCTCAATGAGGCCTGGATCTCAATCCTAGGGGTTGAGTTATTTAGATTGGATTCTTTCTTGGATGTTCTATGTCATCCCTAAAGGCAGTGACTACTCTATATATGCTATTCTTGAATTCTTTAGAGAACTATATGTTACCACTAGGTAATCACCATTACTATAATCTTGCTATAATTAATCATTTTTATATTAAATTTGTCCTGCTGAAATTCTGTATGTACTGCCTGATGGGGCCCTGACTCACCCAATATGACAGAAATTATTCACAACATCATCACAAGAAGTAGAAAGGATCTCACTCTAGGATAGGGCTAAAAGAATGACTCCCAGAATAATGCTGTGGACTATCCCACAGAGAAGCAACTATCATTGCATAGTGAGGAGTAATTAGGAAGCTGCTAATGCATTTTTCAAGAACATTTCAGCTTAGTTTCACCCCAAGGGAGAGGAAGCAGATCATGTCTCCCAAAACATACTGTGTTTTTTTAGGTGGCCATACAAAGTGATACATTTCCTTGGTGGCCCAGACAGTAAAGAATCTGCCTGCAATGCCAGAGACCTTGGTTTGATCCCTGGGTCAGGGAGATTCCCTGGAGAAGGGAGTGGCTACACACTGCAGTATTATTGCCTGGAGAATTCCATGAACAGGGGAGCCTGGTGGGCTCCACGGGGGCTCCATGAGTCCATGGGGTTGCAAAGAGTTGGACACAACTGAGTGAATCTTTCACTTTTCACAAAACTAACACACCCCTTGAACATTGCTGATACTCCTTCCCCTTGTGTCACCCAACTCCAAATTTGAGTGTTACATGAGAACATCTGAGCAGGTGAATCTAAAAACCAATGAGCTTTTGGACATCACATCTATATTACCAGGCAGTAAGTGGTAGAAAGGAAAAAGATTAATTGGAAATGTCAGCTGATTTTGTTCCCGCCCAGAAATTTCCATGGCAGTCAGTGTCTTTGATTACATCTCACTGACTAGAGTCCAAGACTGGGCCATATGGCCATGACTTGTCCAGCTGCTGGAAAAAGGGAAGTGTGGAGGGAGCAGAGTCACCAACCAGTGAAACATGCCCGCCTGTGTGTATGTGTCCTGCTCTCTTCTCCAAAGCAAACCCAACTGAGCTTTCACAGTAGTGTGGGCACTGGGATGAGGTAAATTTTGCATGAAAAAGGCCATAAATTCTCCATCATGTTAGACTTTTGGGTCTTAAAAAATAAAGTGAAATTGTTAATCACTCAGTCATGTCTAATTGTTTGGGACCCCATGGGCTGTATCCCATCAGACTTCTCTGCCCAATGGGATTCTCCAGGCAAGAATACTGGAGTGGGTAGCCATTCCCTTATCCCGTGGATCTTCCTGATCCAGGGATTGAACTCGTGTCTCCTGCACTGCAGGCATATTCTTTATCATCTGAGCCACCAGGGAAGTCCCTTCCAGACCCCCCAAACAAAGAAAGAACAAAGAGATAATGCTTAGATTTAAAGTAATAAATGGCATCAGGAAAACATTTAACTTTTTAAGCAGAGACACAGTATCCTGTGAGTATTGTGAGCTATTTGTCACTTAGCACATAGAGAAAGCAATTATAATACATAGGCTTTTATTTCTTCTTTCATATGAATGCCATTGTACCTGGTTCTGCAGCTTTCAGCTTAATAATATATACAACCTTACTTTCTTGACAACACATTCACGCTTACATAATTATCTTAGAAGACTGATACAGATCTATTTATCAATTAGATTTTGATGGTCATTTATAAAGAAAGTTTTCCATTGAGACTTCTTAACACAAGTCACTGGTCAAATATATAGTATTACATATTTTAAGTAAAGGAAAAATTAAATATTTCAATAATTGTGTGTTTTGCCTTTGGGTCACAGGCACATAAAACCTACATGAAAGGCTAAATACTAAGTACATATGACTGGAAAAGTTCATAGCTTTTGTGCCACAACATTTAAATTTTCATTAATGTACAATATACATAATTCCAGTTCTTTTTCACTAGGCAAGACTTAAAAGGTCTGTAAATTTAGTTTAAAAATTAAAAGATTTACCCCATAGTTTTATAATTTATTACCAACTTCTAAAGCTAGACAGAAAATAGAAATGACCTTTTTATCTCTAGTTTATCAGATATAAGAGATTGAGAGGAGACTAAACTGAAATTTCCTTTTAACTACTTTTATTTATACATTGATTCATGTAATAAGCATTTATGGAGTGACTACCATGTACCAGGCACTGTACATAAGCAAGTAAATAAATGAAATATATTTTAGGTGACATGGTTAAGTACAATGGAAAAAAAGAAATGAATTAGTAAAAGAGGCATGGAGTAAATGAGAGAGGGATGAATAACTAAATAGTCATGAAAGGCCTCGCTGAGAGGACCTTTGAGCAAAAGAAGAGGAAGGAGCACATTAAGTTGGCCTTTTGGAAGAGGAACAAACAAGCATGGGGGTGGTAGGGGCAATTCATGCGCAGCAAATGCAAAAGCCTGAAATATATGTGCACTTGCTCTGCACCAAGAAGAACAACAGGTCTCTAGCACAGTGAGCCCGAGGGGAAGTAGCAGTAAAGGAAGTAGAGGAAGTTGATGTATCCAATACAGAAGTGAAATAATCCAGAACACTGCAATGACTTGTAATGACATTGGTCATTACTCTGAGATGGGGAGGGACTGTAGTAGTTTGAGCAGAGTTATGACATGATTCCACTGTCTGCTGATCAAAGATAGGCTTTGATAGGGAGTGGGGATGGACAGAGAGAGAAAGTACATTAGGAGGAGGCTGTTATCATAATGAAGTGGTTACCATAACCAGGCTAAAGAAAATAGTGGCTTGCCTATGGAAATATCAGCAGAGGGGTTGAGAAGGGATACCATATTGGACAAAATTTGACCATAATACTAAGATATAAATATTAGTTTTGAGATATGAGAGAAAAGGAGTCAAGTCTGTTTTAGTCAGAGCAAATAGAAGGATTGCTTACATTTGGAAAAACCAGACAAGGGTATTAGATCAGAAATTCAGTATGGGTCTTGCTAAACTTGAAGTACTCATTCAATATCCAAGTAGACATGCTGAGCCAGGCAGTTGGAGGTAAGAATATGAAGTTCAGGATAGAGTTTCTAGTTAAAAACATACATTTGGGTAATGCCAGCAGGAGACTAGATAAGTCACTGCAGATTAAGTTTTGAGATTAGATAAGTCACTGCAGGTAGTGTTGGTAATGCCTATTATGTGTCAGTCATTCTGTTAATCCTTACACCAATTTTGCAGTGAAATGGAGACTGGGAGACTAAGTAAGTTTCCACAGTCACACAGCTAGTAAGCAGAAGATGTAGTGGGCAGTTCAAGGTGTGCCTGAGATTAACATCTACTCTTTTCTGCAGCATAGACATACTGTATTTCTTGCTCTGAATGTGCCACATGTTATCTCCTACCTGGCTGCAGAAAAGTCACTAGTATTTAGGTCTGTAAACCACCAACAAGCGATGGGTGACTGAACTGCCTTCTGCTATCCCAACTCACTGAACTCTTGTTCAATTTCTGGAAATGTTAGCATCCTGTCTCTCCAATTCCCTCCAAACCTTACCACCCTTGCTTAAAGATAACTTGAAATAATTCCCTACTGCTACACTAAGGGAAACTATCAGTAATCTAGATATAGATCTTAATACATGGGCAGTATTTTTGGAAATTTATAGTGAAAAGCAATTTAAAACAGAATTTAGCTGACTGAACTGTACCATATCAGTTCTTCCCCAGAACTTCACATAAAAAGGGTTGGGTAACAAAGGTATTTGTTTCTATTCATGTGTTACTTGTGTTTCTTGCATATATAAAAGAATGTAGATGTATCTATCTTAATAAATGCACTTATGGAATCAATTGCTATTTAGAAATATTTATCACTACTATTTGAATTTATAAAATTTTAAGACATAATTATTAGACTATGCAACAAAAATATCTTGGTAATATAAAGTAATAGGAAGTTCATCATAAGCTTGGGTGGTGGTGGTGGTTTAGTCACTAAGTCGTGTCCGACTCTTGCAACCCCATGGACTACAGCCTGCCAGGCTCCTTTGTCCACAGGATTCTCCAGGCAAGAATACTGGAGTGGGTTGCCATTTCTTTCTCCCATCATAAGCTTATAGATATTTAATTATATAGGCATAAATGAAAACATTATGAAAAGATAGGTGATAAATCATGGTTATAAATGTGATTTAAAATGTAAACTTGCTTAGAAAGAGAGTATAATTCTGAATTTTAATTAAAAAAAAAGAAAACGATATACCATTGTATATAGCTGCCAAACTGGAATAGACTAGTGCATGTTAACATGAGCCATGACATGCAGGGCAACCCAAGATGGACAGGTCATGGTGGAGAGTTCTGACAAAACATGGTCCACTGGAGAAGGAAAAGGAAAACCACTTTGGTATTCTTCCCTTGAAATCCCATGAAGAATATGAAAAGGCAAAAAGATAGGACACTGAAAGATGATCTCGCCAGGTTGATAGGTGCCCAATATGCTACTAGAGATCAGTGGAGAAATAACTTCAGAAAGAATGAAGGGATGGAGTCAAAGCAAAAACACCACCTAGCTGTGGATGTGACTGGTGATGGAACAAAGTCTGATGCTGTAAAGAGCAAGACTGCATAGGGACCTGGAATGTTAGGTCATGAATCAAGGCAAATTGGAAGTGGTCAAACAGGTGATGGCAAGAGTGAACATCGACAATTTAGGATTCAGCGACATAAAATGGGCTGGAATGGGTGAATTTAATTCAGATGACAACTGTATCTACTACTGTGGGGAAGAATCCCTTAGAAGAAATGGAGTAGCCATCATAGTCAACAAAAGAGTCTAAAAGGAGTACTTGGATGCAATTTCAAAAATGACAGAATGATCTCTGTTCATTTTGAAGGCAAAACATTCAATATCACAGTATCCAAGTCTATGCCCTGACCAGTAACGCTGAAGAAGCTGAAGTTGAATGGCTCTATGAAGACCTACAAGACCTTCTAGAACTCACACCCAAGAAAGAAGCCCTTTTCATTATAGGGGACTGGAATGCAAAAGTAGGAAGTCAAGAGATACCTGGAATAGCAGGCATATTTGACCTTGGAGTACAGAATAAAGCAGGTCAAAGACCAATAGAATTTTGCCAAGAGAACACACTGGTCACAGCAAACACTTTCTTCCAACACTACACATGGATATCACTAGAGGGTCAATACTGAAATTAAACTGATTATATTCTTTGCAATCAAAAACAGAGAAGTTCTATACAGTCAGCAAAAACAAGACCAGGAGCTGACTGTGGCTCACATCATGAACTCCTAATTGCCAAATTCAGACTTAAATTGAAGAAAGTAGGGAAAACCACTAGACCATTCAGGTATGACTTAATGGTCATATGACATATGACAAATCCCTTATGATTATACAGTGAAAGTGAGAAATAGATTGAAGGGACTAGATCTGACAGACAGAGAGCCTGATGAACTATGGATGGAGGTTCATGACATTGCACAGGAGGCAAGGATCAAGACCATCACCAAGAAAAAGAAATGCAAAAAGACAAAATGATTGTCTGAGGAGGCCTTACAAATAGCTGAGAAAAGAAGAGAAGTGAAAGGCAAAGGAGAAAAGGAAAGATATACCCATTTGAATGCAGAGTTCCAAAGAATAGCCAGGAGAGATAAAAAAGCCTTCCTCAGTGATCAATGCAAGAAATACAGGAAAACAACAGAATGGAAAAGACTAGCGATCACTTTAAGAAAATTAGATACCAAGGGAATATTTCAAGCAAAGATGGGCACAATAAAGAACAGAAATGGTATGGACCTAACAGAAGCAGAAGATATTAATAAGAGGTGGCAAGAATATGCAGAAGAGCTATATAAGAAAAATCTTCATGACACAGATAACCATGATGGTGTGATCACTTACCTAGAGTGAATGCAAAGTCAAGTGGGCTTTAGGAAGCATCACTGTGAACAAAGCTAGTGGAGCTGATGGAATTCCAGTTGAGCTATTTCAAATCCTAGAAGATGGTGCTGTGAAAGTGCTGCACTCAATATGCCAGAAAATTTGGAAAACTCAGCAGTGGCCACAGGACTGGAAAAGGTCAGTTTTCATTACAATCCCAAAGAAAGGCAATCCCAAAGAATGCTCAAACTACTGTACAATTGCACTCATCTCACATGCTAATAAAGTAATTCTCAAAATTCTCCATGCCAGGCTTCAACAGTACATGAACCACGAACTTCCAGATGTTCAAGCTGGGTTTAAAAAAGACAGAAGAACCAGAGATCAAATTCCCAACATTCGCAGGATCATCAAAAAAGCAAGAGAGTTTCAGAAAAACATCTACTTCTACTTTATTGACTATGCCAAAGCCTTTGACTGTGTGGATCACCACAAGCTGTGGAATACCACAGGTGGGATACCACCTGACCTGCCTCCTGAGAAATCTGTAGGCAGGTCAAGAAGCAACTTTATTTGGGAAAGGAGGAAGACAAGCCTGCTTGTATACTACCTGTATATTGTCACCCTGCTTTTTTAACTTATATGCAGAGTACATCATGAGAAATGCTGGGCTGGATGAAGCACAAGCTGGAATCAAGATTGCCGGGAGAAATATCAATAACCTCAGATATGCAGATGATACCACCCTTATGGCAGAAACTGAAGAAGAACTAAAGAGCCTCTTGATGAAACTGAAAGAGAAGAGTGAAAAAGTTGGCTTAAAGTTCAACATTCAGAAAACTAAGATCATGGCATCTGGTCCCATCACTTCATGGCAGATAGATGGGGAAACAGTGGAAACAGTAGCAGACTTTATTTTGGGGGGCTCCAAAATCACTGCAGATGGTACCACAGCCATGAAATTAAAAGACACTTACTCCTTGGAAGGAAAGTTATGACAAACCTAGATAGCATATTAAAAAGCAGAGACAGTATTTTGCCAACAAAGATCCGTTTAGTCAAGGCTATGGTTTTTCCAGCACTCATGTATGGATGTGAGTGTTGGACTACAAAGAAAGCTGAGCACCGAAGAATTGATGCTTTTGAACTGTGGTGTTGGAGAAGACTCTTGAGAGTCCCTTGGACTGCAAGGAGATCCAACCAGTCCATCCTAAAGGAAATTAGTCCTGGGTGTTCATTGGAAGGACTGATGTTGAAGTTGAAACGCCAATATTTTGGCCCCCTGATGCGAAGAGATGACTCATTTGAAAATATCATGAGTTTGGGAAAGATTGAGGGCAGGAGGAGAAGGGGACAACAGAAGATGAGATAGTTAGATGGCATCACCAACTCAATGGACATGAGTTTGGGTAAACTCCGGGAGTTGGGATGGACAGGGAGGCCTGGTATGCTGCAGTTCATAGGGTCACAAAGAGACCTGACTGAGTGACTGAACTGAACTTACTGCTAAAAGACTAGAAAGTTTATTATCTTAGTTTTTTAAAAGAAATGTGACTGAGGCTTGAAACTTCTAATCCAATTCTGAGAATATAAAGAAATCCTATGTTGTTTAAAAAACAAACAAACAAACAAGAAATTAACATGTGATACAGTGTTACTAAAGCACATTTTGCAAAAATACACCCAGAATATTCTTGAAGTGTAATAGCATATCACAAGCACAGTTCACTGTACAAAATATTGTTTTCCATAGAAAAAATGTATTTATGCCCTTTTCCCCAAAATAACATACAGCTTCAGCCCTAAGACTAAAGCCCTTTCTATCTGGCAAACACATCTAGTCTTTCAATAATTTCTTCCATCTCTGAAGCATTTGTTGTGGCTCCTAAACCCTCCGTGCTTTCTTAAGAACTTTATTTCTGTTTTCTGTTGTAATTTTTCTTTTCAGTTTTTAAAATATTTTACTTTTTTATGTTTAATTGGAGGATAATTACTTTGCATCACTGTGTTGGTTTCTGCCAGTGACAACTAGAGGGATGGGATGGGGTAGGAGGTGGCAGGGAGGTTCAAAGGGGAGGGGGAATTGTATATATCCATGACTGATTCATGCTGCTTCTAGGTATGTTAAGCGTCCTTTTCCGTCTTAACTGGATCCTTCTCAATGATTTTAAATATATCCAATGTTCTTACATTAAAACAACAAAAGAAGCTGTGTGATTCAATAGCTCCTTCATCCTGCTCTCTTTTAGCCTGGTTCTTTTTCTTGCCAAATATTTAACATAACTTTCCTCTTCTCTCTACCTCCAAGCTACTAACAATCATCTCTCTGTTGAGCTTCTCCAATAGTCACATGGTGGGTTTCTCTCTGTATCAGTTTTGTTCCCCTCAAATCTGTTCTCCACTCTGCCCCAAACAGACCTTTTAAGAGGGTGATTCACAGCACATTAACTTCTCACACCGAAATCCTTTCCATGATTCCTATACACATACACATTTAGACCGACATTCTTTAAAGTCTCATCAAGAACCTGTGTGATCTCTCTGCTCTCTATCTCTAATCCTATTCCTGCTGATTGCCCTTACCTCTTTTAATTTTCATTTTATTTATACTCAATGTTACCTCCTTCTATGGTTTTTCCCTTTTTCCATATTAGTTTAACCAGCTTTCACTCATCCATCAAACTGCAGCTCAGCACCATTTTCTTCCCCATGAGATTCTTCACTGAATTCACCGAGTCCGTTAAAACCCCTCTGTATTCCCAGCCTCCCTGTCCATCGCCAACTCCCAGAGTTTACTCAAATTCATGTCCATTGAGTCGGTGATGCCATCCAACCATCTCATCCTCTGGTGACCCTTCTCCTCCCGCCTTCAATCTTTCTCAGCATCAGGGTCTTTTCAAGTGAGTCAGTTCTTTGCCTCAGGAGGCCAAAGTATCAGAGTTTCAGCTCCAATATCAATCCTTCCAATGAATATTTTGGACTGATTTCCTTTAGGATGGACTGGTTGGATATCCTTTCAGTCCAAGGGTCAAGAGTCTTCTCCAACACCACAGTTCAAAAGCATTAGTTCTTTGGCACTCAGCTTTCTTTACAGTCCAACTCTCACATCCACACATGACCACTGGGAAAACCATAGCCTTGACTAGACAGACCTTTCTTGGCAAAGCAATGTCTCTGCTTTGTAATATGCTGTCCAGGTTGGTCATAACTTTCCTTCCAAGAAGCAAGCATATTTTAATTTCATGGCTACTGTCACCATCTGCAGTGAGTTTGTAGCCCCCCAAATAAAGTCTGTCACTGTTTCCACTGTTTCCCCATCTATTTGCCTTGAAGTGATGAGACCAGATGACATGATCTTAGTTTTCTGAATGTTGAGTTTTAAGCCAAATTTTTCAGACTTAAATTGAAGAAAATAGGGAAAACCACTAGATCATTCAGGTCTGGTCTACACAAAAGTAATAAATATTTGTTGAATACAGTCATCTATGCTATCCCACTGACTTCTCTATTTCTTTTGTACTTTTTGAGATTTTTCTGTGCTTTTAAACTTGAAGGGAAAAAAATGAAGTGCCAAAATTCAATTCTTCCCTTGATCTCTAATCCCTTTTATTTTTTATTTTTTTCCCTTTAAAATTCTGCTAAGAAAAGGTAAAGCTGAGTTTCCAGATGCACGGAGGGTTGAAAAGCATGTGTGCATTTATTTCTCAATTTCATCAAGATGAATATGTTGGACTAGGGAACAATTTGGGGTGTTGTCTGGGTATCAGGGGATACAGTGTTAAGAATGAACATTGTTCTTTTTTCTCTCGAGTACTTGTCACTATCCCAAAGACACAATTAGCCCCAAAATCAAGAAGAGAAGTATATCGCAATGAACACATGGCATTCTGGATATTACTAGGAAGAAGATATTACTAGGAAGAAGAAATAGGAAAAAAGAAAACCTTAAGTATCAGCCAGTGAAAACAGGGAAGAATTCCGCTAGTTTTCCTAAAATGACAAAGATGAGATGGAGGCAAAGCAGTAAACTCCAGGCTAAAACCTTATATCTATTTGAATACTTCAGTTGAATATTTTTCATTTTTGCAAACTGTTAAGAACCTGTAGCAGTGCTAATTTCAATTTAGTACTTATGATATGTAGTTACTTAAAATCTCAGTGATTTATATACTTGCTATACTTTTTTATAGTTATGATAAATAACTTAAAAATTGAGTCTATCACAATGGTGGTGAAAAAGGTCATTTTTCATCTTTAATGGAAAACTTGTCTTTCTTGAGGTTATGTGGCACATAGGTAGAACCTGAAACTTAAAACATGAATGATGGGTAGCTAAAGGGTCTGTTTGTCAGAGTTCTTCTGCTGCAAATGAGATGGCTACACAGCTTAGGGCCCATCCATTTATTTACACAGACAGATTAATTTTTTCCATCTTTTATTTTCTCTTTAGAACCTTAATTTACAATGAAGGGTGCTGAAGTTTTCCCTAAAACACACACATTTAAACACACACACACACACACACACAGAGAATGTGTAAGTGTAAAAGTCTTTCTTAAAATTTTTTCTTTTCAGAAAAGAAAGGAAATATCTACAATGATTGGGAACAGAAGTAGTTAAAAATCATCAGAACATTTATAGTTCTTTAATAAAAAAACTAAAGAATTAGATCAAAGGAACTTATTTTGAAAAGGGTCAGCCTAAGGACTTGACTTATAGATTATAAAAGAATATTTTAAATGACACATCAGGAAATATAGTCTTTGGAGCAAACGGTCCACAATTATCTCAAAATTACTGATATGCTATATCAAATTTAAACTAAAGAAAATAAATAAAAAAACTCAGTATTTTGAGCCTACACATTTCCTACAAGAATTTTAGAAAGGAAATAAGACAAACAGTAGTATATTTTAAAGTAAAAGAGGCATATTTGAGGGAGAGTTAAATTCTATGAATATTTAAGAAAATGAAAAAATCTATTTGCAAAGTATAATTGTTTTATATTTTTCCTCAATAGGAATATATCTATATCTTATTTTAAAATATGAAAATGATACTTTCTAATCTTGTTGAAATATATAGTATTTCTAACAGTAGAAATAAACAGAATTTAAATTGCAGATGTCGGTTTTCCTATCTATGAAGAGATTAGATACCCTGAAAAACAGATTATTACAATGTTATACACAGTGCATGCTCTGTTATAAATCAGCATACTAAAGCAATCAAATATTTAACATTTTATTTTTAAATCTGGTAATTTCTAAGGTAGACAATATATACTGAACTATTGCTTTCCCAGGCATCTAAACTAAGCATCAATTAATTTTTCTCTAAAGAGCCTGTAGTATATATTCTATGTTTTTCAGGTCCTATGATATCCATTGTAAGTATTCAACTCTGCCTTGGTCGTATAAAAGCAGCTATAGAAAACTGATCAACAAGTGAATACAGCTGTTACAATAAATTTGCATTTACAACAGATGCCTTTGGTACCTAGTCATGCTTTGGCAAATCCTGGTATAAATGATAAGATAAGAATGTCTTCAATAACACAGATTAGTTATATGAAGAAATCATCTTTTCTACTGCTTTGCATTTTTTCACGAAAATACATAAAACTCCTACAGTCTGAAATGTATTTCAAAGATAAATAATCTACTCATACTAATAGTAAATGACTCACAGATACAGAAGTATGTCCATATGACATTTTAAAATATTAATAAATTAAAATAAATATTTCATTTTGAAGCCAAAGGTAGTGAAATATTATTTGATGGTTCAGTTCAGTTCAATCGCTCAGTCATGTCCGACTTTTTGCGACCTCATGAACCGCAGCATGCCAGGCCTCCCTGTCCATCACCAACTCCCAGAGTTTACCCAAACTCAAGTTCATTGAGTTGGTGATGCCATCTAACCATCTCATCCTCTGTTGTCCCCTTCTCCTCCTGCCTTCGATCTTTCCCAACATAAGGGTCTTTTCAAATGAGTCAGCTCTTCATATCAGGTGGCCAAAATATTGGAGTTTCAGCTTCAACATCAGTCCTTCCAATGAACACTCAGGACTGATTTCTTTTAGGATGGATTGTTTGGATCTCCGTGCAGTCCAAGGGACTCTCAAGAGTCTTCTCCAACACCACAGTTCAAAACCATCAATTCTTCGGTGCTCAGCTTTCTTCGTAGTCTAACTTTCACATCCATACATGAGTACTGGGAAAACCATAGCCCTGACTAGAAAGATTTTTGTTGGCAAAGTAATGTCTCTGCTTTTTAATATGCTGTCTAGGTTGGTCATAACTTTCCTTCCAAGGAAAAAGTTATGCTTTTAATTTCATGGCTACAATCATCATCTGTAGTGATTTTGATGTTTTTGATGGTATTTTAGCTTAATTAATGAAGGGGATGTGTTTTAATTGTTTATATAATGATGCCTTAATAATAGTATTTGAGTATCAATAAAAATATAACTCACACTCCCCTATTCTTGCATACAAAAAGTTGATTTTGCACACATTTTAAGGTATTGCATTGTTTTTTTCCTTAATGGGGAAAGATACCACCCCAAGGACTACTTCATGAGACTTCATATGGATCTTTGGATGATCCTCTATATTGGAATTCAAGTTGAGAAATTCCAAGGTCTTGGGGAAGGAAAAATCACATCAAGGTTCTTGGGGGTGGTTACTGCACTGAAATTATGGTGGTTTCATGGTGTCATGTGCTCTATGAACTGCAAGAGTAGACTGAGATATCTGACATGCAGATATCTTTAAACCTCGCTTTCCTGACCTTGAATTCTTAAACTTCAAATAGGAAACCATGTAAAGTTTTCATAAAGTGTGGTCTTCAAATCTATTGCAGTGGAATAAAATTTCTATAGATAATGATTATGATTTCATATATATGTACATACATAGAGATACACACATTCAGTATTTTCTGATATAATCATCCCAACTGCATTTCTCAGATGAGGCTCTTGAGGTCATTATTTTAGAAAGGTTTATTATATTCTTCAAATGTGAATATATTGCTATTACAAAATGATTGTAAGAATCCTTCATTAACATTTCCTGTAGAGGTTTTAAACTTTCAGTGTTCAATCTCCTGGAATGCTACTTGAAGTCTAGATGTTAATTCACACAACAATTGACATAATTGTTGATGAAATTAAAATAAGGTCAAATCTTAAGAAATATATTCCAAAGATGATTCTTCCTTTATAGCTTTATAAAATATGATGCTACATTTAGTAGGATACTAATTTATGATAAATAAAACATATTAAATCTTTGAGAAAATTTACCATTATGGATTTTAGCTTTGATAACCATGGGTCCAAATGCCTGAGAATACTCAAATTAATTCATAATAAAAAGACAAGGGAAATCTGATTTTTTTCTTTTCTAAGAATCTCAAATAGCAAGTTCATGCAAGATTTACATGTGGAATTTTCTAAATATTTCAGGTTAATAGCTATTTTAAACAGATATATTCTTCCTGAGACTAGAACATTTTCTTGTACAAAGTTGTTAACCAATTCAGGATGGTTGAGCTGAAAATAGGACATGAGAACTCATTTTAAAAAATAAAATGTAAAAATTGCTTGATTTTGTAAAATATTAATTGGATTTAATAATCACATTTTTTACTATTTTCAAGCATCACTGAATTCAGGTCAGTTTTACACAAAGTTGGGACAATTTTAAGCCCTTCAGAATATAGCACTAACAGTGTTTACTAAACAAATACAAGTCATTTTTGTTGAGTGGCAATGTCTTACCTTGAAGAAATAATTTCAAATGTCAGTTTATCATCACATAAAATATTAGTAGAATTCCTAGGAGATGAATACTTATGTATTCAGGGATGAAGTATCAGTGGTCATAGCTTAATTTCAAATGATTCAGCAAAGCAGATAAAATACTTTTGGTAAAATTTAAAAGTTGGTGGGCCAATTATTTGCATATTTAAATTTTTTCAAAGTAAAAATATTTTTTAAAATTCTTGATATTTATCAAGACAAGACTATTATCATAAATTCAACTCTTTTTTGATCATTACTTATGAAAATACAAAATTGTAAATATTTATTGTGCTCTTACTCATATATCAGTAACAACCATACTAGATTCTGGGAACTCTTGTGGTAAAAACTAAACATGGTTTCTGCTTTCATGGGAAAAAAAAAGAAAATAAAAATTATTAGATAGGAAAAAATATTAAAAACATGAAGATTTAAGTTGCAAGAGAATATGAAATAAATCACATGCATTCATTCATATGCATGCAATCTTTGTGCTATACATAATCATTAGAAGAAAGTGATTTGATTCAACAAATTAGCTGCTTCTTCCATTTGATGTCTTATTTTATGGCACAAAAGGTTAAATAAGTATACATGTTTAAGCACAAATACATATGTACATATGTAAAACCTTTGATTTTTGCTGGAAACACACAATCTCCTTACTCAGGCAAAACTCCTTTTAAACCATAAGGAGTAAGTAGGAAATTTGAGGTCCTAAGTTTTCTTTAAAGAAGAAGACAGATTGAGACAATATTCAGCCTCAGTGATGTGAAGTGGGGGGTGCATTTTGACAGAAATAGAGTGAGTTATGCCCCCTCACCCTACCCCAATGGCAGCTAAAGTCACATTATTGTAAATTTCTACACTTGGATTTTTATTGCTGGAGGATTTATAAAATAGAACCCTGTGAACTGTAATTGCCTATCACCTAAGTTGTGGCTCAGACGGTAAAGCATCGGCCTGCAGTGCGGGAGACCCTGGTTCGATCCCTAGGTCAGGAAGATCCCCTGGAGGAGGAAATGGCAACCCACTTCAGTACTCTTGCCTGGAGAATTCCATGGACTGAAGAGCCTTGCAAAGAGTCCAACGTGATTGAGCAACTTCACTAAGATGTCTAAATGTGTCTGCATGTCCAAAAGTGTTGTAATGTACTTGGGGAAAAATGTATTTGAAAGAAAATAGCTATAATCCATTGCTATGTTCCAAAGTACCCCCAAGTTCTCTATTTTTGTACCTACCTACATCTGAGTTCATCAGGTGACCTCCCTCTCTTGAGTATATCATCAAGTACAACTTCACAAACCAGTATGCAAAAAAAAAAAAGAAAAAAAAAAGACACACTAGTCACATAACCAAAGCTGATAATTATCTTTCCAAATATAAAAATTTACATTTATCTAAATAAAAAATGAACTTACACAGCACTGGGGAAACAGACTCTTGGAGGCCACAAACAGAATTTTATACACACCAGGACCCAGGAGAAAGGAACAGTGACCCCACAAGAGACTGACCCAGACTTGACTCTGAGTGTCCAGGAGTCTCTGGCAGAGGCGTGGTTGGCAGTGGCCTGCTGCAGGATTGGGGGCACTGATTGTAGCAATGTGTGCGTGGGACTTTTTGAAGGAAGTCACCATTGTCTTCATTACCTGCACCACAGTTTGGCCTCAGATCAAATAACAGGGAGGGAACACAGCTCCCCTCAACAACAGAAAATTGGATTAAAGATTAACCGAGCATGGCCCCACCCATCCGAACAAGACCCAGTTTCCCTTCAGTAAGTCTCTCCCATCAGGAAGCTTCCATAAGCCTCTGCTCCTTCTCCAACAGAGCACAGAGAGAATGAAAACCACAATCACAGAAAACTAACCAATCTGATCACATTGACCACAGCCTTGTCTAACTCAATGAAATTATGAGCCATGGCAAGTAGAACCACCCAAGACAGACAGGATCATGGTGGAGAGTTCTAACAAAACATGTTCCACTGGAGAAGGAAATGGAAAACCACTTCAGTATTTTCCCTTGAGAAACCCATGAAGAATATGAAAAGGCAAAAAGATAGGACACTTAAAAGAATATCTCACAGGGTTGGTAGGTACCCAATATGCTACTGGAGATCAGTGGATAAATAACTTCAGAAAGAATGAAGGGATGGAGTCAAAGCAAAAACAACACCCAGTTGTGGATGTGACTGATGATGGAAGAAAGTCTGATATTATAAAGAGCAAAACTGCATAGGAGCCTGGAATGTTCAGTTCAGTTCAGTTCAGTCGCTAGTCATGTCCAACTCTTTGCGACCCCATGAATCACAGCATGCCTGGCCTCCCTGTCCATCACAAACTCCCGGAGTTTACTCAAACTCATGCCCATCGAGTCGGTGATGCCTTCCAGCCATCTCATCCTCTGTCGTCCCCTTCTCCTCCTGCCCCCAATCCCTCCCAGCATCAGGGTCTTTTCCAATGAGTCAACTCTTCGCATGAGGTGCCCAAAATAATGGAGTTTCAGCTTCAGCATCAGTCCTTCCAAGGACCACCCAGGACTTCTCTCCTTCAGGATGGACTGGTTGGATGTCCTTGCAGTCCAAGTAACTCTCAAGAGTCTTCTCCAACACCACAGTTCAAAACCATCAATTTTTTTGGTACTCAGCTTTCTTCACAGTCCAACTCTCACATTCATACCTGACCACTGGAAAAAACATAGCCTGACCAGACGGAACTTTATTGGCAAAGTAATGTCTCTGCTTTTTTAATATGCTGTCTAGGTTGGTCATAACTTTTCTTTCAAGGAGTAAGCATCTTTTAAAATTTCATGGCTGCAGTCATCATCTGCAGTGAGTTTGGAGCCCCAAAAAATAAAGTCTGACACTATTTCCATTGTCTCCCCATCTATTTCCCATGAGATGATGGGACCAGATGCCATGATCTTAGTTTTCTGAATGTTGAGCTTTAAGCCAACTTTTTCACTCTCCTCTTTCACTTTCATCAAGAGGCTTTTTAGTTCCTCTTCACTTTCTGCCATAAGGGTGGTGTCATCTGCATATCTGAGGTTATTGATATTTCTCCCTACGATCTTAATACCAGCTTGTGCTTCTTCCAGCCCAGCGTTTCTCATGATATACTCTGCATATAAGTTAAATAAGCAGGGTGACAATATACAGCCTTGACATACTCCTTTTCCTATTTGGAACCAGTCTGTTGTTCCATGACCAGTTCTAACTGTTGCTTCCTGACCTGCATACAGGTTTCTCAAGAGGCAGGTCAGGTGGTCTGGTATTCTCAAATCCTTCAGAATTTTCCACAGTTTATTGTGGCTCAGCTAGACCTGGGTTTGATCCCTGGGTTGGGAAGATCCCCTGGAGAAGGGAATGGCTACCCACTCCAGTATTCTAGCCTAGAGAATACCATGGACTCGGCTACCTGTAATGTTAGGTCCATGAATAAAGGCAAATTGGAAGTGGTAAAACAGGTGGCCAAACAGGGCAAAAGTGAATGTCAACATTTTAGGAATCAGTGACATAAAATGGGCTGGAATGGGTGAATTTAATTCAGATGACCATTATATATACTATTGTGGGGAAGAATCCCTTAGAAGAAATGGACTAGCCATCATGTCAACAGAAAAGTCTAAAATGTAGTACTTGGATGCAATCTCAAAAATGACAGAATGATCTCTGTTCATTTTGAAGGCAAACCATTCAATATCACAGTAATCGAAGTCTATTCCCTGACCAGAAATATTGAAGAAGCTGAAGTTGAATGGCTCTATGAAGACCTACAAGACCTTCTAGAACTCACACCCAAGAAAGATGCCCTTTTCATTATAGAAGACTGAATGAAAAAGTAGGAAGGCAAGAGATACCTGGAGTAACAGGCATATTTGGCCTTGGAGTACAAAATGAAGCAGGTCAAAGGCCAATAGAGTTTTGCCAAGAGAACACACTGGTCATAGCAAACACCCACTTCCAACAACACAAAAGAAGACTCTACACATCGACATCACCATCGGGTCAATACTGAAATTAGACTGATTATACTCTTTGCAATAAAAAATGGAGAAGCTGTATATAGTCAGCAAAAACAAGACCAGGAGCTGACTGTGGCTCACATCATGAACTCCTTATTGCGAAATTCAGACTTAAATTGAAGAAAGTAGGGAAAACCACTAGACCATACATGACCACTGGAAAAACCATAGCCTTGACTAGACGGACCTTTGTTGGCAAAGCAATATCTCTGCTTTTAAATATGCTATCTAGGTTGGTCATAACTTTCCTTCCAAGGAGTAAGTGTCTTTTAATTTCACGGCTGCAATCACCATCTGCAGTGATTTTGGAGCCTGCAAAAATAAAGTCAGCCATTGTTTCCACTGTTTCCCCATCTATTTGACATGAAGTGATAGGACCAGATACCATGATCTTAGTTTTATGAATGTTGAGAATTAAGCCAACTTTTTCACTCTCTCTTTCATTTTCATCAAGAGGCTCTTTAGTTTTTCTTCACTTTCTGTCATAAGGGTGGTATCATCTGCATATCTGAAGTTACTGACATTTCTCTCGGGAATCTTGATTCCAGCTTGTGCTTCCTCCAGTCCAGCATTTCTCATGATGTACTCTGCATATAAGTTAACTAAGCAGGGTGACAATATATAGCCTTGACGTACTCCTTTTCCTATTTGGAACCAGTCTGTTGTTCCATGTCTGCTTTTAACTGTTGCTTCCTGACCTGCATACAGGTTTCTCAAGAGGGAGGTCAGGTGGTCTGGTATTCCCATCTCTTTCAGAATATTCCACAGTTTATTGTGATCCACACAGTCAAAGGCTTTGGCATAGTCAATAAAGCAGAAATAGATGTTTTCTGGAACTCTCTTGCATTTTTGATGATCCAGCGGATGTTGGGAATTTGATTTCTGGTTCTTCTGCCTTTTCTAAAACCAGCTTGAACTTCTGGAAGTTCATGACTCACGTATTGCTGAAGCCTGGCTTGCAGAATTTTGAGCACTACTTTACTAGCGTGTGAGATGAGTGCAATTGTGCGGTAGTTTGAGCATTCTTTGGGATTGCCTTTCTTTGGGATTGGAATGAAAACTGACCTTTTCCAGTCCTGTGGCCACTGCTGCATTTTCCAAATTTCCTGGCATATTGAGTGCAGCACTTTCACAGCATCCTTTTTTAGGATTTGAAATAGCTCAACTGGAATTCCATCACCTCCACTAGCTTTGTTTGTAGTGATGCTTTCTAAGGCCCACTTGACTTCACATTCTAGGATGCCTGGCTCTAGGTGAGTGATCACACCATCGTGATTATCTGGCTCATGAAGATCTTTTTTGTACAGTTGTTCTGTGTATTCTTGCCACCTCTTCTTAATATCTTCCGCTTCTGTTAGGTCCATACCATTTCTGTCCTTTATTGAGTGCATCTTTACATGAAATGTTCCCTTGGTATCTCTACTTTTCTTGAAGAGATCTCTAGTCTTTCTCATTCTATTGTTGTCCTCTATTTCTTTGACTGTATGTGTCACCACAAACTGTGGAAAATTCTTTAAGGGATGGGAACACCAAACCACCTGTCCTGCCTCTAGAGAAATCTGTATGCAGGTCCAGAAACAATAGTTACAAGTGGACATGGAACAATAAACCATTTCCAAATAGGAAAATGAGTACATCAAGACTGAATACTGTCATCCTGCTTATTTAACTTATATGCGTAGTACTTCATGCGAAATGCCAGGCTGGATGAAGCACAAGCTGGCATCAAGATTGCCAGGAAAAATATCAATAACCTCAGATATGCAGATGACATCACCCTTTTGGCAGAAAGTGAATGGCTAAAGAGCCTCTTGATGAAAGTGAAAGAAGAGAGTGAAAAAGTTGGCTTAAAGCTCAACATTCAGAAAAGTAAAATCATGGCATCTGGTCCCATCACTTCATGGCAAATAGATGGGGAAACATTGAGAGACTTTATTTTGGGGTGGCTCCAAAATCACTGCAGATGGTGACTGCAGCCATGAAATTAAAAGATGCTTGCTCCTTAGAAAAAAGCTATGACCAACTTAGACAGCATATTAAAAAGCAGAGATATTACTTTGCCAACAAAGGTCCATCTAGTCAAGGCTATGGTTTTTTCAGTAGTTCTGTATGGATGTGAGGGTTGGATATAAAGAAAGCTGAGCACTGAAAAATTGATTTTTTTGAACTGTGGTGTTGGAGAAGACTCTTGAGAGTCCCTTGGACTGCAAGGAGATCCAACCAGTCCATCCTAAAGGAAATCAGTCCTGAATATTCATTGGAAGGATTGATATTGAAGCTGAAACTCCAATACTTTGGATCCTTTTGTGAAGAACTGACTCATTTTGAAAGACCCTGATGCTGGGAAAGATTGAAGGCAGGAAGAGTAGGGGATGACAGAGGATGAGATGGTTGGATGGCATCAGCAACTCAATGGACATGAATTTGAGTAAACTTCAGGAGTTGGTGATGGACAGGGAGGCCTGGCGTGTTGTAGTCCATGGGGTCACAAAGAGTTGGACACAACTGAGCAACTGAACTTAATATATTCAAAATAATAATCCATCAATGATTGGAAATCTAGTGTGTATTTATATTAATAAACTGTTCATATCATCTTATTTCAGTCCTCAAACAACACTGCATGTCACATATTACACCTTCATTATTAACAGAAGAGAAGAGTTTGGGTGAGTTTTTCTGACTTGTTCAAGTCATTTACCCATAAGTGGAATCAAGACAGTGACTCCAATATGTACTATTCATGTCTTCTGCTAGGAGGAACTTCAGAAACACAAGCCCTGCAACTATCACCTTAATTTATGAAATGAAACATTTTAAATTAAGCCTTATTTTGTTATTTATTTAATACCAATCCTGTGACAGGCAGTTTGCTAAAAAAGTTCCACCATAAACATTTAATTAATCCCACTCTATATCTCTGTCTGTTGCCAAACCATTAAGGTTGAAATAATCATAGAAACAGCTTTATGCATTTGTGAGAATATAGTCACGATGCATTCAGATCTCCATTGGGCACAGATCAAACAGCCAGTCAGTTTAATTCAGTTCAGTCACTTTTTACAACCCCATGGAGAGCAGCACGCCAGGCCTCCCTGTCCATCACCAACTCCCAGAACTTGCTCGAACTCATGTCCATCAAGTTGGTGATGCCATCCAACCATCTCATCCTCTATCAGCCCCTTCTCCTCCTGCCTTCAATCTTTCCCAGCATCAGGGTCTTTTCCAATGAGTCAGTTATTCACATCAGGTGGCCAAATTATTGGAATTTCAGCTACAACATTGGTGCTTTAAATAATAGCTCTTTCTCTCATGACACATAAAGTTTATCTCATTTATATGTGTAGCATAGACACAATGGTTGTGACAGGAAAGCTCAATAAGCAGTTTTGAGATAATAGATTAAAATTAATACAATTAAATAGAATACAAGAGATATAAGATCATTAAAGAAATCAATGTGGTTGATTTCTGGAAATTCAGATTTTATAACATATTCTTTCCTGTTCATCTCCATCTCATCTGTCTTGGGGATGACAGAAAATTCAAAAGTACTTGAAGCTTTTTATTGGATCTCCCCAAGTCTCTAACTCTTTCTATCTAATTACCATGCAGCACTGACATGACTGCATCTCATTAAGTGTGTAAGAATAACTGTGTCCTAAGTTTTATTTGATCAAAACAATAAACTCAGTTTTCAAACTCATTAATCAACTAATAGGGTCATTGGCTCACAAGCTATAGACAGAGGGAACATTAGCCTTTATCTTAAGTCAATACCTCTGCCTTCACTTCTGGCATCATCAGCAAACCATGGGTCATTCCTGGCAAAGTTCAGCCCTCCAGGAGCACTGATTATAGTGAAATACGTTTCCTGAAGCAAAGCCTGTTCTTTTCATCATCTCACTTCTCTGCTCACTAAGAAATGCTCTGTGTCAGACAACGACAGGGTGAGACAGTGTGTCTAGGTCTAAAGTTTGAAATGTGTTTCTTTTCTAAATCTTGAATATGTTTTAGGCATAAGTCTTTGATGAGCTGCAGAAGATAAGATCACCTCCTGGAAGTCAGATGCTCACTGAGATGAGACAGGTCACTTCTCTAAGGTTATCATTCACTGGCTACTTATATGTGACAGAGATTATTTTGAGAAGGAAAGAGAAAAACGGTAAGAGTTTCACGATGGGACAAAACATTACCTTTCTATACTTGTTTTGGAATTGAAATATCTGCAGTATTATTTTAGTAAATTCCTTTAGTTCACTTTTTATTCTGAATCCTCAGTTAGAATGCAATAACCTCAAAGGCAAAAATTATAATTTACAAGTTTTGTTTTCATTTGTATCATTATATATGGCTATAAATAAGTAATTTTTCTGAGTCTCAGGTTCCACATCTACAAAATTAATAATAATATTTTCTTAATTATCTCAATGCAACTAAATGTGCATTTGGTTTGCCATAATGCACATACAAAATACTCTGGAAAAGGCAAGTCATGAGATAAATGCAAGGTATGATAAAAGTACCAAAAGACAAATGATAAAGCTTAACCTTTTTTTTCCCCTTAACCACGAAAATTTAATCATACACTCAAACTTTTTTGGAAAATAGATGAGGTAAATGAAGTTCACTTAAGTTTGGTTTGCTGAAGATCAAACTCAGAGGGATCATAAGTAGGCAATGATATATGTTGTTGAAATAAAAGTAGGGCTTATTTTCTCATGCTGGAAGTACCTTTAATCTGTCATATTTTTATTCAGTTCATTACAGAACATGCATAAACATGGATTTTTAGTGTGTTTAAATCAGCATCCTAAAGATTCAAATCAGTGAGGCATACATTATCGATGTTCTCTTTAATATTCATTGTGATCTACTCTGTGGTTTTCTCTCTAATGAGAGCTTATCATCTGAGTAACTCACCTTCTCATGTCTGAATTTAGCAAATTTAGTCCATATTGGAACAGCACCTATTTTTAAAAGTTCTTGTTCAACTATTCTGTGCATTTATAACTATCTTCAGTATCTTCTCATCTACTTTGTATACATTGCACACATTTAGTCGCACTAAATTTGCTTTTCTTTTTTTTTGGCTATTGAAGTCATGTCTATATTTTTGTAACCAGAATTGCATTTCTGGTAGCCTTAAATAATCAGCTCCATTTTTATTAATGACTAGCAGATGAGCACTGCATTATATTTATTCAAGAATGAATATATTCCTTTTTGATCTTCTTCTTTTAAATTGGACAATAATTGCTTCATAATACTGCATTGGCTTCTACCATACAGCAGAGTGAATCAGCCATATGTATACATATATCCCCCTTCCCCCTCAGCTCCCCCCACCTTCCACCCCATCCCCACTCGAGGTTCCCAGAGAGCACAGGGTTAAATTGCCTATGCCAATAGAGGAGCTTCCCACCGGCTATCTGTTTTACATGCGGTGGTGTATATATGTCAATGCTACCCTCCCGGTTTGTCCCACCTTCTCTTTCCCCTGCTGTGTCCAAAGCCTGTTTTCTATGTCTGCATCTCTATTCCTGCCTTTGTAAATAGGTTCATCAGTACCATTTGTCTAGATTCCATATATATGCACTAACTCAAAATGGATTAAAAACCTAAATGTAAAGCCAGAAACTATAAAACTCTTAGATGAAAACATAGGCAAAACACTCTTTGATATAAATCACAGCAATATCCTCTTTTACACACCTCCTAGAGTATTGGAAATAAAAAAAAAAAAAAGAAAGAAAAAAACAAGTGAGACCTGATAAAAGATTTTGCACCACAAGGAAAATTATAAATGAGATGAAAAGACAACTCTCAAAATGGGAGAAAATAATTGCAAATAAAGCAAATGTATTCTTAATGTTTTCAAATAATTCTGTTCTCATGTTATTATACAAAGGGAATATTTCATGCAAAGATGGACTCAATAAAGCACAGAAATGGTATGGATCTAACAGAAGCAGAAAATATTAAGAAGAGGTGGCAAGAATACACAGAAGAGCTATACAAAAAAGATCTTCATGACCCAGATAACCACAAAGGTGTGATTACTCACCTAGAACCAAAATCCTGGAATGTGAAGTCAAGTGGACCTTAGGAAGCATCACTGCGAAAATAGCTCGTGGAGGTGATGGAATTCCAGTTGAGCTCTTTAAAATCCTAAAAGATGATGCTGTGAAAGTGCTGCACTGAATATGCCAGCAAATTTGGAAAACTCAGCAGTGGCCACAGAACTGGAAAAGATCAGCTTTCATTCCAGTCCCTAAGAAAGGCATCACCAAAGAATGTTCAAACTACCGCACAATTATACTCATCTCACACACTGGCAAAGTAATGTTCAAAATTCTCCATGCCAGGCTTCAGCAATACATGAACCATGAACTTCTAGATGTTCAAACTGGTTTTAGAAAAGCCAGTGGAATCAGAGATCAAATTGCCAACATCCGCTGGATCATCAACTATGCCAAAGCCTTTGACTGTATGGATCACAACTAATTGTGGAAAATTCTTAGAGAGATGGGAATACCAGACCACCTGCCCTGCCTCCTGAGAAACCTGTATGCAGGTCAGGAAGCAATAGTTAGAAGCAGACACAGAACAACAGACTGGTTTCAAATAGGGAAAGGAGTTTGTCAAGGCTGTATATTGTCACCCTGCTTATTTAACTTATATGCAGAGTACATCATGAGAAACGCTGGGCTCGAGGAAGCACAAACTGGAATCAAGATTACCGGGAGAAATATCAATAACCTCTGATATGCAGATGATACCACTCATGGCAGAAAGTGAAAAACTAAAGAGACTCTTGATGAAAGTAAAAGAAGAGAGTGAAAAAGTTGGCTTAAAGCTCAACATGTAGAAAACTAAGATCATGGCATCCGGTCCCTTCACTTCATGCCAAATAGAACGGGAAACAATGGCAACAGTAGCAGACTTTATTTTGGGGGGCTCCAAAATCAGTGCAGATGATGATTGCAGTCATGAAATTAAAAGTCTTTTACTCCTTGGAAGAGAAGTTATGACCAACCTAGTTAGCATATTAGAAAGCAGAGACATTACTTTGCCTACATAGGTCCATCTACTCAAGGCTATGGTTTTTCCAGTTGTCATGTATGGATGTGAGAGTTGGACTATAAAGAAAGCTGAGTTCAAAAGCTGATGCTTTTGAACTGTGGTGTTGGAGAAGACTCTTGAGAGTCCCTTGGACTGCAAGGGGATCCAGTCCATCCTAAAGGAAATTAGCCCTGAATATTCATTGGAAGGACTGATGTTGAAGCTGAAACTCCAATACTTTGGCCACCCAATGAGAAGAACTGACTCATTTGAAAGGACCCTGATGCTGGGGAATGTTGAGGGTGGAAGGAGAAGGGGACAACAGAGGATGAGATGGTTGGATGGCATCACCAACTATATGTACATCAGCTTGAGTAAACTCCAGGAGCTGGTGATGGACAGGGAGGCCTGACATGCTGTAGTCCATGGGATCACAAACAGTGGGACACGACTGAGTGACTCAACTGAACTGAACAAAGATAAGGTAAAACTTTAGGATTAGGATAAATTTGATTGTCAGAGAATAAATTTAAAACCTGATGCTGTAGGCAATAGAAGTTTTTGTAATTTTTAACACAGGTGAGAAACATGATGTAAGGCTTCAGAAAAATGCAGGATTGGAATGAGGCAAATTCCTAGCATTTAGTGGGGACAAAGCAATTATTAAAATAATCCAGTCCTGGCCAAGGAAGAAAGTGGTGTACTCCAGCAAAAGGGAAAGGAAAAGAGAGATGTGAGGATCTTTTCAAAGCATAACCATTCTCATGATATATTTACAAAATGTTTCTAAAATACAAAGGCAGAAGAAGAAAGGAGGATTCATTCAAGGTTTACAGCCGCAAGGTGAGAAGGGTAATTTTATGTGATTCTGAAACATAGCTCCAAAATAATTCTTCATGCATCATTTTTTTCTGTTTTATATAGATTATGCTAAATAAATAACCATAGCTTTTATTTTTCACAGATTATCTGAATGTTTTCCCCATGTAATTAATATGCTAATGATTTTAAACTTTCCATTTCTCTTATTTTCTGTTATATAATAATGGTGGTAACATTGTCCATGTTCAATAAGCTTAATAAATGAATTAAGTGATAGACCTTTCTCTGACAGATATAGGTAAGTTCTTTAAAAATAATTTCACAAAGAACTTTCTTATGATGTTTCAATTGCCATATCTTATAGTCAGCACTTCTCAAAGCCTAGGGTGTAATTCTATCTAGACAATTCCTAGGCAGGGGAAAAATAAAAACCACATTGCTTTTAATTAAACTGGAATCCATTTTTAAAAAGAATATGTAGATCAATTTCCTTATTATATACCACTACCAATTTCTTGTTTCTTTCAAATATCCAGAAGGAAATCTCATATTGTATAGGATAAACTATGTCTGAATTGAAATTTTGCTTAATACCTTAATGTGAGATCTGGCTCACGAAACTTACTGAGTTCCCTACATTTGTGCCCCTATAAGATTTCAGCAGTGCTGATTCAGGTAAAAAAAAAAAAAAAGCATCATTATCAGGAGTAAGATGAACCAAAAACATTTAGGTAAAATTATCTAAATTTAAATGAAGTATGGCATATTATCGAATGACAATATCTTTGTATCTCCTTCCCGTAGCCTCCAAACACTACTTCCAAACACACACACCAAGTCCTTATGTGACCAGTACATAATGCGGGACGTGTTTAGGTAGCACTAGCCAGGGAAGAGTTCTGTGTTCTACCTTGTCTGTTTCCCAAGCTTCGGGGTTGTCTTTTTTGCTGTGGCAAGTGAAGTCTAATTAGGTCATGTGCCATCATCCCATAGATGGCAGTGACCAGGAGGTTTTGGAGTCTGGTATTTCTCTCTATGGTTTCTATGAGCATTATTGTGTTAAGATTTAAGAATAGTCATATTAGTCTTCTAGGACTGCCAGAAAAAAAGTTTCACAGACTACGTGACAAAAAAAAAAAAAAAGAAGAAGAAAAGAAATATCAGTTTATCTTTTCTCAGTTCTAGAGGCTGGTATCTTCTCCTGCTCTATAACACAAGTCATATTGAATTAGGGCCCCACCCTTATGATGTCATTTATCCTTAACAACCTCCTTAAAGGGCTTACCTTCAAATATAATCATAAGGGACTTACAGATTTGGGATATAAATTTTAGGGGGATATAATTCAGAGCATGATAATACCAATTTCAGAAAGTATTGCCATCTCTGTTAATACTATTTGTAAAAATATCCACAAAATCCTATTAACCATAAATATTCTTTGCAATCAAAACCTTTCTGATTCTGTAATGAACACAAGGAATCATCTAATAGTTATCGCTCATTTTCTTCATTCTTGGCAGTAACAAGCAACATTATCTCAGAATTATAAACTATCACTATAATGTTAGGTGGAAAACAGGCATAGTGACCCCTGGCAGCTTTCAAATTGCCATTGGTTGGATTCTTAATGTGTCATGTATATAACCTATTATACTTTATACTTAAAGAAAGTTGATGCATATTCATTATGAAAACATCAAGAAAATAAGGAATTAAAGGGAAATTCATCCACTTGATAAAGGCATCTGTGAAAAACTTGTAACTAACATTTTGGACTTCCCAGGTAGTGTTGCCGCTGCTGCTAAGTCGCTTCAGTCATGTCCGACTCTGTGAGACCCCATAGATGACAGCCCACCAGGCTCCTCTGTCCCTGGGATTCTCCAGGCAAGAACACTGGAGTGGGTGTTAGTGGTAAAGAATCCACTTGCCAGTGAAGGAGAGTAACAGATGTGAGCTTGATTCCTGGGTGGGGAAGATCCCCTGGAGAAGGACATAGCAACCCATTCCAGTATTCTTGCTTAGAGAATCCCATGGATGGAAGGGTCTGGCAGGCTACAGACCATGGGGTCTGTATAGCTGAAGCAACTAACATGCAAGTAGCTGGCAATGTCATTTTTTTTTTTTTAATTTTATTTTTTACTGAAGTATGGTTTATTTACAATGCCATATTAGTCTTTCTTTTCTTTTTAAATTGAAATGTAGTTAATTTATGTTACATTAGTTTCAGGTGTAAACAATCATTTAGGGTGTACATATACATATGTTTGTGTGTGTGCGTCTATATAGATAATTTTTGAGGACCATACATAATGTAGTAAGATTATATAATAAGCATATACACAGAGACAGGTAAAAAGAACAGTGTGATATGGGAGAGAATCTCAGAATAGACTGCTTAGAAATGAAAAATGGTGTCCAGTTGGGCAAAGGAAATTCAATGGAGGATAAGAAAAACAAGATGGACAATGCAACAGGAGAAGGTGTTAAATTTTCACTTCTTTGCAAGCTAGCACATAGACCCTTTCTGCTATAATAAGAGCTTTACAACTCCAGGGCAGGCCAGCCTGGCAGAGATTATCATAAGACCTGAGAACCGGAGACTTCTCCTAAAATGAGGACAACAAATCAATAACTGGCATGAAGAGGATGTACCATGCAAGGGAGCAGAGGCTGTTTCAACTGGCAGAAACAAGGAGAACTTTCTCTAGGTCTAACGACTAGTCCTGGGAAAGTAGTGGACTGTCCTTGCCTACAATTCCATTGTGGGCCTGAAAAAGAAGAGAAGGATAGATGCTGGGAGTAGATGCCATCCACCGGGGTGTTGGTCTATATTATTGCTCAGAGGTAGTCCAAGTAGAAAATAAAGTGTCAAAGATGTGGGAGACAGATATAGCTCTTAAAGATTTAATTTCCCAGGCAGTTTCTAAAAGTGTAATCATTATCTCCATTTGCTATTTAATATGTATTTTCTGTTCACACACTGCTTACATTTCTCCACATTAGGTTGTTAACTAGTAAATAAGTTAAATCTAGGAGCGATGGACAAAGAAAATATGCCAATTTACTTTAGACTATGAAGTATCTTTGGAAAACAAACACAAATATGCATGATACAAATGCTAAAGCTATAAGTAAAACTGTCTTGATAGTCATTAATTTCAAGGTGAAAATAATTCAGATCAATATATTATCACATGGAAAGAAGATATAAGATGAATCCATTGATTTAACCAAAACTATGGTATTAGAATTTATTTTAAAATTTGGCATATGACATTATATTTTATCAATATCACTAAGGTAAATAAAATAATTTTTCCCATGTTTCCTAGGAATAAAGAGCAAATAAACTATAGAGCACAAGTTTTCCTTCTTATTCTGAAGGAGGCAATGGATGTAATATTATTTTTGACTGCATATTTTTTGTTCACCAAAAAATAAATGAAGCAACACTTTTCTACCTGAAATGGCTTATTTGGCAATTGCATGCTTAGTGCATATTTTTCCCCCCTCTCACATAATGTTGGTATGGATGAAAAACATGCTGATGAGTAGGATTTTAGGTTGAGGTTTTAATCTGAAATGTTTTCAATGTTTCGCCTACTAATTTACTACCAATAATGCTGGGGGCTAAGAAGTAGTATTGGGAGAGTTTAAATGCTTACATTATCTATATAAATGCCAATTTACCAAAAAAATGACAACTGGAAAAAACACAGTGCAATACTGAATTAAATAAATGTCATAATCTCTCCAAATGTATTATTGTTTAATATACTAAGCATATGGATTTAACATTAGGTACTACCTTAGACATCATTGTAGAAAGTTGTATGAATTTCAAAGCAGTTTAATTGGTATAAACACCTCCAAATGTAAAATCACTTTAATTTTTCATTTTGATATTGGAAGTCTCCTTGACTTTTTAGGTTGTTTATATATTGATGAAGTAATTAAGAAATTGACTAAGTTGGTTAGAACATGTAGCAACATAAGCCTTTGGGACATCATTAGTTCTTAATTCTATATTTTCTAGGCCATTCACTACTTACTAGATCTGACTCAACATCTGTCTTTGCCTATATGTATAATTATTTTTCCCCTAACATGCAATTAACTTTGAAATGTTTATTAAAAGTAATACATACATATAATATGTTCAGAAAATATAGAAGGAATATATAAAATGACAAAATAGAGAAATGTTTTAAAACCTTCATGTCTCTATTTTAAGGTAAATATTATGATCCCAGGAGTTATAGTGCATGGGTTCAGATTTTGACTTTGCTGCTTACTTCTATCTCAGCAATTGATTCAGTCTGTCTTTACTGCCGCTTCCACATCTGTATATACAGATGATGTCAACAAAAGAGTGATCAGGATTAAATGAGCTATCATAAATAAGAGTTTCTGGTATACAATAAGCATAAACATTGACGAGAAGTATATCATTCTAAGGTTATGAATGAACCCAAAACATTTTGATAAAAATTGACATACCATATGAACTTCTTTCACTTAATATAATGTGTTGACATTTTTAAAAATTTTCCTCTCCTTATGGAGACATTTGTATAATCTTTCAAAAATCTGTACAGCAACTTGCAGTGAACATCGGTCTAAATGTATGTTTGTGCGTCTGTTCAAATGATTCCTTCAGAATAAATTCCTAAATGTAAATATATTAAGTTGAAAGACATGTATCTGTGAAGACTATTTTGAAACAGGTGTCATGCCTTCAATAGTACAAGTATATGACCATTTCTCTTCACTTTCACTAGCACAAAACATTGCACTCTTCTATTTTATCAAATTTAAAATCTGTTGGTTCATTTTGCATTTAATTACCTGTACAATTAGGCAATATTTATTATCATTTAATTTTGTCTTTTATCCATTTTAGATATGTTTGTCTTTTTCTTACTGATTTCTGAGAGTTCATTCTATAACAAAATATTTTCTGAAAATATTGGTTAAAATGATCAAATAAATAACAATTTTCAAAGTTCCAGTGTACAGCAATGAGTCTCTTAACTGTCTAGAGAAAACCTGGAAAGCTGGGAAGATCTAATAAATTTGTTAGCTCCAGTATTAACTTTTTCTTGAGTTATATATATATGTATATATATACATTTAAACAATGTTGTATTAGTTCCAGGTATACAGCAACATAATTTGGTTATAAAGATACATGTTTCTATTTTTATTTCAAATTGTTTTCCCATTTAAGGTTATTGCAGAATATTGAGCAGAGTTCCCAAATGCAGGCCCTTCAGTGCCACCTTAGACAAGATAGGCTTAATTGATATTTATAAAGCCTTTGATCCAAAAGCAGCAGAATATACATTCTTCTCAAGTGCATAAGAAACACTTTCCAGGACTGACCACACTATGGGCCACAAAGCAAGTCACAGTAAATTAAAAAAAAAAAACGTGAAATCATATAAAGCATGTTTTCTGACAACAATACTATGAAATGAGAAATCAACCACAAAAAAACTGTATACACACATACACACACAAAAACATATGATGCTAAATAACCAATATATCACTGAAGAAATCAAAGAGGAAATAAAAAAACACCTAGAGAAAATGAAAATAAAAGCCAACAACTCAAAACCTATGGGATACAGCAAAAGCATTTCTAAGAAGGAAGCTTATAGCAATAAAATCTTACCTAAGGAAACAAGAAAAATCCCAACCTTACCCCAAAAGCAACTAATGAAAGAAGATAAAAGCCAGCTCTTTGAAAAGACAAATAAAATTGATAAACCTTTATCCAGTAGAGATTTCAATGCATGTAAATTTGAGCATTCTCATTCTTGTAGCAATCATTTCCTTTGGAAGCTACTTGCTTTGGGTTTGTTTTTTCATTATTGGTTTCTACTTTATGGCTTCATACCAAGATCTGCTACTAGCTAACTCCTCTCTGTTGATATTTTATCCATCCATGTCCTGTCTTTTTGCTCCTGAGTACTATTTGCTTCACACACATCAACCCTATTCTCTCCTCCTACAAGTCATCCACATTCTCAGGTATATTTGGGGAGGTGTTAAGATAGCTACAATAACTACTATTACCCTGATTAGAGAAAAAATTTCCAAGGCTGGTAAAACCACTGGTCAGATCCAACACTATACTGAGATAATTGTTATAGTTGAATGTGAGGTCTTTATTTATTTTTTTAATCAAAACATAGCCTCTATATTTGAGCCTACCTAACTAAAAAGAGGGTTTCCCTGGTGACTCAGTGGTAAAGAATCTGCCTGCCAAAGCAGGAGATGTGGGTTTGATCCCTGGGTGGGTAAGATTGCCTGGAGGAGGAAATGGTAATGCACTCCAGGATTCTTGCCTGAGAAAACCCATAGACAGAGAAGCCTGGTGGTGGGCTATAGCCCATGGGGTTTCAAAAGAGTCAGACACGACTTAAAAATTAAGCAACAACAACAAGTTAAAAACATAATTTCCAAACTTGCTTGGATGGAAATGTATATGAAAATGAACATTAGCCACATGTTTTTAAAAAAAAAAAAAAAAAAAAAAAAAAAAAAAAAAACTTAGAAAAAAACAGCCAAACCTCATCAGAGTTAACTTTCAGCAAATCCCAAGCAAATCATTATACAAGTAACCCTACTAAAATAAGATGCAGTATAAAAGAAAAAAAAATAATAAAATAAGATGTAGTATAAAATTTTACAATAATTTCAAAGAAATTAACATTCTGGAACCCTATTTTTTTTTCATTCTCATAATAATTTGCATTTTACCAACAGACTCCAAAAGTATTGCTTTCATACCTCTATTTAGTTACAAAGTTTCATATTATTCTAAATACCAAGAAATTGGGCTAAATAACAGTGGGGCATAAGGAAAAATATTTTAACTGTTATTCTGATTTTAAGTAAAATCTCTAGGATAATCAAACGCAATAGTGTTAATAAACAGATATATTTTTAAACTTCTCCTATGACATTACTGTTTAATCAAAGTACATTTGCAAAGTAAAATTCTTGAAAATGACTAAGGCATTTTACTTGACATAAAACAGATCATCTGTTTCTTCTTGTCCATTTTTTGGAGCCAGTATATACCACCATAATTTACTATACTTAGTAAAAGTTCTTTATGTTCTTTATTTAAGAATATTGGGCAAGAGAAGAAAAATACCAATAATCTATAGCCTTGCTGATATATCTGTAATATATACAGAAGGTGAGGGAAAACAAATAAAATAGTAACACCCACAAGTTCAGTAAATTTCCATCAAGTAAATTTGTAAGTAAAAATGAAAACTGATAAATACCAACGATATTTTGTCTTCTAATTTATATTTGAGCAGGTGAGCCCCTCTGGAAAACCTGCCACTTAAACTGAAAAGGCAAGGCACTGTGGTTGCTTGCCAAGTTAAAATATGCAAACTGCAGTGTTTGAGTAAGACATTTGTCCAAAATTGAAAGAGTCAATTCATTTATTGTGAGGAAAAGATCTTCCTTGTCAAAAATCAGCTTTGATTATGCTATAAATTTTACTATTTCTCTGGGGTTATTATATACCAAATTGCATAAAATAATGTTCTTTCTTGTCACATGAATTTAAGCTCAAAATCACAGTAACACTTCCCAATGACAACATGTTTTGCCTTATCAATGTCTAGAAATAATTTGATAATGAAGCTTCCTGAGAGAGACAGTTGAATATTACTAAACATTTACACTGGCAATCAGTGCTGGCTGCTGCATGTGACTTTTCATCTCCCTCTGGTGGGAAAAGGAAATAGGGAGATGATAGGAATTATAATTTAGATGATTGAGGCAAGAAGCTAGGAACACCAAGCTGATAATAAAATCATGCTCCCATAGACTTTCCTGACTTAAAGATTTTCTTTTTGTACACTATTGTGATTCAACACCACTTGGAATACAGCAAGACTTTTTAAACACTGGTAATATTCCAACTTCCTTATAGCAAAGACTATAAAATTGGTACATGCTGCAATGAAGATTGCCGGGAGAGATATCAACAACCTCAGACATGCAGATAATACAACTCTAATGGCAGAAAGTGAAGAACTAAAGAGACTCTTGACGAAGGTGAAAGAGAAGCATGAAAAACCTGGATTAAAACTCAATATTCAAAAAATGAAGATCATGACATCTGGTCCCATCACCTCAGATTTTCTTTTCTTGGGCTCCAAATTAACTGTGGATGGTGACTGCAGCCACAAAATTAAAAGACACTTGGCTCCTTGGAAGGAAAGCTAGGGCAAAACTAGACAGTGCATTAAAAAGCAGAATCCTCACTTTTGTGACAAAAGTCCATATAGTCACAGTTATGGTTTTTCCAGTAGTCATGTATGGATGTGAGAGTTGGGCCATGAAGAAGGCCGAGCACCAAAGAATTGATGCTTTTGGATCATGGTTCTAGAGAAGACTTTTAAGAGTCCCTTGGATAGCAAGGAGATCAAACCAGTCAATTCTAAAGGAATACAACCCTGAATATTCACTTAAAGGACTGATGCTGAAGCTGGAAGCTCCAATATGGGCCACCTGATGTGAAGAGCTGACTCATTGGAAAAGGCCCTGATGCTGGGAAAGACTGAAGGCAGAAGGAGAAGGGGGTGAGAGAGGACGAGATAGATGTCATCACCAACTCAATGGACATGAGTTTGAGCAATCTTTGGGAGATAGTGAAGGACAGGGAAGACTGGCATACTGCAGCCCGAGGGGTTAACAAAGAATCAGACACGATTTAGCAACTGAACAACAGCAACATGTACTATAATTTAAAAAAACATTTACAATTTCTTTTCATCGTCTTTCCTTTCTCCTTTTATAAACATAAATCAAGACAAGCACATTGGATAACATTTAGACTTGCTATGAAAATTTAACGCTGCTCACAGCTGATTTTCTGTGTTCCAGGTTGAGAAATACTGTAACAATTTCTGTTTCACAGAATGAGTTTTTTTTCTTTTTTTAGTTTAGAATACCAGAAGCTCTCATTTGTCTTATTTTATCATAGACTATCACATATTGAAGGGCAAGTTATATTTTTAAAAAATCAACAGTTATAGTCCTGAATGCAGGGGATATTTTCAAATACTGCTTACGGTGTTCACTTCATATTTTCTCATTTTGAACATCAACCTGCCCCTTTAAGTTAAAAGCAGTTATATGAGTCTGCTTTAACATGGCTCCTTCAATATCCATTGAGCATCTAAGATATCCTAGTACTTCTAGGATCCTTGAACATTTATTATACTTTACCATCCATCCTGAGAACCTTCTTAAACTCTAGTTTCATGATGAAATGTGGAAAAAATAAGAGTGCCTTTGCAATAGTGTTCTTTCACTTAACACATATAACCTTACACCTTTGTCGACCTCTCTGAGCCAAAGTGTTTTAATCTATATAAAATAGGACTATCACTACACAGAGGATTTCTGTGGAGATTAAGTGAGATAAGATACATCAAAGTGTATAGAACAATGCTAGCAAATAAACACTTTTTTTTCCCTTTTATTCTCTCATGAATGTCTCAAAACTTGGCCATGTCTTGGACCTATTGCAAGGATTTTTTTCTCTAAAACGCCTAATTTCTCAAACACTCCTTCCAAGGATCACTTAACCCTGCTGCCCCTCTCACACCTGTGAGTCCTCACCTTCTGTGTCATAGCACTCGCCCATGTTTAAGTTCATCAGGCCATTCTGGTTTCACTTCTTCCTCAGCCGTGTCTGAACTCCACATTCAGTGCTGCCAGAGACGTATTTTGCAGCATCCTGGATTCCTTCACTCCATTATCTGCCTGTCTTATTTTGGAATATCCCAAACCTGAGTTAAATACATCTTCACCTTTAGCCAGTTCTCCTGTTTATAAGGTACAAAGCAGAGTCCATGTATTTCTAGACAAAACTTCCTAGATATTTCAAGTACCTTTATCACACTCAAATGTGTGTTATGTAGAAATCAAAAATTAAATCAAAGACATCATGCATGACCCCAGGGCATTGGCAATATATAATGCAACCTAATTTTCCTAAAACTGAGGTTTTGCCCTATATTCTTTAGGCTTATAGAAATATTTTTGTCTTTCTAAAGAGAAATATTTGCAGCAACTTAGTCCTCTCAAAAGCTAGAATTCAAATAGATCAGAGTCAACATCATTCACAACCAGAATGCTGGCAGAGTCAGCCATTGCTGATACTTGCCACTGCTAAACCTATTCCATTTTCTTTCCTCTCTTCAATTTTTCTTTCTGTAGGTGTGGTTTGAAACTCACATCCTTGTACAAAGACCCTACATCTGAAATTACAGTATGCCACAAGATGGCACCATAGAACTGGCTACTTACATCAAAATGCTAAAATACTCCTTCTGTGGCTGTGCAGAGGACATATATAAGTCTACTTTATGTTTGTCCTATAAAACGGTCATTTTAAAATAGCATAGATTTTTAAAAAATAACTCATTCAGTTTAGTTCAGTCTCTCAGTTGTGTCCAACTCCTTGTGACCCCGAAGACTGCAGCACGCCAGGCTTCCCTGTACATCACAAACTCCTGGAGCTTACTCAAACTCATGACCATTGTATTGGTGATGCTATCCAACCATCTCATCCTCTGTCATCCCCTTCTCCTCCCGCCTTCAATCATTCCCAGCATCAGGGTCTTTTCAAATGAGTCAGTTCTTTGCATCAGGAGGCCAAGGTATTGTAGTTTCAGCTTCAGTATCAGTCCTTCCAATGAATATTCAGGATTGATTTCCTTTAGGATGGACTAGGTGGATCTCCTTGCAGTCCAAGTGACTCTAAACAATCTTCTCCAATGCCACAGTTCAAAAGCATCAATGCTTTAGCACTCAACTTTCTTTATGGTGCAACTCTCAAATCTATACATGAGTACTGGAAAAATCATAGCTTTGACTAGACAAACACATGTTGGCAAAGTAACGTCTCTGCTTTTTAATATACTCTCTAGGTTGGCCGTAGCTTTTCTTTCAAGGAGCAAGCGTCTTTTAAATTCATGGCTGCAATCACCATCTGCAGTGATTTTGCAGCCCAGAAAAATAGTCAACTACTGTTTCCCCATCTATTTGGCATGAAGTGATGGGACCAGATGCCATGATCTTCATTTTTTAAATGTTGAATTTTAAGCCAACCTTTTCACTCCCCTTTCACTTTCATCAAGACGCTGTTTAGTTCTTCATTTTCTGCCATAAGAGTGGTGCCATCTGCATATCTGAGATTATTGATATTTCTCCTGGCAATCTTGATTCCAGCTTGTGCTTCCTCCAGCCCAGCGTTTCTCATGATGTACTCTGCATATAAGTTAAATAAGCAGGGTGACACTATAGAGCCTTGATGTAATCCATTCCCAATTTGGAACCAGTCTATTGTTCCATTTCCAGGCCTAATTGTTGTTTCTTGACCTGCATACAGATATCTCACTTGGCAAGTCAGGTGGTCTGGTATTCCCATCTCTTGAAGAATTTTCCACAGTTTGTTGTAATCGACACAGTCAGAGGCTTTGGCGTAGTCAATAAAGCAGAAGTAAATGTTTTTCCGGACCTTTCTCTCTCTTTTTTTTTTTTTTTTTTTTTTGTTGATCCAGAGGATGTTGGCAACCTGATCTCTTGTTTCTCTGCCTTTTCTAAATCCAGCTTGAATATCTGGAAGTTCATGTTCACATACTGTTGAAGCCAGGCATGGAAAATTTTGAGCATTACTTTGCTAGTGTGTGAGATTAGTGCAATTGTGTGATAGTTTGAACATTCTTTGGCATTGCCTTTCTTAGAAACTGGAATGAAAACTGACCTTTTCCTGGACTGTGGCCACTGCTGAGTTTTCCAAATTTGCTGGCATATTGAGTACAGCACTTTCACAGCATCATCTTTTAGGATTTTAAATAGCTCAACTGGAATTCCATCACCTCCACTAGCTTTGTTTGTAGTGATGCTTCCTAAGGCGCACTTGACCTTGCTTCCAGGATGTTTGACTCTGGGTGAGTGATCACACCATCATGATTATCTTGGTCATGAAGATCTTTTTTGTACAGCTCTTCTGTGTATTATTGTCACCTCTTCTTAATATCTTCTGCTTCTGTTAGGTCCATACCATTTCTGTCCTTTATTGAGTCCATCTTTACATGAAATGTTCCCTTGGTATCTCTAATTTTCTTGAAGAGATCTCTAGTCTTTCCCATTCTATTGTTTTCCTGTTTCTTTGCACTGATCATTGAGGAAGGCTTTCTTATCTCTCCTTGCTATTCTTTGGAACTCTGCATTCAAATGGGTGTATCTTTCCTTTTCTCCTTTGACTTTCACTTCTCTTTTCTCAGCTATTTGTAAGGCCTCCTCTGACAAGTGTTTTGCCTTTTTGCATTTCTTTTGCTTGGGGATGGTCTTGATCCCTGCCTCCTGTATAAAATCATGAACCTCTGTCCATAGTTCTTCAGACACTTTATCAGATTTAATCCCTTGAATCTATTTGTCACTTCTACTGTATAATCATAAGGGATTTAATGTAGGTCATACCTGAATGGTCTAGTGGTTTTCCCTACTTTCTTCAATTTAAGTCTGAATTTGGTAATAAAGAGTTCATGATCTGAGCCACAATCAGCTCCTAGTCTTGTTTTTGCTGACTGTGTAGAGCTTCTCCATCTGACTGCAAAGAATATAATCAGTCTGATTTTGGTATTGATCAGCTGGTGATGTCCATGTGTAGAGTCTTCTCTTGTGTTGTTGGTAGAGGGTGTTTGCTATGACCAGTGCACTCACAATATTTTTTAAAAAATTTAAAGCTACTACTTTAAAATTTTCAAAGCTAATACTTTAAACATTACTTTGATAATTGACAGTTACTAGCTAACCTTAGGGGCTTCCCAGGGGGGGCTAGTGGTAAAGGACCCACTTGTCAATGTAGGGGATATAAGAAATGCTGGTTAAATCCCTGGGTGGGGAAGAGCCCCTGGAGAGGGGCATGGCAACCCACTCCAGTATTCTTGCCTGGAGAATCCCATGGACAGAGGAGCCTGGGGGCTACAGTCCACAGTGTCTCAGAGTCTGACACGACTGAGGTGACTTAGCAGCTGCAGCAGCCAACCTTGGTCTTTTCTGTCCTGCTGCCTTTTCTTTCCCCTGTATTGATTTGCTCATTTGCAAGACTCAGAGCACTGCAAGTGAATGTCACAGGGACCTCCTCCCTCCACAGATGCCCACTCTACAAAAGTGCATCACCATTAGGACCAAGCGGATTAGCTTCCTCAGAACTCCTAATTAACTTGCTAGTCTCTTTTATGTTTCCACTCCACATCCAACCTCTTTTGTAAGTACAAATGTGTTTGCTGCTCATGTATCAGTGTCTTAGCTTCCTGCTGTTCCAACTTACTTCAGTTATGATTATCAACATTAAAAAAGCTAAAATATAAAAATTTTAAATAAAAGAATATTCTAGTTCTACAAAGTCCCTAAATACCTTTTCTTTCAGTCAAAAAATAAATCTATTTATGTATTTCCCTTCTTTTAAAGTTCCCCATTTGTTGTAAAATCAATTTATACAGTTATTTCTAAAGACTACATTGAGTTAACTCAACAACCCTCTACTTACTAGTCCTGTAAAGTTCAGGAATGATGGATGTGACAGTGGACTGGAATCCAATGGCCTGGGTTTAAACCTGGCTTTGCTGTCATTAGTTAGGTGAACTTGAACAGCTTGCTGATTTCTTCAGGCATCTACCTCACTTATAGAAGGAGGTCATAGTACTTTAGAAGAGTTATGAGGATTACTGATGGGCTTCACTGGTGGCTTAAATGGTAAACAATCTACCTACAATGCAGGAGACCCAGGTTCCATCCTTGGGTTGGGAAGATCCCCTGGAGAAGAGAATGTCTATCAACTCCAGTATTCTTGCCTGGAGAATTCCATGGAGAGAGGAGCCTGGTGGGCTAGAGTCCATGGGTTGCAAAGGGTCAGACATGACTGAGCAACTAACACTTTCACACATGTAAGTCTTACACAGTAGCTGGCACAAAGTCACTAGTGATTATCAAATTTTACCTGCGCCCATTCTATTATGTTTAACCACATGAATGGCCGGCCTCCACTTTTACTTGAGAGATGCAAAATACAGATGCAGAACAGTGAGCACAGGATGCAATAATTAAAACATTTTTAAAAGTACACCCTTGTACACATATGCTTTTTGTACACAGATTCTCTCTAAAAGAATGTGCTTACCTAGAAAACATGTTTACCTCAAAACAGAATTAAGGGAGTGAAGGGGAGGAAATAGGGGAGGAAAGGTTACTTTTCCTTCTTCCCCTTTGAGATTTTTTAAAACTATGCAGTTACTTTTAAAATTTCAAGAAAAAGTGAAGTGGATAGTATTTTAAAATAAATATTGTTAAAAAATGATTGTAAAATTTCAAGTGTTGCCGGTCTATTTTCTATCTCTCTGCCTGAATGAAATGGAGATAAAGATCATCGTGACTTGTACATGACCAGCATACCAATCCAGTTCCAGCAATCAATACACCATTGGACTCATTGGACTCGTGCTACAAATTAGATGGAGGGGGACAGAGCATAGCAAGTGGAGGCAGTAAGACAGCCAGGGCTAGGCGAATAAGAGAAGCAATTCATTTATGAGTCCCTCTCTTGAAGGTACATGTTCATTGTCAGCCAAAGTTGATCTAGCCCTATTTGATTCAATAATCCCAATCAGTTTATTCTCTTTTCTTTCCACCATCTTCCACATTCAGATTATTACTAGAATAACTCAATTTACTTTAGAATCTAAATCACTTCTAAATGATTTTAATACTTCCTTCTTTAGCACTGAAAGACATCACTTAAGAAAACCCTGTTTAGTTATATCAGTCACTCTAACTTTGCTCATTTTAAATTAAGAGATTGGACATTTACATTTAAAAGGCCAAAGGAAGATACAATTTTGCTAGTGTAAATGGCTAATTGGAGGAGCTAAAATTTATTTTAATATACTTGGATTTATTGCAGTGCCAGTAAAAAAAAAAAAAAAGAAAAATCACTCTAAAAAAGGGTAAGCCTCATTCTAAAATGCTATTTCCAGAAATTCTCCCCTCAGCTATATAATTTCCTCTTAAAGTTCTTGAAATTTTAGAACAAACACAGATTTATTCATTTTTTTAACTAGAACTATGTGTAACTGATAGTGACTGAAAAGAAACATATCCAGACCTGCAAAAGGCGTGGGGAGAGGGACTTATATGGAGTTTAGAGGAAATGTAAACCAGCATAGTTGCCTGGAGGGTAATTTGACAGGGTAAGACATACATAGACTTGGATCTAGCAGTTCCACTTCTACTTTTTGCAATATATCCTGAGTAAATAATGGAACATGTTAACAAAAGTGTTTGTGCAAGTATTCTTATTAGAATACTGTTTCTAGTGAAGAAAAGTTAGAAACAACACCAACTTAAATAAGGTAAACAAGTAAAAAAACAATTCCAATGAATCCATGCAATGAATTTTCATAAGACTATTAAGAAATTTATACTTTAGGAGACATAGAAAAATGTTTACAGTATGCTTTTACTGAAAAGAATGGTTTACAAGACAGTATGGCAGTTTAAAAATACCTTATTAAATATATATCATTTAGTCACTGACATTAAATATACAGCCAAACAAAATTATAACTCATGCATGGATGAAATTTACCTAACACATATTTTCTCCACAAAGCAAATCTATTATCTTGCACCTAGGAATACTGATAACACTTCAACACTAAAACTGTGGGCCATTTAAAATAGTAAGAATACTATAATATCTCACAAAAAATGAAGAAATTTCTAAAGAAAAGTCACACTTACTAGACCATGAAAAGGACACTTGTTTATCAATATGAATGTCAAATTAGAAGAGAAGATAGCACCTCCTTCCACCTTAACTAGAGTTGTAAGGGGAGGGAGACTCATCTTTACTGTTCTGTGCATGTCTGGGAATGACAACATTCTATAAGCATTGATTTAGGGTTACCAACAAATTTTAGGCAGTAGGAAAATTCAGAAAAATGAAATAAAAAATCAACAGTATATGTCTGAACACATACAGATACACAGAGTTGACCTACGTGAATTTCAGTAATGGGATAGTTTATAACGTTCAGTTATACTAAAAACCATGTTTTAAGTAAGTGGTTTTAACTCAAGTTCATGTTTAAAAATAGTGCGACAGTAACTATTATTGTGCATCTCCATGCATCATGGCAACAATTTTTATAGAAAGTCATATAGTGCTATTAGCCACTGCACTTCATAAGGAATTATGATCACTGTTAAAAATGCAAATTTTGCTTTCTTGCCATAATCTTAAGGCAAAGTTGACCTTTTCCCAACCCAAAATATTCTAGAAATATTCAAGTAATATCAGTGTAGTTCAAATATCACATATATTCTTGGGTTTACCAAAATGTTATTTTTCAAAAGCAAGTAGAAAAGTTGTTCTAATGAGCAAGTAGATTATTATTTTAGGGAATGGGTGAAAGCCGTAGAACTAAACTTCCTGACTTTGTCACTGAGCTTTGTAGTTTTCATGGGCAAGCAAGCGCCTTAAATTTGAAACACAGTATTATCTTGATATTTAAAATAGGATTAATAGCTTATATGTTATAAATATCCAGATAGTTAATACATTTCAAGTTCTAGAAAAGTGTCTGATACATAGTCACAATACAATGAATGCCATTATTTTTTGTTAGTACAAAAATATTAATACTGATGTTGAAATATTAGAGGTAGAAAGTTATTAGCAGCCTTTCACTGGTTTATGGAAAATAGCTTTAGAAAAAGCTAAAAATATATAAATAAAACACTATCACTCATCTGAATGAGTATGATAAGCTTATCATTTGCATTTCCACTATTTTTTACCTCTAATTTCTCAGTATTTTTGCGTTTCACACCTGATCTCCTACCATCTTTTTAAAAAATTCTTTCATTCTCCTTAATTTCACTTATACCATTCTCTTGCGATCCTCATTTTGAAATCCATTTCTCTTCCTCCTAACCAGTTTCAGGACTCCATCATCTAGACCCTCAGCAGCCTCTTTAAGTCAGTCTCATTGACCAGGATGATGGATGGTGTTGAGGCCAGAGTTCCACCCCAATCTCCTGTTAGGTAGGAAAGTCCCTGCCCAGCAAAGAATGAAGCATCCAATCTGTCTGCCCTTTTCTGAAGGGTCTCAGACAGCCCCCTCCCCGCTGTTTCAGTTTCCTACATCTTACAGGGCTGTGTGGTCCAGCATGGGCTGCCGGACAGTCATTCAAATAAAGCGTTTCATTCTCTAAAGGCCACCGATCGTGTGACTCCACTATCGGCACAAATGCGAAGCTCCTGCCTGAACGTGGCCGATGAAAATGGACATTATATACTCTGCTAACACTGACTTTATTATAGCGAAATGATTTGCATTTTGAAAGTTCGGTGTTCCTGCAAAACCAAAGGGAAAGACAGAATACCGAGTTCCCATGTAGGCCCTGCTGCCAGCAGCAAGGCAGCTGCATGCCCTAGTGCTCCTCATTTCACCTGCCTGGGCCCCAGTCTGCCTCACTGTTGCAGTTGCAAAGCTGTCAGGGCACCCTTTGAGCTCAAGTCTTCTCAGGATTGCTGCCAGGATTGAATGACATAATGGAAACAAATTACTTCACCAATTAGAGTATTTCATAAATGCAGTAACAATCTGTTACATTCATAACATCTAGACTCATCTGTCTCCATTCTTATCAGGACCTTTAAGCTCCCATCCTAATCAAAGATCCTTCTTCAGGTTAAAAGGAGTAAAATGAAACTCATAAGCAGTGGTATCAAGTAATTTTCAGGAGGACTGTTAAATATATTTAAATTTTTTTACATTTAAATTGGGGATAAGACTTTCAGTTTTTGTTCGCTTCTGCTACAACAGAATCTTTAGCATGTGCTTCTCAAAGGGACACTATAATCATAAGATATTAGACAACAAAACAGTTTATCTCAGCTTTTTCTGATAAATTTAATTTGTATACAGCTTTCAATATGCTGCTCTGTCTTCTTGTCTACATAGGCTGTGCTATAGCCATTTCAAGTTCAGAATTACTGCAAAAGAAGTAATTGATCCTCTATTTCAATACGCCTGCTGTTTCATGAGCTCTCTTACAATTCAGAAGAATCTATTTCTCATTGATGTTGAAAAACATAATAAGGTCACAGCAGGGAGGCTTTAGCTTCATTAAAGAACATTATTATAAAAATAAAATGATCAAGGGCAAATTGTTTCTGTCCTTGTGGTATGGCTTCTGCAGATTCACATTAATCTGAGCGTTTAGAGCCACAATAAATTTGTAATCTTCTCTTTATCATTCACTTCACTATGCACTTTCCCACTTCACTATGGTAGCCCCTAGTGGTAGAAAGATGCCAGTTGCTCATGTTCCAGGGCATTTCTTACTCTGTTGAATACAGAGGAATTAACCCTCCCCTGAAATGAGGACTAAAATATGTCAATAACTGACTTTATTTCTGCTTTTAAAACATCACAGAGAATGCTGGTGTCCAGTGAATGCAGATGCCAGCATTATTTAAAAAGCAACTGAGCAGAAAAATGAATTGAAATTTTAACCCACTCAGGCTTCCATCTATCATGGGAGCCTATAAACAGGGAACAACAGAGAAGAACTTAAGATAGAGAATCAGTGATTGCTCTATTAATCTACTTTAACTGATACTAAAATCTGACAGAGCACATTATAAGCTGCAGGCAGTAAGGCTTATCAATTCATTACTACTTTCAAGGTTCTTCCTGGCTTTCTTTTTGCCTTAAGCTCCTAGCAAAGGACAGCCTTTTACAGTTCAATTTCTGTTTATTTTTGACCGCTTTTAATTATATTTGATGGCCTATTTCTGCTCCACTGAAGTTATTGGAGTTGCAAAGCACTTTGTTGTTATAATGATAGCGCCCTCGAAGTCTGTTCATTATTAATTGCTTTTTGAAAGTGCTGCTCGCCCTCAACTCACTTTTTATAAATATTTAAATAACTGAATTTCTATAAGATAAATATCTAGGCACATAAGATAGGGATTTTATTGCCTGTTTAATAGGTTACAGATAGCAGTAGAATAAATTTTTTCATAAATTTTTATAGTTTAATATTAATTTGGAATGTTTCATTAAATCATCTTGTAGCAAGTTCTCATGAATAGTTACGTCTCAAAACAATCAATGATGTAAGAGTTTGACATTTTGAACCTAAAATTCTAAGAAAATGTTTATAAAATAGAATGAGTACTTTTTATAGAGATGAATAAAATCCTATAATTAATCTAGGTGCATTAGAAGTTACAATTCTTAGTTTTTTAAGATGAAGGAGTTTACTAAAAGAGATCTTATCACACATATATATTATTGCTCAGGGAAAAAAAATGGCAGGAGAATGAGGATAATAAAATTAAAAGTCTTAATGTTGTTAAAAAAAAAAAAAAGACTGATGATTTGACCACAGGCATTTTCTTCTTTTTCTCAAACATCAGGCAAATGACAGCAAAATAATTGTTTTAAAAAATCAACTTGGAGAAGCAATACTACTAGAAGGGAGCTGATAGCAGCAATGTTAAGGGCAGGTGAAGGTGTGTCAGGCACTATTTTAACTCATATCAGTAGCATCCCTATCATTATCTCCATTTTATAAATGTGAAAATAAAGGCAGAGAAGCACCAAGCAACTTACTAATAAAACATTCATCGAGTGATAAAGCTAGGAGTCAAATCCAGGCAGTCTTGTTTCAGAATCAAACCCTTAATCATTGTGTTATATTCAAATTGTGGAGGACCAGAAACAGAGAAATGATGATTGATGTAGTGGAGCTGACAAGGTACTGCCCTGTGTGCCCAGAGTGTGGCGTACATACGAGTCTGCTTATCACCCCATGAAGCCAACCACAACCCAGTATTTGGAAGGAGTGAATGTTTAGAACAAAGGGGTGGGATGCAGTTTGGGAAAAAAAAAAATCCTAAGACTGTAAAGTTGTTGCTCTCTCATCCCCCACAGCTGGCAATTATTCCCCATTCCTCAGCAGCCTCCCATCCAGATACCCTGAATTATAAGTATTTGCTTTGGAGACAAAAAGCCTGGTACACTTTAAAGAGAACACTTATTTCAAGCTGCATACTTAACCAAATAAACTGGAACCCCCTTCTCCTTGGTTTCTAGCACAATAGCAATCAAATTGTATGACCACAGAGATCCTACTCTAAAACTCTTCTCTAATATGTAAGCGAGAAAGAAAAGGTCATCTGAGCAAAACTGCAACATGACTGTGACCTTTAGCTAAATCCTACTGTAATAACCAAAAACACCCAAACAAAAGGAAGACAATGCAGAAGTTTAAGAACACACACCTAAAACATCACTGGCATCAGTGCTGAACATGAATAGATTGTGATATTATGATAAGATATCCTATGATAATAAAACAAAAGCAGAATGCTATAGTAAATAAAACACAAAATTGGAAATTAGAAGTAAACAATTTTAAAAACAGAATGGATGAGTCAAAAATGTTCTCATTTTTAAAAGGGAGACTATTCTTTAAAAAGACATTGTCATAAAAGATAAAGAAGGCTGAGGCAATGTTTTAGGTTGAAGGGGTCTGCAGAATAAGACACCTGTTATTTTTACAGTGAGGCTGTTAGTCTGAGGTGGCCTAATGCCATGAAGGCATTTGTAAGCAAACCAGAATCCAAGGCAATAAATGCCTCAAAGATTACAAAATCAAAATCTAAGTCAACCAAATAGTAAACTATGCTTTAAGCTATAGACAATCAATAATCTCCCTGCTTTGCTTCTGTCTTTTCTCTGTCAAGTCTCTCCCCAACTCCTCTCCATCGAGCATGGCTAACCACTGTCTGGTTTGGTGCTGACCAATTCATATTGATTTTTCTTCACTCTTGAAATTTAACATGTCTCAGTTTACCTTTTAACACAAGTAAATACAATATATGATTCTAGGTTGGATCCCACACTTGAAGGAAAAAAGTACCATGAAGAATTGGCTGATAACAGCTGATAACACTGATATAATCTACTTGCTGGTGTTCCAAATGTTTTATTGATTACACATTTACTGAAGCTGATCGTCTCCAGTTTTGTTTCTACTGAATGCGTGCCTGCGCACTCAATCATTTCCAACTCTTTGCAAACCATGGACTGCAGCCTCCCAGGCTGCTCTGTCTATGGAATTTTCCAGGCAAGAATACTGGAGTGGGTCACCATTTCCTTCTCCAGAGGATCTTCCCAACCCTGGGGTGGAACCTGTATCTCTTGTGTCTCCTGCACTGATAGGCAGGTTCATAGCAGTTAAGTCATCAGGGAAGCCTGAAACGGATTATGCTACCGTAAATACGTGAGAAATTTTTTTTTTTCTTCAGAAAAAACAAACAAACAAAAAAATTAAGGTAGTTAGAGGTAAGGAAAGTCATATATGCAACCTACTATCAAAGGTAAGGAAAGAAGGAAAACATAGAGATAGTGTGTTTGGGTTACTGAGTGAACTTTAAGAAGAAAGGAAATGAGGCAAATGGTAACTACAGGTAACAGGCACTGAAGTGTTTCTTGTATTTTTCCCACAACTTCCCTAGATGTTTAATTTTGCTCCACATCCAACTATTTTCTAAAAATCAATAGAAAGGTAAAAGATAAAGCCAAGGAAATTAAAAACAGAGAACCCCCCACCCTCCCCCAAAAAAGAGAGAGAGAGAGAGAGAGAGGGAGGAAGAGTTGAAAAACGTTAAGATCCAAATCTAGAAGGTTCAATAATTGAATAATGATATAAAGACAGTTGATAAGATAAAGTTATCAAAGAAATTACATATGATTTTTCAACATCAAAGAAAAATCACTCTCGAGTGGAATTAGTCCCATATCAAGGCATACCATCATGAACTTTAAAAATTGTAAGAGGTTCCTACAAAGAGAAAAGTAAAACAAAATCACCTACAAATGAAAAGAGGTCAGACTGGCATTAGAATGATCTTATCATAGCCATGAAGGAGAATCCTTTTCATCCCAGATACTCAAGCATATACTCAAATATCAATCACATGGAAGGGTGGAAGTAAGCCCTCTGAAGACAAGCATGCGTCCAATATAAGTGCTTTTCACACTATTTTTTTAAGAAGCTACTAGAAACTTGTTTTGTTTCTGCAAAAAGAGGGAGAGGTCCAATCAAGGAGGAGTAGTAAATACAATTCAAGAACAAGAAGTTCTATGGAAGGCTGGAGGAATGCAATTTCAAAATAATGGAATTTGACACATATTTTAATAAATTTGTACATTTGAAATTTGAAGACATTATAATCTGTTAAGCTTCAGGAAAACAAAGATCTTAGCCCCAAACAATGTAAACCTGAATGCAGTATCAACACAGTCATTAAGTAAACATTGACTACTAAGTTCAACACAATTTGATTCAACATATTGAGAGGAGAGTGGAAAAAAAAGTTCTGTGATCAGTGGCTGGCCTATATCTTCTAAAGTATCATAGTAGGAAATTAGTAGATTATGTTTAGAATTGATAAGTCAAGATAACAGTAAAAACATAAATTAAAAATAAGCAAAGTTATTACCAAGATAAACAGATAGAAGTTGGACCTTTTTCTATTGAATGTGGATATCGGACAGACAATGTGGAGCAAGATGCTATGATTCTGTTGCTATTATAAGCCCCTTTAATACTATGCAGTTACTAGATGATCAGTTTCTTTCCTATTCAGAAAAAAAAATAAGGAGAATAATTCTTAGGGCTCTACAACTGCTTCAACCTTTTCAACAACAGTGTACACAGAAGATTGCACAGAGATGTCCGTCCCCTGCCAGAATTGTGTGGAATCTTTTAAAAAGAAACACCATCTAGTGTTAAGACATACTTCCGAAAGGAAAACCACCTCCTACCAAAAGAAATTTCCAAGAACCCAGCATATATTCTTGTTGCCTTCTCATTTCTAAACACAATTGCTTTAAAAATTAACATTCACTCTCTGAAATTCGAAAGCTAAAGTTCTGTGGGTTTAATACAGGGTAAGAATATCCCATATCCATCTAGATTTTGTAAAATAATTTGTTTCCACTGTTAAAAATACTTGTAAATAAAGCTCATTCTACCCCTGCTTTCAGGGCCTACGCTGAGTAGGTGCTATTTATCTCTGTTAGCAACAGAATTCCGAGACGGCAATGGCACCCCACCCCAGTACCCTTGCCTGGAAAATCCCATGGACGGAGGAGCCTGGTGGGCTGCGGTCCATGGGGTCGCTGAGGGTCGGACACGACTGACTTCACTTTCATGCATTGGAGAAGGCAATGGCAACCCACTCCAGTGTTCTTGCCTGGAGAATCCAGGGCCGGGGAAGCCTGGTGGGCTGCCGTCTATGGGGTCGCACAGAATCAGACACGACTGAAGCGACTCAGCAGCAGCTGCAGCAACAGAATTTGAGAATTTCCACATGTCCAATGTTCCAGTATTGAGCTGCCAATATGGACTACCAGTACCTCTGATCATAGCCAATGGTATGTATTAATCTAAATTCAGATGTTTACAACTGTTTCAGCATATTGCAACAAAAAGTATTTGATAATCACATGTGTAAGACATGATTTTACTGTTGAGGTTCGCTTACTTATTACAGAAAGGCAACAATTGCTTAAGTGATACCTAAAAATGAGAGAAAATTCCTCTAATTTATTAAGATAAAAGAACATTGCCATATCAAACAGGAATTTAATCTTCCCCTCTACAAGAAATAAATTGCATTTAATATCTACTACCACCAAGGCTTTTACACAGTTCATGAGGTTCTCATGGCAAGTATACAGGTCTAGTTTGCCATTTCCTCCTCCCGTGGGGTCTGAAAGAGTCAGACACAACTGGGCAAAAGAACAACAACATTGTCAAGTTCTGAGTTTTCACTGTTATCATGTCATCTCTGGCATCTGACATTAACCTAAGGGGAAAGAAGGGCAACTTCTAACATTTTTGTATTTGAGGCCTCACGTATAGTAGATCTGTGAAGGAGACTGATTTATGTTTCTACATAACCAGAAAATTATGCTTTATCTCACATATTAAAAAAATAAAACACCACTTCATTTTAATAAACTATTTTTTCGCCATCCAGCAGATGACACAGATTTTTTTTTTTTTAACTTTTTCCTAAACTTTCCTACATCTCTTTAATCATCTGGGATAATTCCTTCTCACTCATCTTTATCCTTGTGTATTCCAATGTCCATGTCTCCAGACAAATTTATATTAGCACCTGTTCACCCACTTTTATCTTCATCTGTTTCACCCTAACGTCAAATCACTTGTGGGAATTTCTCAAATCTAAATACCAGGCTCCAACTTCTAAGTTTTTCAGTTTCACGCTTCTAACTCTTATTTCATACTTTCACATACTGCAGTATTCTGCCACCATGTCAAGCTCTCAAAAATTCAGTACAAATACAATACCATAATGGGGCAGGGAATAGTAACTATGAAATACTGCTGTATCTTAGAAGAATTTCTATGGCAACAATATGATAAAAAGGAGAAATAGTGATTTTTAAAAATTGGTCAAAGGGGAAAAATGAGCTTAAGATATTGATTAGATGGGAAAATATATTTATATATAAAAAATATAAAGAATGTGAAAGAAGACTTTCAGCATTCAGAAAAATGCTTTACTTTAACAAACATGTTCTGAATGAGTAGAATAGGAAATGAGAAAAAGGAAAGAATTATCTAAACATTTTAGTAAACATGAAGACAATTTTATGACTAACAGAATTGAGAAAAAGTAGAAATAAAAATTTTAAAGCTCAAATGCATTTGACTCATTCTTGACTGAAGTGATAATTGAAACTAGAGGCCAAAATTTCTAACTAGTGTTAACAGGAAACTTACAGGTCTAAGAATATGACAAAAGTGCTCTGAGAAGACAAAACTATGGTTTAACCTGCCAGCTTTTGTTTAGAAAGATAAAGATTGTTATCTACTTGTTATCATAAAATTTTTATTTCAATCTATTCATTCAGTTCAGTCGCACAGATGTGTCTGACTCTATGCAACCCCATGGACTGCAGCATGCCAGGCTTCCCTGTCCATCACCAACTTCCAGAGCTTGCTTAAACCCATGTCCATCGAGTCAGTGATGCCATCCAACCATCTCATCCTCTGTCATCCCCTTCTCCTCCTGTCTTCAATCTTTCCCAGCATCAGGGTCTTTTCAAATGAATCAGTTCTTCACAACAGGTGGCCAGAGTACTGAAGTTTCAGCTTCAGCATCAGTCCTTCCAGTGAATATTCAGGACAGATTTCCTTTAGGATAGACTGGTTTGATCTCCTTGTAGTCTAAGAGACTCTCAAGAGTCTTCTCCAACAACACAGTTCAAAAGTATCAATTCTTTGGCTCTCAGCTTTTAATCTACATCTTTTGAACATTTATCACAAATTTGAATTTATATGTGTTTAGTACAAATGGTATATTACAGGAAACATTTTTTCTAATATTGGTTTTAAAATTGCAAGTAGCTTTTTGACCTTGACACAAACATTTACTGTAGAAGATTATACGTAACTGAGTGTGGTAGAAAAATGTTATGACATGTAAAATATAAAACTTTGGAGGTCGATGTTGTTTATAACTGATATTTAAGTACTACTATAAGCATCAGATTAGTAAAGTATGATATGTTTCATGGGTATAAAAGATACAGTATTTCCAAATTAAGTCAGAAAAAAAAATATATTTGTGATGTTACAGGGATTTAGCACAATGGGAAAGTCCACAGATCACTGGTGGAGGATCATAAAAATAAAGACACTTCTTGAGTTAATATTCAAGTCTACGAAAATTAATTCCCATCCTTTTCAGTACTACTGAAGAAGTGAAAGTCACTCAGTCGTGTCAGACTTTTTGCAATCCCATGAACTATACAGCCCATGGAATTCTCCAGGCTAGAATACTGGAGTGGGTAGCCATTCCCTTCTCCAGGGGATCTTCCCAACTCAGGGATCAACCCCGGTCTCCCACACTGCAGGCAGATTCTTTACCAGCTGAGTCACCAGGGAAGCCCAGTACTCCTACCCTTTATAAAAAGGAGGAAAAAAAAAGGGATTGCTAACTGTCCTTTACTATCTGTCCTCTACCTTTGAGGTCATTGTTTGTAAATGTATTGTTCCCTCCATCCACAATGCCATTCCTACCCTACATATAATCCCTGTTATTTATATCAGATTCAGTTTCAAGAAGCCTTCATAACTGCTTTAATACAAATCAAAATATATCTGTCTTCCAAAAAACAAGACTCTTTATCATGCATTATCTTTAGCATCTAACACTAATAGTTACCTAACATATTAAAAATATGTGCACCTGCATTATAACATAACATTGAATACTATCTGTGTATACAGCATATCTTTTTTCTTGGAAGAAAGTCACTTGAAAGTAGAAATGCTTTATTGATATCTATATTTCCCACAGGTCTAGAGAAATACAGTGTTGATAGTAGATGCTTAAAGTTTTGTGAATGATTTCAAGTTTTAGTTATTGATAACCATCACTAACAGTCAGTTTCTTTTTTTCTAACCACCCCCAGTTCTGGTCTATTTTCATGTAACTTGCATTTTCTTGAGAAATGTGGATAAAGGACAGAGAGTAAGCCTAGTTGCAACTTTTCATTTGCAGTAATCTAATTCTCCCAGATTTTACTACATATTATTTGACACTACAAGTGGTTTCAGTGTGATCAATATACATTATATTTTGATTTATCTTAGGCATATATTCATGAATGACTAATGAACACTGATTGATGTTAACAAGTTCTCATCTTGTGATAATTTCCAGTATTTTATTATAGTTTGCAAAATATCCTCATTATAGTACTTCAGCAAATGTAATTTCAGCTGCTAAAAAATTCAACATGACTTCAGTTGTTGGCAATATTAAATAATTCCCGTTGCCATGTGATGTTAGTTGCAGCTTACATTTCAAGTCATGAAGGGTTATTAATATTATATGGTTAGAAATAATTTCCAGATCAATGAATCAATGCCATCTTAATATTCTGCCTTTAATTTTCATACCACATTTATTTTGTGAGTGGTTTTCAGAAAAGGAAGTTGGTTGGTGTTGCCAAGCTCATTATCATAGGATTTTCTCCAGAGCTGAATTTCCTTTGTGATCAAAGGGCAACACGAGCACCTCCTAAACTATTGAACCATAGTGATTTCATGGGCAGGCCACATAGACTAGAGTGAGAAGGAGGGAACTTTCTCTGCAAATACTTAAGGATACTTTACTGGAAAGCAAAGACATTTTGCACAGGAACAAGTAGAACTAGTACAGGAACAAGTAGCATAAGTGGCTACATATGCATCCACTTATATATGCATTTACCTCTGTGTGTGTGTGTGTGTGTGTGTGTGTGTGTTTTGTTAAGTAAAATAAATACTATTTTTTTTTTAGAGTTGGTAGGAATCTGCAACATGCTTAAACATTTATAAAAGGCTTACACAAACATTCTATCAGTTGACTTACAGAATGGGAATGATTTATAACAACAAGTAATTTCAGTCTCAGAGGCTTGAAGAGAAAGTTATGCTCTGGGTTGCATAAGTCATTCACAGCAGAGTAAATATTTGAGCCCAATTAATATCATATCTGTCCTCCCACACACATGTTGATATGTTGATAAGTTTCAACTATCATTATATAACTTTTTTCTGCCACTCTTCTAGTTTCCATCTAACATTAGCTCATACATTTATAATATACATATTAGAGAAGAGCATAGAAGAACAATTATGAAGAGTAAATTCATTGATGGTAACATTTTTCTCCCTTTTTCTATGTTGATACAAAAAAACTTGCCCCTTCTCCTATCTACTAAGGATGATTCAAGCCTACTCAGTCAATCTGGGGAGCCCCTCACATACACTCTTGTTTATCAAGCAAGGTTTTCCTTTTTCAAATTTAATATTGGGAAGGGTAAAAAGAGGAGATCCAATTAGAGAGGCATCTGAAGGAAAGAGGGAAGAAATATAGGTGAAAAGAAGCCTGTGGTTCATTTCATATATGGACCTAGTGGCCAAGTAGAGTATGGTTTCATACAAAGTTATAAATTTGGGTATATTGAAGACTTGGGTCTCAATATCACCATTCAAACAGAATATTCAGTAGGAATTAGAGGGCAAAGTATGGACTTAGAGACATAAAGAAAAGTTTGAAAGAATACTGCCAGTATTCTTTATAAAGTTTCTCTTTAAAAGATGTTCACATAAGAAATTACAAAATTATCTCAATTTTTAGATAACAGTACAACTTATTCATGCATCATTGAAGTAAAAAAAATTAAGAATTAAAGAATATGGTAATGAAAATAAGTAACTGAAAGATTTGACAAATATTTTACTACTGTGATTACTTATACAATGATGCAGTTTTTTTAAAGGCAGTGATATTTGCAAAGTGTATGATAAGAGACAGAATAATCAATTTGATAAACTAAATACTAACTTTAAACAAAAATCTTAATATTTAAACTTATTCAATGTGCAGCCTTTACGGTATAATTGTCTACAAAATGAGAATTAGAATTAGGTAAGTGAGCATAATATGTGCATTTATCCATTTCAACTAGTCAAATTCAGTAATTATCAATACTAATGAAAGCACATTTCCATATATTTAACCTTCAAGGTCTTACTCAAATTTTATTCCTTCTTTGGTGTCTTTACATGTTTAACTAAATAGGAATCAATTGGCTTCATTATCTGAAACTCTCATTTACTTAAATGAAAAAGTTAATTTTTTTCTTATTATGAATTCATGCATATAATAATATATGTATGCATGCCATTAAGTTTAACACACAGTGTTACTTTGATTTATCTTTTAACCTCATTTTTTCAATCTCTGAAAAACTACAGTGATTTTTTTTATGACCACCTGTAGCATTTTCTTATGGAAAAACCTAATAATTATATATATTTTTTTTTCCTAATCATCAAAATATACATTGTGAAGACATCAGAAGAGTTAAATTTTTTTTTAATCAGTCTCTTTTCTATATTGTTTTCTCTATAAATTTACAACCGTAACCCTATGAAGAATTTTTAATCTCCTTTTCTAGTTTAAAAAATATGCCTGCTCCTTCTTCTATGTCTTGAGTATTCTTCTGAACCATTAATACCTATTTTAATAAATCTATAGAATGCTACTCTCTGGAACAAAATCTATTTGATAAATATGATTCAATTAAGTATTTGGGCTATTCATTATTTTCTCTGAGATAACAACAGACTGAGAAATATCCTCTAAATCTTTTCAGATACCCATAATTATTTTCTTACATTAAGTCACTAGATATAGAAGTACTATTTATTAATACATTTGATAAATAGACTAAATACTCATTACATGTTTCTTATATATTTTATAGTACTTGCCCTGCTAGTCTGGATTGGTTTATCTTCCTTACTAATCTTTAATTTCTGAAAAGCAGGTATTCTATAAAATTTAAAGTAAGACACATATCGGCTCTAGTTTGTAGACCTCATGAAGTATAAAATGTTTTTGAATGAAATATATTCCATCTCCTAAATTTATAGTGTAATACTCTTTTCAACCCACAAAAACTTTATATTCATGTCTATAGATTATACATATATTCTGGCTTATGGGTTCATGAAGGTACAGACTCAGGGAAGATCATAAATATAATCTGTGCAACAAACAAATCTGTGAACAAATCTGCGTTTAGTTCAGTCCAGTCGCTCAGTCATGACTCTGACTTTTCTTTGACTCTGTCTTTTCAAATGAGTCAGCTCTTTCCATCAGGTGGCCAAAATATTGGAGTTTCAGCTTCAACATCAGTCCTTCCAACGAACACCCAGGACTGATCTCCTTCAGGATGGACTGGTTGGATCTCCTTGCAGTCCAAGGGACTCTCAAGAGTCTTCTCCAACACTACAGTTCAAAAGCATCAATTTTCCTGTGCTCAACTTTCTTTATATTCCAACTCTCACATCCATACATGACTATTGGAAAAGCCATAGCCTCGGCTAGACGGACCTTTGTTGACAAAGTAATGTCTCTGCTTTTTAATGTACTGTCTAGGATGGTCATAACAGCGTATTTGGCCCTCATTTATGATCTCTTGAAAATCAGGCATCAGAAATTCTTTTCAATTACTGGATTATCTGTCTGCTCCAGGGTGGCATGACTCTGCAATTGACAAAATCTGGGGTCCTGAAGGGTAACTCAGCCATTAGATACCTGGTACTAAGGAGGATCTGGAACAATGTATCCATCTGAAATGATTCATGGTAACTCTGGGTTCCCACTGAGGTCTCTTAGAGAAACAGCCTTCCCTCCTTACCCCCAAATACTATCTGAAGTTTTATCTTTCATTCTACTTTTAGTTCAGGCAGTTTAACACTTGGTTCAGAAGGAAACCTATCTTTAATTACCTGTTCTACTACTGAAAGTTAAAAAGAAGAATATCCAATGACTTTTAACGCACTGTAGAAGTTCACAACTTTAGTCTTTTAAAGAAATGCTATAGCCCGATATTTTTTAAATGGTAAAAGGCTCAGTGGAGTCATTTTAGTACCTCTGTGTGCCGAAGCAGGAAAGATGCACAAACTGTGTGTCTTGGTACACCCAACTCACCTGGAGATGAAGCTCATCACTTCCTCCAATGCTGGTGCCAGCATGCCATCAGTCAGACACCCTCAACTGGAGTATTATGGGCCAGGAACTGCTTGCTTTTTATTCCCACCTGGAACAAAATACAGTGTCAGTCACTTTGTTTTTTCTTATGTTCCTTCAAGCATAATAACATATTCATTATGTTATCTTTTCCTGTCACATTAGATTCTCATTTATCAGAATGCTCAACACAAAGGAAAGAAGCATAAACTCTTCACCTCTATAATTCACACCTCAGTGATTAATATAGCACCTGTGTAAGTCACAGGGCGCATCCGTATTTTATTTCCTATAATGTTCTTTATAAAAGATTTATTATTTTAGCATAATTATTACCATCCATTTGGTTTAATTGATGTGTTAATTTTGGAAGCTATTTTCTATATATTTTCCTCAGAGATCGTAAATCAAAATTCATTTTTAAACCCCAGAAAGAAGTTAGTATTAAAAATATTACATTTCAGAATTCCTTTGTTCCCATCACAAAAAGGAATCCCAGTAGGAAACAGAATTTAATAATGCAATTCCATCTAGTTTTATGCCTGCCTTATTTAAAATTCTTCAACTTGAGGGACATTGATGAAGAACACGCATGTTTCCCCAAATGCACAATGTTGCTGCTTTGGAACATAAGATGAAAACAGATCTTTCAACTACTTCATAAAATTACAGGCTTCAAAAAAACCTCAGAACTGAGTTGCCTTTGTGAATGGGGTATTAGGACCTCTCAGTTACCATCCACCTGACCTCCAGAGCTCTCAGCCTTGCTCTGGTCCAGTGTACATTTGGGAGGTTTAAGGAAATATCCAGGAGATATAGACTGAAAGTGAAAGTGTTAGTCACTCAGTTGTGTCCAACTCTTTGCAGCCCCATAGACTGTAGCCCGCCAGGCTCCTCTGTCCATGGTATTCTCCAGGCAATACTGAAGTGAGTTGCCATCCCCTTCCCAACCCAGGGACCAATCCTGGGTCTCCTGCATTGCAAGCAAAGTTTTTACTGTCTGGACCATCAAGGAAGCCCTAGCAATATGCCAGTCATGCTGCGGTTTGTCCAGCCATCACTTGCTTCACCTTCATCCCCTTCCCTAGGATCTGGAGTTTTGCTTGCTGACCTTCCTCCTCGTGCTCACTGTATCCTGAACTCTCAGAACCAGGGCTGAGCAGGTTGACACAATTTCTTGCTTGACCCACCTGCCTGGACTCCCTCTTCTTGCTATCCCTTTTCAGCACTAGTTGCTTGTTTGACTCACCACTTATTACCTGGCACCGCCCTCTGTGAATGAATAATGTGACTACATGTACTTCAACACATACAAACCCTAAACGTCTTCAGGTGTCAAGTTAGCAACCACCTGTTTTGTTCTGTCTTGCTATTTACTTAGGCGAAGAATCTGTCTATGTAATTAAATGGGAAACTTGCAAAGAAAGGCCTACTTGGATTCTTTTATAGAACTCAAACCTTAAAAATGATTGTTCTTTCCTTAAAGTCCTGTTAAAACCCAGATTTCTCTCTCTCTGCAATCTAGCCTATCCCTTTCATTTTAAGCTTCAGTTCAGTCGCTCAGTCGTGTCCAACTCTTCATCTTAAACTACTGCCCCAATAGACTTTCATCAACTCTCACTTAGATAACAAAACAACTTCCTAAATGTCGACACGGTGCCAACTGAAAACAGATGGCACTTTAAAATTAGGACAATTTGAAGAGAGTTTAATAAAAATCCTATTTAAAAAACAGTGGGTGGCATGTAAGGGAACCACAAGGGAAGGGGTAGTAGAGTTGCTGTCACCCCAGGCCTGCAGGGATGAGAGCAGGGACCAGTTACCGTCACCTAGGAGTCAGGAGGGCTTCCCTGCTGGTTCAGACGGGAAAGAATCTGCCTGCAGCGTGGGAGATTCAGGTTTGATTCCTGATTTAGGACAATTCCCTGGAGAAGGGAATGGTTCCCCAGTCCAGTATTCTTGCCTGGAGAATACATGGACAGAGGAGCCTGGAGGGCTACAGTCCACAGGGTCACAAGATATCGGACATGAGTGAATGACTGCCACTCTTTTCACTGCAGGAGTCAGGCGTGCACAGAGGCCTCCTGCGTGTCAGCAGTGACCTCTCTAAAGAGGGCCAGGGAGGAGAAGCAGGCAGAATAGCAGGGAGCCCTGGGGTAAAACACTCTTCTCTTCCCCTCCCTCTGGTTTCCTGTCTGTGCCGCCTATGGGGCTGACCACACAGGAATTCTAAGAGTATAAAAGCCTGTTGATGGACTTCATCCAGGCTAGTTTCCAGTTTTACAGAATAGGATGGAGAATGGTAGACGGGCATCTGAAACGCAAACAGAAGAGATCTAGCAAACACTGTTGTTCATACTTTGGAGCATCAAATTTGGAATCAGATGTAAATCTGAGTCCTAGCTCTACCTACATGCGTAACTCGAGACAAATTACTTTATCTCTCAGTATCGTTATCTGTACAATGGGGATAATATATACTTCAGAGTGTTTTTTTTTTTTTTTTTTTGTTTTTTAGACAGCATAATGTACCTAGAGCACATACTAAATACTTAACATTAGCAGTAATTCTCTCAAAATGTAAACACACACCACACACATAGTCATGCTAAACTCTTCAGCTCTTGTTCCAACAGACCATGTGTTTAAGTCTGACTTTCCTAAGCATTCTTCCTTCTACTTGAGTTTTTTTTCTTCCCCTATGTCAACCATGTTACCTAGAAAATTCACTCAGATATTGAAGTTCGTAATATGACATGAGGGGCTTCCCAGGTGACACTAGTGGTAAAGAACATGCCTTCCAGTGCCGGAGACTTAAAAGACCCGGGTTCTATCCCCGGGGCAGGAAGATTCCCTGGCAGAGGGCAGGACGACCCACTCCAGTATTCTTGCCTGGAGGAACCCATAGACAGAAAAGCCTGGTGGGCTACCGTCCACAGGGTTGCAAAGAGTTGGACACGATTGAAGTGACTTAGCACTCACTCATAATAAGATGTGAAGGCTCTCTCCGGGCTCTCTCAAGAAAGGGAAACCATTCTTTGTTTCTCTATGGCATGCATATCACTCTGCAAAGCAATTAGACCATGCTTGTCCTCTTAGTTGACTGTGAGCTCTCTGAGGGAAAGATAAGCTTCTGGCTGACAGATTTGTATCCTCAGGAGGAGGTTCATTGCCAGGTTCTTAGTACTCAATAAATATTAAGTGAATAAATGACTATGTATTACTAGATTAAGTCTGTTAAAATGTAAGGAAAAAGGCTCAGTAATTTCTTCATTCTTTGCTCAAAGGGCATATCAATCTGTAACCAATCATCCATATTGGGGACTAAAGAAAGTTTGAAAGAGGTCCCAGAGGAAAATCCAAGCAACTTTGCCTTTTTTCCCTTGGACAGCCTTGCTGGAAAATCCACCTCATGCAAGCATGCCAGAAGCACTAGTCCTAATAGAATTCATTCAGTAACACAGAATTAGCTAACTTCAACAAACACTTCTATGTATCTGATGCATTTGAGTGATGAAACAACCAGCTGAATCACCAACATTTTCTCAGTGAGTAACCTAAAGTTTTTCCCCACCAATTAAATATAGTCTGCTTTGTGAGGGAGTAATTAATTTGCATGAGTCGAAGTCTCAGAAAAACGGTATAAAAAGGTCTTACTCCCATTTGATTTCAAATCTTTACATTTGTCATCTTCAATAAGACATCTCCTAGCACCTGTGTGCCCTTGCTAAACTTCTTTATGCAAATACAATAGCGTATGTGTATTTTCACTCCTCATTCCCTTATTTAAAAACTGCATACTTTCCACTATTATGAGCCTGTTTTTCCACCAAAAGTAACTTTGAGATTGTTTGTATTATCAAGTAAAGAGTATCTTAATCATATTCAGTTTCATGTATTTCTATTGTTCTGAAATACAGTGAATTCTTTAACCTAACTTCCTTAAGGTTTGTTTTTCAAAACTTTTACTGTTATTAAGGGGCTATGATAAATGACTTAGTAAAAGTTAGTATCTCATAGGTTCATCTGTAGGAAACATTCCTACAAGCATATGGAGGTGGTTCAAAGATGAATGCATTTGTAACTTTCAGATATATTGACCAATGATCCTTCTTGAAAATCAAGCAAATTTATGCTCTCATCAGCAGTCTTAAAAATTATTAGTGGGTTTGGTATCTTGAGATAACAGGGATGTTGCGTATATTTTCATGTGAAATTTCTATTATCAGCTTTCATCATTTTTATTCCTATAGTCACAGTTCAACAGTCTTTCTTATTGTTTTCAAAATGAAGCAAAGTCATTAACGACATGAGCAAAATATTCCTCTATGTTTAAGGTTTTTTAAAGCTTCCCAGGCTTCCGCAATCCTATACATCCTGGAAAACTAAACCTCGCAAAGAGGTCCCACAGTGCCCTCTGGTGGCGACCTGCTTCGTTGCATCTTCCCTGAATTGGGGCAGAACCTGAGGTCGGACTTTGCAAGCCTCGAAGCCAAGTTTGTCTTCCCTGATCGCTCAGATGGTAAAGAACCCGCCTGCCAATGCAGGAGACATTAGAGATGTGAGTTCGATCCCTGGGTTGGGAAGATACCCTGGAGAAGGAAATACTCCAGTATTCTTGCCTGAAGAATCTCATGGACAGAGAAGCAATCCCACAGACAGAGAAGCCTGACAGGCTACAGTCCATAGGGGTCTCAAAGAGTCAGACACGACTGAAGTGACTTAGCATGCACACAAGTCTGGTTCAAATCTCCTGACTCGGTATACAATATGAAACTACACCCATGACTTTACAGCAAAGTCAGGCTTTAGGGAACCAAAACTAGGCTAGCAACAAATTGGTGTGTGTCCTAACAGGCAGAGTTCATTTCTTTGGGGTTTTATTCTTTCTTTTTCTCCTAGTTGCTTTTTTTATTATTATTTTTGAAATGAAGGATAATTGCTTTACAAAATTTTGCGGTTTCTGTCCTACATCAACAAGAATCAGCCGTACGTACACCCATGTTCCCTTCCTCCCGGACCTGCTTCCCATCTCGCTCCCCACTCCACCCTTCAGACTGTCACTGAGCCCCTGTGTGAGTTTCCTGATTCATACAACAAATTCCCATTGGCTATTTATTTTACATAGGGTAATGTCAATTTCTATTTTACTTTCTCCATACATCTGCCCTTCTCCCTCCCCCCTCCCCCCATGTCCACAGGTCTGTTCTCTACATCTGGTTCTCCACTGCTGCCCTGAAAATAAATTCATCAGTGCCTTCTTTTTAGATTCCACATATATGTGACACTAGTTGCTTTTAAATATGTCCTGGAGTATATTTTCAGTGAGCTGCAGTGTAGACTTGCTTGGGCAGTCAGACTCTGCTTCAGCCTTCCCTCTATCAGTGAAATCCACAGGACAATCACCACTCCATAGGAATCCATGTACTGAAAAATAACAATGTCAATCAGAAACCTGAGACTGATTTCATTCATTCATTCTACAGGTATTTGGAATACCATGTGCAATGTCCTAGGTGCCTATGATTTTTTCAGTAAAGAAAGCAGACAAAAAAATCCTTCCTCTTGAAGCATATCTTCTAGTTGGAGGAAACAGAAAATATATAATTAAGCAAATACACTATATTAACAGACTTGAATCTGAAAGTATGAGGAGGTGGAGGTCCTTTTCAACTTGAACTAGAAAGAGAAAGGGTAGGCCTCTTTGAGACTTTGAGACTGTGTAAATGCACCCAGAAATGTAAATTTCCAAATCTTTAGAACTTTGTGGTTGTTTAGTCACTGTGTCTTGTCTGATTCTTTGCGATCCCATGGACTGTAGCCCACCATAAATAGCATTAAAAAGTCCTGAGATAAGCAGTGAGCGTGGTTTGGGAAGAAAGATGTCCAAGGACTGAAGTCTTGAACACTTCAGCTTTCAGAGACTGAAACAGTGAAAAGAAACTAGAAAAGAAGAATGAAGGGGCTAGTGAGGTGTACAGGTAAGTTACAAAGTGGTGTTTCAGAAGCCAAGCAAAAACTGGTTCAAATAGCACAGAATATTCAGTTGTGTTAACTGTAGCTGATAAGATGAAGACTCAGTATTGTTCATTTTACTCACAATGTAGAAATCATGGGTGAGTGTGACAAAATGGGTTTTAGTGAAATGATGAGGAGGATGTCAGAATAGAGAGGAATAACCACAAGTCCAGAGGGTACATACTGAAGAGCACATATACTATTTTCATGTACAAGTTAATGCAGACCAGATTTACCTCAGAAAGCAAGCCTTAGTAAGTTGAAATGCTACAAATAATGTTCCCTCAATACAATGTGAGTAAGCTGAAGTCAGTAACAAAAGGATACACACAAACAAACAAACTTTATGTTTGTAAAATTGTTAATGCAAATAACCAGGCAAGAAATTAATTTAAAGCAACATAAACTGAATAACAATAGAGCTGCTACATATTAAAATCTGAGAAACCTTTTATATCCTTAAGCCCTCTCCCATGTTTCCCTTTCACAGGCAGAACACTGCTTCTAGAAAAGTGCTTAGATTTGCCACACAAACAAAAATCACAGTGTTTTTTTTTTTTTACACCGTTTCTAAACTAATTTGACTATCTGCTCATATTCCCTACTAGGCTGTAGGCAATTTCAAAGCAAAGCAAGAACTTATTTTAAAAATATTTAGCACTTGACAAAATAGCCAGTAAGTGGGTAGTACTCAATGCTTGCCTTTAATTAAATGCACGCATTTAATGAGTGAATGAGATGAATTTGTGGACAACTACCTGTATTACAACGTGGTAAGTAGAAGTGAGGGATGTACAAAGCCAGTGTATGGCTGAAAAGACCTATGTTATTGAGTGGCATCAGATAATTGAGTGGAATTAACTATAAAAAAGATTCATTCTTCAAATTTCTTGCAAAAATAAATTTATAGAAAAAGTACCAGGTTAATAGCTGCTTATTAGCTCCCAAAGAGATCTACTCCTGAGGCCTGCTTTGACTTTTGCCGGTGTTAACTGAGGTATATTCATACTGTAGAAGGAAAACACACTCGTTTTTAAATCACAGATCTCCTAATTACTGCACCCCCAAACCTCCTCCACCATAGATTCTAGTTTCTTGAAGTATAATTTGGTCAGCACAACGGTTGGAAAGATTCTCATGTAAATCCCTTACTACCTAGACAGGCATCAGCTATCTAAGCTCTAGAGCTACCAGTGTTTTTTTTTTTTCCTCCCCCAATTCATGCCTACAGACAAAGAGATCTTCACAATAAAATTAGAAGTAAAAACCTATTCATGTCCCCTGTAACATAAAATGCTTTAACTTAAGCAAAATGTTCTGTGAAGAAAAACTATGAATATGTGCTGACTCATTAACATTTTATAATATAAATGACAAAATGAGTAATGATTATATACATGAAAATTCTGATTTTGGCAGCCATGCAGAGAGTTCTATTAGCTCATGAAAACCAGAAAATATCTGAAAATAGAAAATGAGTTTAGACCAAAAATATAAATCAACTTTTATGTCAAAAATTATCAATCCTTTAATGAGCTAAAGGGTTGACACTTCCCTTAACTTGTATTTCTACATTTAGAAGAAGTTTATTCAATATGGTGAGCAGTTTGATTATACTAGTTCTTCACTCAGCTTCCAAGAAGAAACCTTGAAATGTTATGTTAAAGTTTAGGTGTCTAAATCCCTTGCTTATTATATTTAACATGTGCTCTCAAGATGACTATAAAATTCAAAATGACATGTGGGTATAGTGAAAGGCCAATCTAGAATCATCCTGATTCTTGGTTCCAAAGACTAAAATCATAATCCAAGAAGAGACCTTTTCTTGTGAAACTAAATAAACTTTTTTTTTTACACATAAAAATGCCTACCAAGGTTATTTTATTAAGTTGACCATCCCTGAGAGTAAATAAATCTATCTCTAGAGAGAAAAAAACAAGAAAGGTAGCAATAGAGGAAGACATGTGCTCGGGAGATTCATTAATCTGGAAGGAAGCTATCGTTTCCTTGTTGGAAGAATATCCTGCTTGCAAAGTACCACTTTTTCCCCATGACTTCATTAAGAGAACAGAGAGAAAGCAAAAATGAAAATTCAGAGCCTGACGAATTGCCAAGATATTTATCGATGATCCCAAAATGTATTAACTGCTTGCCTTCTGTGATCCTTATGACTCAAAACTCTATTCAAAAGTCATCTTTATGAAGATGAAGCTACTTCCCTCACAGTAAAGGTACTTGCTCCCTTTACTGTACTTATGAACTGCACTGTCATTTTTTCTATCAGCACAATTATCTCTGTGATTTTTTAAAACAGGACTGTGTTCCCTTTCAGATTAGGACATTTCAAGAAGAGATATGTATCCCTTGTGGCTGCCATTCTTTTCTCCTGCTCTCTGCCCTCAACCCACTCCATCTCCAGTGCCCAATATCATGACTGGAAAGTGTTTAAGCTCTTTTGAGTGTTCAGTGATAAAAATGACGGCATAAAACATGAAAAACGTCAAAGTTAAGGGCAAATAAAAGCAAAATTTAAAGATAAGTTAAAAGTCATTAAATAGCTACTCACTTCCAGCTCCTCTTTGGTCACGCACTCGTTTACCTGATGATCCAGTACTCTGCTACATCTGTGTCTTACAAAGGTATAATTTTAAGGATAAAGGTGCAGTACTTAGCCAAATGTTTTAGGAAGTGCGCCCAAGAAATTTCCGTGATCGAATGGCAGTGACTTCAGAACCATTGTTGCAAGAGAAAAAGGAGAATATCATCAGCCTAACAGACACTCCTCCAAAACAACAGTACTGTGTTAAAGCAAAGGAAAGAAGAATTGAGATTTTATGACAATGAAAGGTAATTGCAAAAACAAGACTGACAGTCAAATTATAAAGCTATTTTAATGAAAATAAAGCATCTAGTAGTAGAGTTATATTGTATAAATAAAAGAATATGAAAATGCAGTGAGCAGCACTGTAACTGAAGCAGTAACAAGATGGTGAGTGAAAGATTTCCGCAGTAGGGTGAAGGGTATCCGATAAAAGAGAATAACATGTTTAGCTAGAAAAATCACAAGTCAGATAAAGTTCAAACATAAGAGCAAAAGGATAGAATCGATGATTTTCTGATATATAATTTTACCCTCTAGGTTCTTTGAAAAATCTTTAATTGTAAAATGTTCTATTAATTCATGCTTGAATTTCCCATTCTTTATACTCTAGGCAAGTAGTAGGTATTTTTAAAGATTTTCAAGATTGAAGCTAAAGCTCAGCATTCGCCATACTAGGAATTCCCACCTTTTACAGTATATTTACTTTTTAAAATTTTCTACTCGTATTTCCTTTCCTCATTTCACTTCTCCTTTATTCCTCTTAGCAAGGAGTGTTCCTCACAATATTAGTAGGACAATTTTTTGTTCTGACTTCTTGATAAACTGGGTTAAAAACAGTAGAAAACATACAAGATACTAGAAAGACTCAGGGAAAAGGATCTAGGGGCTGTATTATTCTTGGTATGAAAGCAAGAGATTCCACTTTTGGTTGTATTTAGGGTGGTAAGGATCCATGACATGCAAACACATCACAAATTTTAAAGCTTTTTACCTATGGTTAATTAGGATCAAATGTAGGATGAAGGTGAAATATTAGCTATTCGTAGCCCTCTAATAGTAGTCATATATGGATGTGAGAGTTGGACCATAAAGAACGCTGAGTGCCGAAGAATGGATGCTTTTGAACTGTGGTGTTGGAGAAGACTATTGAGAGTCCCTTGGACTGCAAGGAGATCAAACCAGTCAATCCTAAGGGAAATCAGTCCTGAATATTCATTGGAAGAACTGAAGCTGAAGCTCCAATATTTAGGCCACCGGATGCAAAGAACTGACTCATTGGGAAAGACCCTGGGAAAGATTGAAGGCAGGAGGAGAAGGGTATGACTGAGGATGAGATGGTTGGATGGTATCACCAAGTTGATAGACATCAGTTTGAGCAAACTCCGAGAGTTGGTGATGGACAAGGAAGCCTGGCGTGCTTCAGTCCACGGGGTCCCAAAGAGTCAGACATGATTGAGCCACTGAACTGAACTGAGCCCTCTGATAGCACATGGACAGTGATAATTGTAGAGAGATATGGCTTCTGTTAAATAAATTAGAAGCCTTAAGATGAAAGAAATAGGCCCGATAGGCACATGGAAAGATGTTCAACATTGCTGATTATTAGAGAAATGCATATCAAAGCTACAGTGAGATATCACCTCACACCAGCCAGAATGGCTATCATTAAAAAGTCTACAGACAATAAATGCTGGAGAGTGTATGGAGAAATGGGAACCCTCCTACACTACTGATGGGAATGTAAATTGGTACAGTTACTCTGGAGAACAGTATGGAGGTTCCTTAAAAAACTGAAAATAGAGCTACCATTTGACCCTACAATCCTACTCCTGGGCATATATCCAGAGAAAAGCATGGTCTGAAAAGATATGTGCACCCCAATGTTCATCACAGCACAGTTACAATAGCCAAGACATGGAAGCAACTTAAATGTCCACTGACAGAGGAATCAATATAGAAGATGCGGTACATATATGCAATGGAATATTACTCAGCCAGTAAAAATAATGAACTAATGCCATTTGCAGCAACATGGATGGACCTAAAGAATATCATATTGAGTGAAGTAAGTCAAACAGAAAAGGAGAAATACCACATGATATCCATTATATGTGGACTCTAAAAAGAAATGATGCAAATGAACTTACTTACGAAACAGAAAGAGACTCACAGACTTAGAGAATGAACTTATGGTTTCCAGGGGAAGGGATAGTTAGGGAGTTTGGGATGATCATGGGCACGCTGCATTATTTAAAATGGATAACCAATGTGAACCTATCATATAGCACATGGAACTCTGCTCAATGCTATTTTCAGCCTGGATGGGAGGAGGCTTAGGGGGAGAATTAATACATGTATATGTATGACTGCATCCCTTCATTGTTCACCTGAAACTATCATAACATTGTTAATTGGCTATACCCCAATAAAAAAATAAAAAGTTTAAAAATAAATAAAAGGAATAGGCTCAAGGCATCTAACTCTAACCCAAAGAAAGCCACAAAAGCCTAGAGCCTCTACTGAAGATTTAGAAGTTATCCTCATCCCCCTGAATTGAAGGCAGACTGGTCAGAAAAATCAGACCTAGGATTTAATTGCAAAAGCAGAAGAATTGCAGAGAAAACTAAGTGTGGAGAGACCTGTAACAAAGTCATGGCCCTTAAATGGTATAGGAAAGGAGGGGTTTTGAGTGGATGAGCCTGTTAAGCTTGATCTCCTGAATTTCTCTGAATTCTCTGGGTCAGAAAAAGTAGTGCCCTGAAACTTTGAAGAAAGTTACAACTCCCCTTGCCTGAGCAATGTATAAGGATATTACTTAAAATAGATTTTTCAAAAGATAATGTTATTCTCCTCAAGATCCCTGGCTATAATCTTGCCTTGCCTTCCAATAACTAGGGTGAGGTCTCAGCACAATCTGAGTGGAGAAGCACGATCTCTGCTTTGGGATGAAATAGTTTATCCACCCAAGGACTATAGTACCTAGTTAATAAACTATAGCAAGGACCAAAATTAAACCTGTGGGAGTCTACTCAGTTCATTAGTCCAAAGTCAAGGAGGAGGCAACATACCCTGGATAAGCAGAGAATTTGATTCACAGAACCTACTCATGATGTGAATTCAACGCTCAGGCAGAAACACATGGCCCAAATGCACGTATTGGGACAACTCCTTGAAACGTGCCTTATGCCCCACAGCAAGTGAAATAGAGGTGTTGGGACTGTTTTTGGTAAGGCATTGATGAAGTCCAAAGGTCTGGGCTGATGTGAAAGTTTTCTAAGATATGATATGAACAGATTTATAAGACTAGAGAACTTACCACCTCATTTGTGTCCATAGGGCAGCCCAGAAGATCCAAAGCTATTCAAGCAGGTGAAACAATACATTAGTGACAAGGCAAAGAGTAACAAGGAAAAGCTTAAAAGTTGGCTGCATTCTGGAAGATGGGAGATCACTGGACTCTGTAGTATCAAAAAGGATAATGTAGAACAGAAGTCAGGTAAGATCAGGAGCAAAGCTGAACTAAAAGTTATAAATGCTATAATGCTTAGCAACACTACATTGGCTGTCACGGTACCTTGTTCCACAGGCATTTTTGGCAAGGACTAGTACACCACGGCGGAGAAGGCAATGGCACCCCACTCCAGTACTCTTGCCTGGAAAATCCCATGGACGGAGGAGCCTGGTGGGCTGCAGTCCATGGGGTCGCGAAGAGTCGGACATGGCTGACAACTTCACTTTCACTTTTCACTTTCATGCACTGGAGAAGGAAATGGCAACCCACTCCAGTGTTCTTGCCTGGAGAACCCCAGGGATGGGGTCGCACAGAGTCGTACACGACTGAAGGGACTTACCAGAAGCAGTACACCATGGTTCTCCTTGTGACAAGATTTATATATAACTTACTAGGGTATTGTTCAAGTATATAATTGGAAAAAAAATGTGAGTGGAAACCTGACATAAGTCACTGCAATGGAAAACTACTGTCCCTCACCCATTTGCTACAACCAAGTTGGTTCACTGACTTGTGAGTCCATAGACTGAATGGAAGGCTGGCACCTATTAGGAAGTGCTGTGCAATACCACTGTACATGTATATACTTGTATTCCCCAGAGAGTTTCAGGGCCATTTGCCAGCCTGTTTACTGGGAAAAGGATAATACACCGAATTCTGACTGTTTGAAGTTGGATAAAGTACCTGAAGTACGATCATGTTAGAGTGAGGGCTTATGGAGACGAGGGGATAAATTAAGTTTATTCCAAGTTCATCATACAGTGTTTCTGGTATGTCTACAGATTCATCTAACAATTATTTCTCTGAGAACTAAACATAAGAATTTCATAAGTTCATTCATGGGAGTTATATACTTAACAGAAGTCCCACATTGGTTCACAAAGCTGTGGAATAAGGGATATTATGGTGAGGAGCAGAGAGTGGAAGTCCCAGAGAATGCCCCTTACCATTTTAGCCAAGAAAGTAAAATTACATGCAGTAAATCTTTTGGCAGAAAGTGAAGAGGAACTAAAAAGCCTCTGATGAAAGTGAAAGAGGAGAGTGAAAAAGTGGGCTTAAAGCTTAACATTCATAAAACTAAGATCATGGCATTTGATCCCATCACTTCATGGCAAATAGATGGGGAAACAGTGTCAGACTTTATTTTGGGGGGCTCCAAAATCACTGCAGATGGTGATTGCAGCCATGAAATTAAAAGACGATTACTCCTTGGAAGGAAAGTTATGACCAACCTAGACAGCCAATTAAAAAGCAGAGACATTACTTTGTCAACAAAAGTCAGTCTAGTCAAGGCTGCAGTTTTTCTGTAGTCATGTATGGATGTGAGAGTTGAACTGCGAAGAAAGCTGAGTGCTGAAAAATGGATGTTTTTGAACTGTGGTATTGGAGAAGACTCTTGAGAGTTCCTTGGACTGCAAGGAGATCCAACCAGTCCATTCTAAAGGAGATCAGTCCTGGGTGTTCATTGAAAGGACTGATGCTGAAGCTGAAACTCCAGTACTTTGGCCACCTCATGAGAAGAGTTGATTCGTCGGAAAAGAGCCTGATGCTGGGAGGGATTGGGAGCAGGAGGAGAAGGGGACTACAGAGGATGAGATGGCTGGATGGCATCACTGACTTGATGGACATGAGTTTGAGTAAACTCCGGGAGTTGGTGATGGACAGGGAGGCCTGGCATGCTGCGGTTCATGGGGTCGCAAGGAGTCAGACATGACTCAGTGACTGAACTGAACTGAACTGAATGAATCTTAGAATTATAGGAATTAGTGGTAGCATTAAAGACCCAAGGAATGAAAAGGTGATGTTTTATCTAGTTGCTCATGAACTTTTTTTAAAGGTTAATTTTGTGTGTCAACTTTGCTGAGTCATGCTGCCCAGGTATGTGATCAAACATTTTGTATATTTCTGCAAGGGTGTTTTTGGATGAGAGGAAATGGCAACCCATTCCAGTATTCATGCCTGGAAAATTCCGTAGACCGAGGCCTGGTGGAATACAGTCCATGGGGTTGCAAAGAGTCAGGCATTACTGAGCAACTGAGAGTGCATTGTTTATGTTAGTGGATTTTGAGTAAAGAAGATCGTTCTTCATAATGTAGGCAGGCCTCATCTAATCCACTGAAGACCTGAATATGACAAAGGACTGCCATTCCCCTAGCAAGAAGGAATTCTGGCAGCAAGATGGTCTTTGGAGTCATAAACTGCAACATCAACTCTCTACTGGGTCTCTTCCTGATGGCCTTCAGATTGGAACTTCAGCTTTTAGACTCAATAATTATATAAGTGAATTCTGCAAAGTAAATCTCTGTATATAAACACACCCCTCCATGCACACATACACTATGGGCTCTTTCTCTGGAGAACCCTGATATTGGGTTGGTTAACAAGTTTGTTAGGGTTTTTCCATGAGATGTTATGGAACTAATAACATTGGCCAGCCCAATATGGTGATGAACTGCTATGCAAAATGTAGTACAGAATATGGTATTTTAACTCCTTCTGATATTAGTGGATCTGACTTACACACAGTGACTTACATCTCATTCCTGCACACTGCAGTCATTGCTCAAGTAACCAGTTTTGTGCTTTGGAACCAGTTTTTTTGTAGATGCCACTTGAAATGCTTTATTTTATGCCCATTCCATGCACTTCACACTTCCTGTCATAGTTTTATTGACATGTGTGTGCCTATAGACATAGAGTGCCACTAAGAAATAGGTGTACACACACTCAACATTACAGTGAACCATCAACTTGTTGTTTGTGTAAGTGCATGGTTTCTTAGTTATGTGTTATAGTAATATATTTCTTTTCATCCAAATATTACCTTGAAGGACTCTAGGTATCTAAGGCCCTAGATTGAAAGTTATTATTCTATGAATAGTCCCAACTAACTCTTCTAAATAGAGGAAGTTAATTTTTTTTATTTTTTTCCCTGCTAAATTGATAATTTTTTAATACAAGCTTTAAAAATATTGTTTTAACATTTTGAACATGTCACTATTTGTTCATAAGAACACAATTTCTAAAATATCTAAGATAGCAGGAAACAATTTTCTTTCTCATTTAAAACAATATCAAATAATAGGCAGAAATAGAAAGTCTATTATTTATGAGGCTATGAATTAATAACTAGTTCACATTCATGGATTCCTTTTCTTTCCAGTAGAATACTACAATATGCACTTTAAAAATTCATATCATGTATACATAATAGTTATCCCTCCTCCAGCCTCAAACAGTTCACTTTTACCCACAGTCATTTCAGAATGTGCTTTCAGAAATATTTGTGTACACCAACATTAATAGAGTAAGCAGTACAAGTAACTATGATGTATGCAAAATGATATAAACATTTTCATAATAAGGGCTATATTGACTAGCTGGGACACATTACAAAGGCATGAGATTGAATTATATCTTATTTAGAATGAAATTCTACAACAGGATAAGATAAAACTCAGTTTTAATATTAAGCCTTTGTTAAAAGTAAGCAACTTTTCAATTAATTTTATAATTAATCATAGAAGGAAATGTTACAGGATTCACATTTTAAAAAAGATAACCAAATATATGATTAGATAACTAAATTATCAGATTCTATATAACCAAATTATCAGATTTGATATGATAACCAAATTATCAGATCATAACCAAATTATCAGAGAAAAGGAGAGATATATACCCATTTGAATGCAGAGTTCCAAAGAATGGCAAGGGGAGATAAGAAACCCTTCCTCAGTGATAATGCAAAGAAATAGAGGAAAACAACAGAATGGGAAAGACTAGAGATCTCTTCAAGAAAATTAGAGACACCAAGGGAATATTTCATGCAAAGATGGGCACAATAAAGGACAGAAATAGCACGGACCTAACAGAAGCAAAAGATATTAAGAAGAGGTGGCAAGAATACACAGAAGAGCTATACAGAAAAGATCTTCATGACCAGATAACCATGATTTTGTGATGACTTAGCTAGAGTCTGACATCCTCTCATGCAAAGTCAAGTGGGCCTTAGGAAGCATCACTATGAACAAACCTAGTGGAGGTGAAGGAATTCCAGTTGAGCTATTTCAAATCCTAAAAGATGATACTGTGAAAGAGCTGCATTCAATATGCCAACAAATTTGGAAAGCTCAGCAGTGGCCACAGGACTGGAAAAGGTCAGCTTTCATTCCAATCCCAAAGAAGGGCAATGCCAAAGAATGCTCAAACTACTGCACAATTGTACTCATCTCACATGCTAGCAAAGTAATGCTCAAAATTCTCCAAGCCAGGCTTCAACAGTACGTGAAACATGAAGTTCCATATGCTCAAGCTGGATTTAGAAAAGGCAGAGGATCCAGAGATCAAATTGCCAACATCTGTTGGATCATTAGAAAAGCAAGAGAATTCCAGAAAAACATCTACTTCTGCCTTATTGACTATGCCAAAGTCTTTGACTGTGTAGATCACAGCAAACTGTGGAAAATTCTTCAAGAGATGGGAATACCAAACCACCTGACCTGCCTCCTGAGAAATCTGTATGCAGATCAAGAGGGAACAGTTAGAAGCAGACAGGGAACAACAGACTGGTTCCAAATTGTGAAAGGAGTACATCAAGGCTGTATATTCTCACCCTGATTATTTAGTTTATATGCAGGGTACATCATGCAAAATGCCGAGCTGGATGAAGCACAAGCTGGAATCAAGATTGCCGGGAAAAATATCAATAACCTCTGATATGCAGATGACACCACCCTTATGGCAGAAAGTGAAGAGGAACTAAAGAGCCTCTTGAAAGTGAAAGAGAAGAGTGCAAAAGCTGGCTTAAAACTCAACATTCAAAAAACTAGGATCATGGCACTTGATCCAACCACCTCATGGCCAAAAGATGGGGAAACAATGAAATCAGTGACAGATTTTATTTTATGGGGCTCCAAAATAACTGCAGTAGGTGACTGCAGCCATGAAATTAAAAGACACTTGCCCCTTGGAAGAAAGTTATGATCAACTTAGACGGCATAATTAAAAGCAGAGACATTACTTTGCCGACAAAGGTCCATCTAGTAGTGAAAGCTATGGTTTTTCCAGTAGTCATTGTGGATTTGAAAGTGAAGTAAAGAAAGTGAAGTAGCTCAATTGTGTCCAACTCTTTGTGACCCCATGTACTATAGCCTACCAGGCTCCTCCCTCCATGGGATTCTCCAGGTAGGAATACTGGAGTGGGTTGCTAATTTCCTTCTCCAGGGGATCTTCCTGACCCAGGGATCGAACCTGGGTGTCCTGCATTGCAGGCAGAGGCTTTAACCTCTGAGCCACCAGGGTATCAGATATTGTGGATGTGAGAGTTGGACTATAAAGAAAGCTGATAGCAAAATATTGATTTTGAACTGTGGTGCTAGAGAAGACTCTTGAGAGTCCCTTGGACTGCAAGGAGATCAAAACAGTCAATCCTAAAGAAATCAGTTCTGACTACTTATTTGAAGGAGTGATGATGAAGTTGAAGCTTTAATATTTTGGCTACCTGATGTGAAGAACTGACTCATTGGAAAGGACCTCGATGCTGGGAAAGCTTGAAGGCAGGAGGAGAAGGGAATGACAGAGGATGAGATGGTTGAACGGTATCACTGACTCTATGGACATGAGTTTGAACAAGCTCTGGGAGTTAGTGATGGGCAGTGAGGACATGACTGAGCAACTGAACTGAACTGAACCAAACTAAATGCTGAAAAAACTTACATTTTATCAAAGCAATGGAATAGAGGACAGAGAACTAACTACTTCCATCATAAACTAGGCATTGAAAACCTAAGTAGTCAGATCCTCTTTAGCTCTCAGCCAAGGGGTCAAAATATCTACATTATAGCACTAAATGGGAAACATCTAACTGAAAGAGAATGAATGAATGAGTGAATAAATGAGTATTAAGTAGCAGAATTTGGAGCAGTCTATCATCTCAGAAGTACTCAAGAGATTATAAAGCAATAAAGAATATGTATTCATTTAAGGCAGATTCTCTAAACATTAACATTCTAATTTATGTGATGCTTTAAATTTTATGAATCACAAAATAATTTTGTCCTTCTTCTTTGTTACCTGCCAGTTTGGTACTCAAATTTTGTTTCTCTATAACCAACCTTAACCACAACACATAACTCTGAATATATTCTGTACCATTAAGAAAACAATGTTCCTCTCAAAGGACAAAAAATTTTCAGGACTGAGTGTAACAACATGTTCCTGAAACAGCATCAGAAGTACTCTTCAACAGACAGCAAAGATATTTTGAATAGTAACATTATAATTAGAATAAAGCCTTTTAAGATAGCATATTTCCCACCAAGCTACCTGTTTTGTTTGCTTTTAATCTTTTATACTATATTAAATGCAGTTATTTCTAGTCTTTATGTTTCAAACTTTTTCAGTATCATGAATGATATTTTGTTGTTTAACAATAACTCATTTTGAAGAAATATTTTACTTTTCAACTTAGTATTTGTAGTATTACTCTTTGTCCTTTCCAGGGAAAAGAGAAAATGTAAATTACACACAAATAATCATTTCAGATCAGTAGTGTGAGGGGAAATTATCTTAATCCTGACTTAAACAAAAAATAGACAAAAGCTCTGAAAATTCCCAAGGCAGAAGTATTATAGAGATTGAGTTTTGAGATTATGGGTCAGATGATCAGAATTTCTACATGAACACAAAAGCTTAAAACACTTAAGCATTACTTGGATTCAGAGTGTGATTGCTTTTAATATGGGCATATGATTTTTCAAAGCTGTTGACTATTTCATATAGGAAGAAGCCAATACAATAATCAGACCTAAAAAAAAAAGTTGTATGACATGATTTGGAAGGCTGCCATTTATTTAATGTTGTGTTCCTGAAGTATCCACTTTCCACAAATAATCATTTCAGATCAGTAGTGTGAGAAATAGTGAGGTGAATGAGGCATGGGAAATATTTATAAGGAGGTAAAGTTACATAGTGACAGACATATCTATGTTTCAGTAAAAGAAACATCAAAACAATGAAAGATCTCACTTTCTAACAATGAAGGAATTAAATGAAATTTCTTCCACACAGCACAAGAGAAAACACAACTTTTTCTATGAAAGAGTTACAGTGATCATTAAGCTGCAATATATGTTCAATTAAAATTTAAAGAAAAGTGGGTATGTAATAACCTAATACCAATGCTGAAAATTTAAATTGCCAGTTTCTTGAACCAGCTAAGAGTCAAAATAGGATGAGATAAAGTCTTAGGATCAGGTTAGGTTGAAAGTTTGAGAACTTTGTAGTAAGCTAAAGCCCATAAAGAGCTGTACATTTTGTTGAAAATGAATTTTGATAAAAAAAATATTCTTATTGACATGCTAAGTTGCTTCAGCCATATCCAACTCTGTGCGACCCCATGGACAGCAGACCATCAGGCTCCCCTGTCCATGAGATTCTCCAGGCAAGAACACTGGAGTGGGTTGCCATTTCCTTCTCCAATTCTTATTGACAAGAATTGTCAATATATAAGGTAAATATACAACTTGTTTGTATTAGCCTTCTATGAAGGACCTCACTAATTAAAAACAAAGTGATACAGAACTGTTAATGTCTATGGTAATCTCAGCATAAGGTAACTAATAAATCCAATCATAAAAACAAAAATCTCACATATAAAGTTCTGTCAAATAGTGCACAATCCAAAATTACAAAATACCAGTTGATACACGTGAGAGTTCACATAGCTACAGACTGTAAAACAAATTATTAAAGTTGTACACAAAGCAAATGAGGAAAAAAGTAATCACCAGGCAAATTTATAAATATATTCAAATTGGACTTCAGAAAATAAAATATGATCATTGAAATTACAACCCAGAAGCAAACAGAATACTCACTACCTCTTTCTAGGAGACCATAAAATATCACGACCAGATAAAGAAATTTCAAGAAGGGAAAACCACTGGCCAATCTCTCTCATCACCAACATGCAAAGATTCTCAAAATATTATCAAATAAAATTCAACAAAGTATACAAATAACTATATACCATGGCCAAGTAGAATTTACTCCAAGTATACATGTTAACCTAATGTTGCAAGAAAATCTAATATAATCCATCACATCAATAGGCAAAAGGAAACTGCCATTCACTGACCCCGAAAGATCATGTGATGAAACTCAGCACCCTTCATGATAAAAACTTACAGCAAATTAGGAACAGAGGAAAACTTCTTAACTTGATAAAGGATATCTACCCCAAAAATGCTACAGGTAATGTACTTACTGGTGACAAACGGGATACTTTTCCCCTAAGATAGGGAACAAGTCAAGGAGGCCCCTCTCACCATCACTCTCAATATCTTAATGGAAGTACTCCCAAGTGAAATAAAGGAAATAAAGGTATATAGAAGGAGCAAATTCAACTTCTGTTGACAGAGGACATGAGTGTCACTATATGAAATCCCAAATAATTTAAACAAAAACTACTGGACTAAGCAGTTATACAAAGGTTGTAGAATATAAGGATATAAGGTTAACATACAAAATGTAATTGTTTTTCTATAAAGCACTAGGGACTAGGAATTTGAAATTAAAAACCAAGTACCACTTATAGACTAAATATTGAAGCATTTATAAATTTAACAGATTTAAAATTCTATTGGAAAAATCAAGGAAGATTTAAATAAATGAAGAGATATTCCATGTGCATGGATGAGAAGATTCACTTGTTAATATGTCAAATCTTCCCAACTTGATATATAGATGTAATGGACTCAATCAATATTCCAGCAAGCTATTTTGTAGATATTAACAAATTCTAAAATTCATATATAAAGATGAAAAGATCCAGGCTAGAAAACACGATAATAAGAACAAAGATTGAACACTGAAAAACCCAACTTCAAGACTTACTAAAAAGTTACAATAATCAAGATAACATGGCAGTGATGAAATAACACATATAAATTAAAAGAACAGAGAGATCAGAAACAGATTCACATGTATCTAATTGATATCTGATGAAGATGTAGTGACAATTGAATCAAAAAAAGATAACTTTTAAATAAGTTATACTGGAACAACTGGACACTCATGTTAAAAATACATATTTAGAATCTAGACATAGATCTTACTTCTTTCACAATATCTGATTAAAATTGAATTATAGATCTAAATAGTAAACAAGTCTGTAAAACTTCTAGAACACAGAAAATCTATGTGAATTCAGCAGTGATTATTTAGCTGCAACACCAAAAGCATGATATGCCAATGGGGGGAAAAATGATAAATTGCACTTTAACAGAACTAAAAGAATTCTATTCTTTAAAAGGACCAATGAGAGAATCAAAGAAGCTGCAGTTTGGAAATATAACAAAGCACTTATCTGACAAATAACTTCTATCAAATATACAAAGAAGTCTTAAAACTCAATAGTAAGTAAAGCAGCCTAGTGAAAAACAGGTATCTGAACACTTCAGAGAAAATAAAATGGCAAACAAAAGACTAGCAATATCATTTGCATTAAATAAAGAAAAAAATTAAGACAACATACCTATTAGACACAATACATCTTCCTTCTAGAATGGCTAAAACTTTAAAAAAAGAAAGTGTTGGTGAAAATGCAGAGCAATATCTAGGGATGTAAACTGATACAGTCACTACAGATGATTTGTGCAACTAGAAATTGGCAATATTATTAGGGGATCTCAAAGGTAGGAAAAGCAGGCTTGGAAGTGAGTTTAATTGGGGTTTTATAATTAGACATCAAAATTATCCAGGCAAAAATGGTCCTTAGGCAGGTGGATCAAAGGACCTGGGCTAAAATAAAAAAAAAAAAAAAGAAAAAGTGAAAGCAGGCAAAAGTACATTTTGGGTATGTCTCCCAAAAGGGGAAATAGATTATTACATGGAATGCATTTTGGAGTGAGTTTTTTCTGCCGATGGTGCTATTTCAATCCAGCATATTCTCTGCCCAGCAGTAGGATAGGTACACAGGGTAAAGGTACATAGCAGACTTACAGCTGAAGTAGTGAGCTGTAGAAACCCTAAGTGTTAACATAGTTTGTTTCTGTATTCGATTCTACAGTATTTGTGGCCCATAAGGGGTAATAGAATCCCTTCTTTATAAAAAGATTTTCTTCCTGAATCTAAAGCAGAATTGCTTTGATGGTTTGAATATTAGAAGAAGAGTATTGCCAGTTTTGTTTTGTCTCCATAATTCATTTAGAGAACTACAAAAAAAAAACAAAAAAACAAAAAAAAGGCAAGCTGTTCACACAAATAGAATTTTAGAAAAAAATACTGAAAGTAAAATGCAAAATCAAAAAGCTCTGCAGCTTAAAATGTTCATCAAAAGTCCCTTGTGTACTTGGATCAATCTGTTGTAAGATGAAAATAATCACAGTGGAAAGTGCTCAAAGAAGAGTCATTTCTATAATGTGTCAGTAACTTAGGTGGGTTCTTTATTAACATTTTACACTATAATTCACATTTAATTACATGGAGAAACAAGGATCTTATACTGACAAAGATAATTCAGGCTTATCCACTTTAAACTAATTTCCTGAGTTCACCCTATAATTGCCATGCAATTTCTACAGGGAAAGGACATGTTTCATTGATTAACAGAATCTCTAATTTAGAGTAATGGAAATGTTGCAGGAAGGGGGACACCTTCTAGGGCCCAAAATTGGGCTCTTGTCTAACACTCGGAAATGAATTGTCCGAGGAGTCACGTGCTGACAAAGCTAGAGATTTTACTGGGAAAGGGCGCCTGGGCAGAGAGCAGGAGGGTAAGGGAACCCAGGAGAACAGCTCTGCCACATGGCTTGCAGTCTCGGGTTTTATGGTGATGGGGTTAGTTTCTGGGTTGTCTTTAGCCAATCATTCTGACTCAGAGTCCTTCCTGGGGGTGCACGCCTTGTTCGGCCAAGATGGATGCCAGAGAGGAGGATTCTGGGAGGTGGTCGGACATGTGGTGTCTCCTTTTGACCTTTCCTGAACTCTTCCGGTCGGTGGAGGCTTATTAGTCGTGTTCCTTACCAGAACCTCCTGTCGTAAAACAACTCATGCAAATGGTTACCATGGTGCCTGGCCAGGGTGGGCGGTTTCAGTCAGTGTGCTTCCCCTAACAGAAACACAACTCATCTTTCCCTTTACAAAATATCATTGTTTTTACATTTTAATTTGTGTTAAAATTATTACTTTATCTTTGCCCATTCCTTTGAAACCTAAAATCTGAACTGTATTAACAAAGATTTTTGATAACTGAGACGGTAACAGGCAGGAAGGTCAGGGGTCTCCAAATGGAGGAAATAGGCCGCAAGTGTCAGACATTTTTTAGCTCTCTCTTAAGCAGCAGGAGGAAACAAACTAGTGATATATTTTTTCCCTTCTCTATATAAATTTGAAAAGGAGGTTTCTCTTAAAATACTGTGTTGTCATAATGACACCTGGTTCCACCTGAAGTTAACTGTTCTCAAACCTTGAGTTAACAAATGCATTTTTCTTATGGAAATGTTTGTATTAAGCTATGTTAATATACTATGCATTTACACCAGACTCCAATGGCTCAGAACCAACTTGACAAACCATTACATTATATTCAGACATTGTCCCCCTAACCTATGTAAATGAAACTATTTGTACGGTAATCTGCCTTTCTACAAGATTCAAGTCAATCATTTTATGGCCTGGGATGACTCATCTGGTGCCAAGATTATCCCAAAATACATCTTATGGATGAGGGACCTGGTGCCATTCTCTGAGTTTTAAGACATTCCTTTCTTTCATTAACTAACAGACTGCTAGTGACTATATAATATCCATCTAAAAACTAGCGGGGGGGGGGGGGTAGTCTTTCTGCCCCCTTCTGATGCCTATGTCAGAAGCTTTCTCTTTCTCCTTTATACTTTAATAAAACTTTATTACACAAAAGTTCTGAGCAATCAAGACTCATCTCTGGCCCTGGATTGAATTCATCTCCTCCAGAGGCCAAGAATCCCAGTGTCTTTTCATGGTTCAGCAACAAACTTTCATAACAAGGTCCTAATGTATAGCACAGGCTATATTAACAGTATGAGACAATTATGTCTAAGAATGTAAGCCTCATAATTCTACACGCTGCATCATGTAACCCACAGTTATCCTAAAAGATGATTATCCAGATGAGGAACCTGAAATTCATGGACTTTGCTAACGTCACACATAATTCAAAGTTTAACAGGATTGGAAAAGACTTAAAAAGTGTTCACTCTTTTAATGCCATTAGGTAGCTTTGATTGCCCATGTGATCTCACTTTTGTTATTTCAAAATTAAAAATGATGATCGACATTCACAGCTTGAAGGAATGCAAGAAGTTGAAAGCTAACTCAGCATTGTTAACTAATATTGTTTCATGCACACCATGCCTGGAAAAGTGGCAGGAGATGGAAACTATGCTTGAAATAAACTGATACATTTTTTAAAAATCTTGCACAGAATTTTAGAATTTTATATTCATATTAGATAATCTGTGCAAAAATCCCAATTAGAATAGTTAGAAAAGTTTTCTCTAATGTTTATGAGAATAGTTATACACATAAAGAGTTAAGGATTTTACACTAGGTAGAAGCACAATTTTAAATCTTAAAGATTTTTTTTTATGAGGCAATTTGCTATCCTTCAATAAAATGATGAAGGCACTATTGTGAGGACTGACTGCATGAACAAGTGCCAAGTCAGGACATTTAAAGGCCACTCATCAACTTTCCATAGAAGGCAATGGCACCCCACTCCAGTACTCTTGCCTGGAAAATCCCATGGATGGAGGAGCCTGGTGGGCTGCAGCCCATGGGGTCCCGAAGAGTTGAGCACGACTGTGCAACTTCACTTTCACTTTTCACTTCCATTCATTGGAGAAGGAAATGGCAACCCACTCCAATGTTCTTGCCTGGAGAATCCCAGGGACAGAGGAGCCAGGTGGGCTGCCATCTATGTGGTCGCACAGAGTCGGACACGACTGACGCTACTTAGCAGCAGCAGCATCAACTTTCAGTGAAGCCAAATATTTGATTAAAGGTGACAGTGATTTCCAGTAGCCTCATTTAAGAGAGCAATCACTACAACTTCATTTTGCAGTAAGATTAGAAAATATATTCTATGGCCAGCAAGTAAGAAAACAAGACACATGAGGACAATTTGAATTGACAGCAAATAGTTAAATGTCAAAACACAGAACAGCTAGTCAAAGGTTCTAAAATGAGGGTCTGTAGAATGGAGTTCAGAAGTCAGAAAGCACAGAAGGGATGAAGATGACTTTATTTAGTTTTTTGTTTTGAGAATGGAAGGAGGGGCAAATACCTCTCCACACTGTAAGACTGATTTCCAAAAAAATTAGGATTCCCAAGAAGACAAAAGCAGAGGACAGCTTCTATCCAACAAAAATACACATAACAAGTAACAAAACACATAGTCACAGGGCCCATTATTTCAGCCTTTTCTCACACTTTGTCATGACAGTGAGAGAAAGGAGAAAAGAAACAGTAAAATCAAGCTGAGGTGGGGGCTAACAGAAAGCTGTAGCAGGAAGCAGGAACACACACACATTTATCCTCAGCCTCTGTCAAGCATTTCAACTCCTTCCTCCAGCTTGCTAAGTGTGTTTTCTCATTGCCCACTCCTTTATGATTCAAAGCGCATCAGGACTATCATATCTTGGATGACAGAAAAAACGGGCCACATGGGGACAGTGACATAAGAGTTTTGAGGAGAAAAGACCATTTGTATTTCAGAGGCAGGAAGCAGTCCGGTTGGGTAGTACCTAAAGATTCAAGGGAGGTTAAGAGAAGCACACCCTGGTTATACAGGATTTATAAAGCTGACTTAAAAATATTAGGTTTTATTTTCATGATAATTAAAAGCCATCAAGTCATTTTAGGCAGGAGGCCTCCAAACATAAGAGGATTACTCTGGTATTTGAATTACCTCATGTGGAGGAGGCTACATACCTCAGACACGACTTTAAAAGCAGCAGGCTTGTACCTAGTAGGAAAAAACCCTATTCCTTTCTCTCTACACATGACAGACAGCCCAGAAGTCTGAACTACAGGATTTGTCTGGGTTTCTGTTTGGGTAGTTACGGAGAACTTAAGGGAAGAGCATTTCCAGAGTTGTCTCAGAATCCTTCTGTTAGTCCTTTATAGAGCTCCCTATCAGATCCAACACCTAGGTTTAGACAAACTGGATGAGAGCTTCTGAATTATCAAGATCACAGTCTCTACATTGCCTTGAACCACAGGAACTCCTGAGTTCAGAAGTTGCCCTGAAACATCAGAGTAGACATGGTTCTGATTTAGACAATCTACTATTTTAAGAAACTGGACATTAATACACTGTTCTAAATTTGAATTTTAAATCCAACCTTGTTGCTCTTAAGTTATTCTAAAGTATTTTAAAATAGATATCCATTTAAAATCTCAACAGTAGAAAAGATGACTCTCTCAAAGGCTATCAATCTATGCAGATAGAAAATCTGTAGTAGGTTCTCTCTAAAGAATTTTTTTTTACATATTCAATATTAAAAAAGAGAAATTAACCAATACTATGGAAAGTAATTATGTGGTTAACAAAATAACTGAAAAAAAGCTATGAAGAAAAAGAACAGACTAATGTTTCTTTAAGAAGGTAATTTTTAAAAGCTAATTATCAGAATCAGCTGAAGACCTCTGAAGCTATTAGGATGATAAAAGCTGGAGTACAAACCAACAAATCAGCATGTTTAGAGTAGTTGGAAAGAAAGAGATAATAGATGACATGACACAAAATAGGCCATGAGTAGATGGCCATTGATGCTGGAACACTGGAATATTATCTATTTCTGTGTATGCTTTGAATTTTCCACTAATTTTTGAAGCAACAGTCCAAAACTTCTTTCTGCTAATCTCACCTTTAGAAACTGACAAATTATGATATGGCGTAGGCTTTAATTATTTTGCATTGGATCCTGTATCAAAGCAAGAGAAACTGATTTCTAGTATGTTTCAAAGGAAGAGCATTTCACATGATTAGATAAGAACCAGCGCACCGGTGCAAGCAGCACCACCAAGCTGCCATCATGATTCACAGAGAATCAGCTTCATTTGCATGTAATTTCTATCCTACATCACTTGGATTACTCAAGTTGTAGACACGATTAAAACGTAAGTGTTTCTTGAGCAAACTTGGGATGGATCACACATTCACAGATGATAATTCATACTAGCCAAAAACAGTGCTTCGTAAGTAACACCACCATTACAAGTGTTGTTAGTAATTTATACAAGAACTTCCCTCTAGTAACAAAACTAACACAAAAATGAAATTTTTTAAGAAATCTAGTGAACTTCTCAAATTAGAACTCTGTTTCATCTGAACTAACTCTATTTCTTCCAGGATTTCAAGTCACAATAACAACATTTTTCAATAGGCAGAAGCACATCTTATGCTACACGATAATGTAGACTTTATCAGCCAAAAATGCCCAAATCATGAGCTGCTCCACAGAGAAAACAATCACGTGTTTAAATTTTCAGAAGGTTCCCCAAGTTATTTATACCATACTAACCAGCAGACATTCAATGTTGAATGCGCACATTGCTTCCTCACATTTCTTGAAAAAAGTGAAAACTTACCCCCTCAACTTTAAAGTTAATAAGAGGTTTGGATGTTCCTGTATCTGGTTTGAGTAACCCTCAGGATAGTTACAGTCAGGCTAGGGGGAAAACTCCTACTTTTCCCATGCTACATTTTTAGATTAGCATTTGAAATTAAATACATTCTTTTACTTCATTTAATCTCCATTATTTGAGTAACTAATTATGCTACAACTAGATTATTACTTTTTTATTACTGCTGTAACAAACTACCACAAACTTTGTGACTTGCAAAAAAACAGTTTTACTACCTGCCAGTTGGAGGTTAGAAATCCAAAGTCAGTCATGGGGTGTCGAAGTCACGGTGTCAGCAGAGCTGATACCTCTTGGAGACTCTGAAGAAACAGTCACTTCTTTGCCTTTTTCAGCATCTAGAGTCAGAGGGCATCCTTTGACCCAAGGCCTGTTCCTTGCTTCACCTCCGTCCTGCTTCTTTCCTCCCATCACCTACTGTTAACTTTGCCCCTTCTGCCTCCTTCCTACAAGGTTCCTGGTAATTACATGAGCCCACCTGGATGATTCAGGGTAATTGCCCCATCATTAGAGTCTCAATTAATCACAGCTGCAAGATTTCTTTTTTGCTGTAAGATTATATCCATAAGTTCTAGAATTAAGGCTTGGGCATCTTTGGGAAGTGGTGGAGAGCATAATGCAACCTAGCCCAAAAAGAAACTCAAAACTAATGCTGCAGGGTAACTTAGAAAAGTTCAATAAGCCTAGTAAACAGTTACACTTACCAGAAAAAAGAATACACACACTAACATGGTTTATTTTCTTATAACAATATTTATTACAAATTGGTAGATAGTTTGATGGCAACTGGAAAGAGACTGACTTTGTCTGAATTACTCACAAAATTGCTTTAGCTTCTTATTCACCTTTATCATTCTAAACCTAACTTTCCAGATACAGGAAGAAAGAATCTGTATTCTTTATCTATGGAGAGTACATGCCTGGGACATGGGAATATGAGCCACAGGTTAGGCAGAGTCTGTAGGGGTTTGCAGCTCAGCTGTAATCTTTTCACCTTAAGAAAGGATATATTGATGTGAAAATATGTCCCTTGGAACAAAGGATCTCTTTTTTTTTTTTTTATGACCTTATCTTGGACAATTTTCTAGTTATCCAGCCATGGCAAATACATTAATCTAAAGGGCCCAACCAAAAATTGAGAGGTGATCACAAACTTTCCATATACCTCCAAAATTGCTTTGATGTTTGTAAAGAGGAAGAGCACATATTGTTTGCTCTATAAATAGATTTGTCCATATCATAGGAAGTTAGAAATAATGACCCCTGGGATAATATGCTTTCGATTATGTTATAAAGCAGCTTTCACTTCAGGCAGCTGAAAAACAGCCTTGCCCAATGTTTTCAATTTGAAGAACAAACAGAGATGGCATTCTCATTATCTCTGTTCTATATATTAGAGGGTATTTTTCTCTTGTTTTATTTTGTACAATCTATAATACAACAGCTCTGTATTGACTATATAACCTCAATGTATTATTTTTAAATGGTTTAGGCCTCCAGAGGTATTTAAACATAAAACCACCAATTAAAAGCATTTTATTTTCTCACAGAAGTATGCACAGGTGGCCTACATTGAATGATGCCAAAATGTTTACAAAAAAATATTTCTCCTTTGCTGTTAAAGAAGTTGCCTACAGACTCACGCAGATAGTGAATAAAATTTACTTAGCAAATGTAATCTAGACAGACACCATTCTCCCCACTCCCATGTCCTCCATCTGCCTCTTGTTTGTGGAAAAAAAACTGTGGCCTCCTAGGGCTCCCATAGTTCAAAAGAATAAACTTAATCAGAGAAGTGAGAATACACAGAAACAAAGAAAATAGTCATGCAAGACAAAGCAACAGTTCAGCCATTTAAAAAAGTCAAGGAACTTTAGCTTTATCTCAAGAGATACAAATAATATTCTGAGACTTGCTCTTTGAACTATTTAGCAGATACTGAAATCCCGTCCAGGTGGATGAAGTTAATTACATTATGAGTACAAGCATGTAGACCCCAGATGGTTGGTGATGACTCTCAATTACCTTACCATCAACCAACTAGAAGAATGACCACAGGCTAATCCACAGCCCTCTCCCTCACCCTACTTTTAAAAACCTTTCACTTAAGTCCATTTGAGAGTTAAGGTCTTTTGAGCATCAGGTGCCTGGACTCTTTGTTCGGTACCTTACAATAAACGTTGCATTTTCCTCTATCATAAGCCAGTGTCAGTAGATTGGCTATACTACACGCCTGCAAGTAGAACCAAGTTTGATTTAGTAACACAAGTAGTGTTTAATTTTGTATCCCTTTCACTAAGTGGTATTTTGACTGTGCAGCCAAGAAGGTCGCTAGACTTAGCGGGGAAAAAGGCCTTTTCGATATCTATTTCCAAGTGACCCATTTAAATAAACCTGTACTTGGTCCCTGAACATAGATCTACTTAATCTGCTAATTACAGAATAAACTTCCTAGGTTGGGTTCTTCTCCATGGAGACTCTGACATCCATTCAAAATCTCTTCAGAAAACTTCCCTGGCGGTCCAGAGGTTAAGAAACCGCCTTCCAACGCAGGATTTGATCCCTGGTCAGGGAACTAAGATATCACACGCCTCTGAACAACTAAGCCCCTGCGGGGCAACTACTGAGCCTGTGCACTCGCACTCTGGAGCCCATGTACCACTATTTGCAAAAAGCCTGCGCACTGGCAAAGAATAGTCCTGCATGCCAGGACTAAGATCCTGCCTGCTGCAACTAAGACCTGACACAACCAAATAGATAAAATAATTAAAAAAAATATATTTTAAAATAAAATAAAAACAAAATTTCCTTAGAACACTTCGATACGTACTTAGGACAAGCGTATTTTTACTTCCCTCTCTACCCTTCCTGGCCTTCCCTGGTGGTTCAGCGGTAAAGAATCCACCTGCCGAGTCAGAGTCGTGAGTTCGATCTTTGGGTCTGGAAGAACCCCTGGAGAAGGAAATGGCAACCCACTCCAGTGTTCTTGCCTGGGAAGATCATGGACAGAGCCGCCTGGTGGGCATAGGACACGACTTAGCGACTAAACAACAGCAACTAGGGCTTCCCTGACAGCTCGGTTGGTAAAGAATCCGCCTGCAATGCAGGAGACATCCCCATTTGATTCCTGGGTTGGGAAGATCTGCTGGAGAAGGGAAAAAGCTACCCACTCCGGTAATCTGGCCTCAAGAACTAGTCCATGGGGTCGCAAACGTCAGACAGCACTGAGCGACTTTCACTTTAATTTGGCTTCCCTGGTGGCTCAGATAGTAAAAAATCTGCCCTCAGTGCGGGAAATCGGGGTTCAATCCTTGGGTTGGGAAGACCCTGGAGAAGGAAATGGCAACCCACTCTGTATTCTTGGCTGGAGAATCCCATGGACAGAGGAGCCTGGCAGGCTATAGTCCATGGGGTTGCAAAGAGTTGGACACGACTGTGTGACTACCACTTCACTTCAACAATTATTCTTATTAGACTGAGCTCTTTGAGGAAAAGGGCTGTGTTGTATACCTTTATTTTTCTGTTATGGTGTTTGCCATTAAAAAAAATGTTGACACAGTAAATATTTGTTGAATAGATAAATTAATAAATACACAATGAGTTCTTTCATTTAGCTGAAAAACTCAAGAGAACTGTGTAAGTCTTTTCTCTCTTTTTTGAGGTGTTTATAGTTTATTTTGGGGTAAGAAGACATAAAACTGGAGACAAATCTCAAAAACTACATATAACTGGAAAGCAATCTTATTTGCTCTAAATCTATGATTTTCCAGATATAAAGAAGTCTGTATCACTTTGGATACTATTCAGAATAACCTGTGAGAGATTTAAAAAATTCATTTGTCTATACTCCATTCTCAAATTTCAGAAATAGACAAAATCAGGAGATTTTGCTGTGTATTTAGGACTGAAAAACACTGAATCACTCAGAGCAGAGACCTAGGACAAGCAGAATTTCATCACCTGAAACTTCTCAGACTCTGCAAAAGCATACATTCCTGAAGTAGAATATGCATTAAAAAAATTCATTATGTGATCTACATGTGCATTAAAATTTGATATACCCTACTCTACATCCTATCAACCTAAAAAGCAAGGGGAAAGAAAAAAAAAACTGTTGAGATAATTAAGAAATGCTTTTGAAGCAGACATTATAGCCTGTGGGTATCTGGGTTCTGGGGTCAAACTACCTGGATCCTAATACTTAGTAGGTCTTTTAACTTGATCAGGTTACTTATAAATATGTCTAAGCCTCAGTGACCATTGGACCGTAAAGAAAGCTGAGCGTCAAAGAATTTCTGCTTTTGAGTTGTGATGCTGGAGAAGACTCTTGAGAGTACCTTGGACAGCAAAGAGATCAAACCAGTCAATCACAAAGGAAATCAATCCTGAATATTCACTAGAAGGACTGATGCTGAAGCTGAAGTTCCAATACTTTGGCCACCTGATGGGAAGAGGCAAATCATTGGAAAATACCGTGATGCTTGGAAAGATTGAGGGTAGAAGGAAAGGGGGGTGACAGAGGATGAGATAGTTGGATGGCATCATTGACTCAATGGACATGTTTGAGCAAACTCTGGGAGATAGTGAAGGACAGGGAAACCTGGCACATGGCAGTTTATGGAGTCGCAGAGTTGGTCACAACTTAGTGGCTGAACAACAACAATAAGCCTCAGTTTACTACACTACAAGGGAGATAATAATACTAAATCCATACAGTTACTTTGTATCATATAGTATTGTCTGGTACAGAGTAAACCCTCAGTAAATTTAATTAGTGCCTCTAGGAGAGAGTGAACTTGGGTCTGCAAATAGGTAAAAGGCATTTTCTTCAGGTCATTCTACCTAGAAGTAAACTAAACATTCTAAACTAAATAAACTAATAAACTAAGTAAACTAAATATTCTACCTGGAAGTAAACTAAAGTAGCAGTTTTCAGCTAGAGTACACAAACTCCTAAACATAATAAATACATCCAGATGAAACAGAGGAACCCCCAGTTTTAAGTGGAACATGTTTTCAGATCCTTAATATCAATACACATCCATTTATAATTTATCTAATATTAAAATTCATCAGTATCTGAGTTTTGCCTTTCTTTCCCTTTCCCCCCTTGTCTTTCACAAAGGAGTTATTCCCCAATTTACAAAGTCAAAACCTAACGTTGTCCTGGATGAAAACAAAATGAAACAAACCATTTGTGGCGCCAAAGGCACTTTTCATTTTTATGCATCATCTAAGTGATAACTGTTAATAGCAAGACTCAGGACCCTCTTCTCCAGCTAGCCATCTAGCTCCCTATTTTAGAAAAATTCAGATTTGAAGACAGCCTTTTCTGACAGTATATTTGATTTCCTGATTGGTTTGGCAATGAAGATTAACTTCACCATATAATGGGAACTTGTTTTTCCATAAATTGAATGAGCAATCAGTCAGTTCAGTTCAGTTCAGTCGCTCAGTCGTGTCCAACTCTTTGAGACCCCATGAATCGCAGCACGGGCCAGGCCTCCATGTCCATCACCAACTCCCGGAGTTTACTCAGACTCATGCCCATTGAGTCGGTGATACCATCCAGCCATCTCATCCTCTGTCGCCCCCTTCTCCTCCTGCCCCCAATCCCTCCCAGCATCAGGGTCTTTTCCAATGAGTCAACTCTTTGCATGAGGTGGCCAAAGTACTGGAGTTTCAGCTTCAACATCAGTCCTTCCAATGAACACCCAGGACTGATCTCCTTTAGGGTGGACTGGTTGGATCTCTTTGCAGTCCAAGGGACTCTCAGGAGTCTTCTCCAACACCAGAGTTTAAAAGCAATAGCTAACGGTAAAACAAAATTATAATAGCAAATATCTTTTAAGCACAAAAATATGCTGTACTCTTAAAATTGAATATTTTATGATTATTTGAAAATAGTTAATAAAATACAGTTATCAACTTAATAATGTATGGGCATGACAGAGTTTGTCAAAGTTTCTGGTTTTCAGATTACTCTTTGAAGTGATGTTACCTCAAAGCCTTGATAGACGGATTGATTTCCTAGGTCTGTACTATTTAAAATGTTCCATAAGGCACTGGACTCTCCAAAGAAGAAAACACCATCTAGAAGCCCCAAAAGTTTATCTGGGCTTGATAAAAAACAAAGTAAATCAGAATGTAGTACATGCTTTTACTTCAAGGCTCTTATTGATAGATTTATAATATCAGATTCCAATAGTAAAATCACATAATAAGGAAAAGATATTACAGAAAGTACAGAGTTCTATAATCCCAAATCTATGCTCAAGTGTTTAGTGGTGAAAAATTAAAAATCCATAAATATAATGATATTATAAATAGCACAGAATCACAGACCAGGGCACTATAAAATGGAGAGACTAGTGGGAATTTTCTTTTGGTTTTTGGAGGATTTTTTTGGTATTTTAAAGCCTTTGGTACAGAAATATTAGGGTAAAAATAGCATGTTTCAAAATGACACAAAAGAGTGAAGACAGTGGAAACTGAAAATGAATACAACTGAAGAAAAAAATATCACTTGGCTTTTGATTATTCTTGTTGATAATAATTTCGCCAGAAAATGTCATTCATTTCATTTTCCTCAACACTATTTAAAGACAGAGGTGACAAGGGAATTTAGATTTATTTGATTTTGGTTATGATTCAACAAAAGCTCGTTAAAGAGGTAGTGAGAAAATAAGACATTTGAAGGCCCATTGAAAAGTAGAAGTGATTATTATTTCTTTTTAAACAATGCTGTATTTTAAAACTGTGTTTGTTAAATATATTTCCAGAAGGAAGTAATTATGAGTTTTCTGCTTTCATCCAGGATATAGAAAGTGGGAGATAGTACTGCTTGTAAGTAAACAACGGAAAACCAATAGGCAGATTTCTAAAAAGAACAAACATACAAGGAAGGAATTGCTGCCATGGGCTGCGCTTAGCCGCTCAGTCATTTCTAACTTTTTGTGACCCCCTGAACTGTAGCCCGCCAGGCTATTATGACCTTGGGTATACTCCAGGCAAGAATACCAGAGTGGGTCGCCATGCCCTTCTCCAGGGAATCTTCCCAACCCAGGGATGGAACCCAGGTCTTCCACACTGTAGATAGATTCTTTACTGTCTAAACCAGCAGGGAAGTCCAATGCTGCATGTGTGAGAATCAAACGCAATAATTTAAAATGATCATTGTATATCAAGTATAAGATGGCATGTTGGCTCACTCCTGACTGGATTCTTTCAATCCTTGATAATAACAACCTGTCACAATAATCAGTACAGTTCAGTTCAGTTCAGTCACTCAATCATGTCTGACTCTGCACAACCCCATGGACTGCAGCACGCCAGTTTTCCCTCTCTGTCAACTCCAGGAGCTTGCTCATCCTCATATCCATTGAGTAGGGGATGCCATCCAAAAATCTCATCCTCTGTCATCCCCTTCTGCTCCTGCCTTCAAGCTTTCCCAGCATCAGAGTCTTTTTCAATGAGTCAGTTCTTCGTATAAGGTGGCCAAAGTATTGCAGCTTCAGCTTCAGCATCAGTCCTCCTAATGAATATTCAGGACTGTTTTCCTTTAGGATCCACTGGTTTGATCTCCTTGCAGTCCAAGAGACTCTCAAGAGTCTTCTCCAACGCCACAGTTCAAAAGCATCAATTCTTCGGTGCCCAGTTTTCTTTATGGTCCAACTTTCACATCATAATGAATACAGGAAAAACCAAACCTTTGACTAGACGCACCTTTGTCAGCAAAGTAATGCCTCTGCTTTTTAATATGCTATCTAGGTTGGTCATAGCTTTTCCTCCAAGGAGCAAGTGTCTTTTAATTTCATGGCTGCAGTCACCATCTGTGGTGATTTTGGAGCCCCCCAAAAATAAAGTCTCTCAATGCTTCCATTGATTCCCCAGCTATTTGCCATGAAGTGATGGGACCTAGTGCCATGATCTTCATTTTTTGAATGTTGAGTTTTAAGCCAGCTTTTTCACTCTCCTCTCTCACTTTCATCAAGAGGCTTTTTTTTCCTCTCCACTTTCTCCCATAAGGGTGGTGTCATCTGCATGTCAGAGGTTTTTGATATTTCTCCCAGCAGTCTTGATTCTAGCTTGTGCTTCATCCAACCTGGCATTTCGCATGATGTACTCTGCGTATAAGTTAAATGTGCAGGGTGACAATATACAGCCTTGATGTACTTCTTTCCCAATTTGGAACCAGCCTGCTGTTTCACGTCCAGTTCTAACTGCTGCTTCTTGACCTGCATACAGATTTCTCAGGAGACAAGTCAGGTGGTCTGGTATTCCCATCTCTTGAAGAATTTTCCACAGTTTTTTGTGATATACATAGTCAAAGATTTTGGCATAATCAATAAGGCTGAAGTAGATGTTTTTTTCTGGAATTCTCTTGCTTTTTCAAAGATCCAGTGGCAATTTGATCTCTGGTTCCTCTGCCTTTTCTAACATCCAGCTTTAACATCTGGAACTTCATGTTTCACATACTGTTGAATCCTGGCTTGGAGAATTTTCAGCATTACTTTGCTAGTATGCAAGATGAGTGCAATTGTGCAACAGTTTGAACATTCGTTGGCATTGCCCTTCTTTGGGATTAGAATGAAAACTGACCTCTTTCAGTCCTGTGGCCACTGCTGAGCTTTCAAAATTTACTGGCATATTGAGTGCAGCCCTGTCACAGCATCATCTTTTAGGATTTGAAATAGCTGAACTGGAATTCCATCATCTCCACTAGCCTTGTTTGTAGCAATGCTTCCTAAGGCCCACTTAACTTCACATTGCAGGATGTCTGGCTCTAGGTGAGTGATCACACCATTGTGGTTATCTTGGTCATGAAGATCTTTTTTGTATAGCTGTCCTGTGTATTCTTCCCACCTCTTCTTAATATCATCTGCTTCTGTTAGGTCCATGCCATTTCTGTCCTTTATGGTACCCATTTTTGCATGAAATGTTCCCTTGGTATCTCCAATATTCTTGAAGAGATCTATAGTCTTTCCCATTCTATTGTTTTCCTTGATTTCTTTGCACTGATCACTGAGGAAGGTGTTCTTATCTTTCCTTGCTATTCTTTGGAACTCTGCATTCAAATGGGTATATTTTTACTTTTCTCCTTTGCCTTTTGCTTCTCTTCTTTTCTCAGGTATTTGTAAGGCCTCCTCAGACAACTGTTTTGCCGTTTTGCATTTCTTTTTCCTGAGGATGGTTTTGATCACTGCCTCTTATACAATGTCACAAATCTCCATCCATAGTTATTCAGGCACTCTGTGTATCAGATCAATCCCTTGAATCGTTTCTCACTCCACTGTATAATCATAAGGGATTTGATTTAGGTCAAACATGAACGGTCTAGTGGTTTTCCTACTTTCTTCAATTTAAGTTTGAATTTTGTAATAAGGAGTTTCATGATCTGAGTCACAATCAACTCCCAGTCTTGTTTTTGCTGACTGTACAGGACTTCTCCGTCTTAACCTCTTACAGTTTGGCTGCAAAGAATATAATCAATCTGATTTTGGTATTGACCATCTGGCAATGTCTATGTGTAGTATTCTCTTGTGTTGTTGGAAGAGGGTATTTAATATGACTGGTGTGTACTCTTAGAAAAACTCTGTTAGCCTTTGCCCTGCTTCATTTTGTTCTCCAAGGCCAAGTTTGCCTGTTACTCCAGGTATCTCTTGACTTCCTACTTTTGCATTCCAGTCCCCTATGATGAAAAAGACATCATTTTGGGGCGTTAGTTCTAGAAGGTCTTGTAGGTCTTCATAGAACCATTTAACTTCAGCTTCTTCAGCATTACTGGTTGGGGCATAGACCTGAATTACTATGATATTGAATGCTTTGCCTTGGAAATGAACAGAGATCATTCTGTCATTTTGACGTTACAACAAAGTACTGTGTTTGGACTCTTTTGTTAACTATGAGGACTACTACATTTCTTCTAAGGGATTCTTGACCACAGTAGTAGATATAATAGTCATCTGAATTAAATTTGCCCATTTTAGTCCATTTTAGTTCACTGATTCCTAAAATGTCGATGTTCACTCTTGCCATCTCCTGTTTGACCACTTCTAATTTACCTTGATTCATGGACCTAATATTCCAGATTCCTATGCAATATTGTTCTTTACAGCATCGGACTTTACTTCCATCACCAGTCACAGCCGCAACTGCACATTGTTTTCACTTTGACTCCATCTCTCATTCTTTCCGGAGTTATTTGTCCACTCTTCTCCAGTAGCATATTGGGCACCTATTGACCTAGGGAGTTCATCTTTCAGTGTCATATCTTTTTGCCTTTTCATACAGAGTAAAAAAGTTGGCTTAAAGCTCAACATGCAGAAAACTAAGATCATGGCATCTGGTCCCTTCACTTCATGGCAAATAGATGGGGAAACAATGGCAACAGTGGCTGACTTTATTTTCTTGGGCTCCAAAATTACTGCAGATGGTGACTGCAGCCATGAAATTAAAAGCCACTTGCTCCTTGGGAGGGAAGTTATGACCAACCTAGACAGCATATTAAAAAACAAAGACATTACTTTGCCAACTAGGTCCATCTAGTCAGGGCTATGGTTTTTCCAGTAGTCATGTATGGATGTGAGAGTTGCACTATAAAGAAAGCTGAGCACAGAAGAATTGATGCTTTTGAACTATGGTGTTGGAGAAGACTCTTGAGTGTCCCTTGGACTGCAAGGAGATCCAACCAGTCCATCCTAAAGGAGATTAGTCCTGGTTGTTCATTGGAAGGACTGATGTTGAAGCTGAAACTCCAATACTTTGGCCACCTGATATGAAGATCTGACTCATTTGAAAAGACTCTGGTGCTGGGAAAGATTGGAGGCAGGAGGAGAAGGGAACGAGAGTGGATGAGATGATTGGATGTGTTGCCAACTCAATGGACTTGAGCTTGGTTAAACTCCGGGAGTTGGTGATGGACAGGGAGGCCTGGAGTGCCGCAGTATATGGGGTTGCAAAGAATCGGACACGACTGAGCAACTGAACTGAATTGATTGACAGTTCATGGGGTTCTCAAGGCAAATGTTCCCTTGGTGTCTCTAATTTTCTTGAAGAGATCTCTAGTCTCCCCCATTCTATTGTTTTCCTCTATTTCTTTGCATTGACCAGTTAGGCAGAATTTCTTATCTGTCCTTTTATTCTGTATAACTTTACATTCAGGTGGATACATCTTCCGTTTCTCCTTTGCTTTTTGCTCCTCTTCTTTTCTCATCTATTTGTAAGGCCTCCTCAGACAACTATTTTGCCTTTTTGCATTTCTTCTTCTTGGAGATGGTTTTGATCACCATCTCCTGTTCCTTGTTATGAACTTCCATCCATTGCTCTTCAGGCACTCTATCAGATCTAATCCCTTCAATCTATTTGTCACTTCCACTGTATACTTATAAGGGATTTGATTTAGGTCATACCTTAATGATCTAGTAGTTTTCCCTACTTTCTTCGATTTAAATTTGAATTTGGTAATAAGAAGTTCATGGACTGAGCCACAGTCAGCTCCTGGTCTTCTCTCAATATTTCTATAATTATTATCCCCTTCTAATATAATATTGTTTTATTACTTAATATGTCTATATCCTGCTATAATATAAAGTCCATAAATACATAACTCATTGGTCTAAGGTCTCAAACACCTGTATATTTTAAAATAGAATGTTGATACATATTAGAAACTAAAAATTATTTGTTGAATTATTAATAATTAATGATGATGATTTACCCATAATTTTCTTTATCAAACCACTTCTGAGCATCTCACAATTAAAACAGCATGTCTCCTCTCGGTAGACAGCTTCCTAAGATGAGCATATGGCAATGCATGGTTTCTCTGTTTCCTGTAATCCAGTAAGTGTTGCCAAAATGCCCAGCTGCCAAGAAACCTCTGGCTTCCTAAGCCTGACAAGGCTCTTTGAGGCACCCAGACAGAAGCCTTTATATTTATTTTTGGCCATAACTGCTAAGCAGAGTGTCATGGTCCAAACAAACCCCACATTATCACCTTGCAACACATTGTTCTTAAATAAAATAGCATCATTGTGATATGCTCTCCATGGTGCTAGGGATGGATCCTATACATACCACTGGTCAGTAAATGAGCAAAATTCATCTTCATATCCACATAAAAGTATAAATAAAAACATGAACTAATTGCAATTTCCACCATTATAAACATAGAAAAGTGACTTTTTAAGTAAATCTCTCTCCAAAGACAAAAGTGAGGACTCTCATTTGTCTCCCATTTATATTATATATTTGGGGGGTATACAAGAATCTAGAAGCCAAATTTTGTAGGCTTTTCTACAGTAAGATTTTGTTGTTCCTATTTTGTAACTGAGGCTACCTGTTAGGACCTCAAAGGACAGATTCTAAAAATGAAAAATATCTCTTCCTGTATCAAAAAGGATGTATTTCCCCTTCTTGATTGTAGCTTTCTCTTTACAATGCTTTTCTGTCTTAGGTTCAGCTTTTTCACAAGTCAAACTTGATTAATGTGCTAAATAAACAGTGTTATGACAAAGATACGATCTGTGTGATTATTGGTGATAAGTAAACTTCTATAGGTGGAAAAGCAAGATGATACAATGGACATTGGTCATTCACAGCTGTCTGAAATCTGCTGAATGTTCCACATTTTGATAGATCTGTGTAAATCAAATCCTCTTGTCATACAAAAAAAGAAAATAAAACTGTATTTCTGAATCTCACTTGTTGATAAGATACAGGTAATTAATTTCAATCCCAGTCAAATGAACTCATGCTAGACTTTGATACAGAATGGATTACAGGAACAGAGGGTACTCATCTTGAACATGCTGATAGAAGCAGAGTGGCCTGGTCCTGAGTAACGTAATAGAAGCAGCAGCAGTGCCTTTGCTAGGTGGCCCTGGCATGCTTCCATGGCATTTTTGCCAGAGTTCTTGGAAATTCATTCAATAGTCAATTTGGTTGCCCTTCCAAAAATCTCTAAGCTATACAGTAAATACTCTAAATAAAAGTGTCTGCAGAAAGAAGGGAAAATAGAACAAAATCATTGAGTAGGAAAGCTATACAAAGTTAAACTCCAAAAAACAACAATTGCTTTTAAAACTTTTTATTGCCACCAATATTAATATAAAAGTAAAGCACACAGTACCTGCTCCATAGTAAGCCCTGTATTAGTGGTGGCTATTTATATATACTTCACACTAAGGTTCAAAATATAGAAATCCATATATATTCAAATTGATAACAAAAATATCAGGGGATAATAGTCATCTTCACTATATTTTCATTTGTTTCTGTTTAGGTAAAGAGGAAAAAAAGTAACAGTACTGAAAACTAGGATATTTGACAGACTAAACTTTAGAGGCTAATAAATCCTGGAACTCAGACCTTGTTGGAGAAGATATAGCTGCAAACCACCGGATGAGAGAGTTCAATTTTGTGCCCCAGGGATTGACAAAGTATTCACGGGACAAGGGTAAAGAAATCCTCCAAAGTTCAAGTGATCCACAGCTGGTAGCTAGGTGTGTGAGCGTACACAGGAACTAGGGACAACAGCAGAACTGTCACGGGCACAGGTGGGTCAGACAAGCTGTAGCTTGTGGATGGGGACAGGGGCATTCAAAGGGAATGGGAGAACAGATGTAACACGAGGACTAGAGCATGTGGGGAGGGCCACAGTGTTCAGAAGACCTTGGAGATAAAACTGGGGTAGGAGGTGAATGAGTGACCAGAGAGAATCAGGGCCCTGGTGAGGGAGGAGACCTGCAGTGTTTGGTGTCCATGTCAAGAGGGACAGTTCTGCATGCAAGGCCTTCAGAGCATCAATGAATGTCCTTACACCCACACTGGTGACCCACTGTGCAGTAGCTGGAAGCCACAGGAGATTCTCTTTCTCCTGTAATATCCCACAGAGCCCTCTACTGAGATTGTGATCACTGTGAAGAAGGGATAACTACAAAAATTTCATTATTGCAGAACATATACTGAAGGGTTAATATGGAGCTGAAAGGCAATATTTAATAAGTAGCAATATACACTAGAGTTAGAGTTTTTGTATATAATTTTAATTCTTTGATGAATAGCTATCTGTATAACCTAGAAAGCATATTAAAAAGCAGAGACATACCTTGCCAACAAAGGTCTATCTAGTCAAGGCTATGGTTTTTCCAGTGGTCATGTATGGATGTGAGAGTTGCACAGTGAAGAAAGCTGAGTGCCAAATAATTGATGCTTTTGAACTGTGGTGTTGGAGAAGACTCTTGAGAGTCCCTTGGACTGCAAGGAGATCCAACCAGTTCATCCTAAAGGAGATCAGTCCTGGGTGTTCATTGGAAGTACTGATGTTGAAGCTGAAACTCCAGTACTTTCGCCACCTCATGCGAAGAGTTGACTCATTGGGAAAGACCCTGATGCTGGGAGGGATTGGGGGCAGGAGGAGAAGGGGACAACAGAGGATGAGATGACTGGATGGCATCACCAACTCGATGGACGTGAGTTTGACTAAACTCCGGGAGTTGGTGATGGACAGGGAAGCCTGGCGTGCTGCGATTCATGGGGTCGCTGAGTCGGACACGACTGAGTGACTGAACTGAACTGAACTGAACTGAACTCTACTACATAGGCTTCCCCAGTGACTCAGTGGTATAATGAATTTGCCTGCTAATGCAGGAGACGGAGGTTTGATCCCTGGGTTGGGAAGATCCCCTGGAGAAGGAAGTGGCAACCCATGCCAGTATTCTTGCCTGGAAAATCTCATGGACAGAGGAGCCTGGTGGGCTACAGTCCATGGGGCTGCAAAAGAGTCAGACATGATTTAGCGACTAAACAAGAACAATTCTACTGTATATGCTATTTGAAATAAACAGCATACTCTGGTCATTTCCCATAATTTTCTTAGGGAAAGCTACTGTAACAAAAATTATCCAAATATCTAAATAAACTGTGCCACTGATAGAGATACTAGTGGAAATTATAAGTAGGCATTTAAAAGTTTATTCATGATCTAAATAACTAATTTATAATAAGGGGGACTTTAAATATTTATTGTAAGTAAATTGGGGAGGAATAGGAGATTCTACAGACACATAATATTCAGTTATTTTACTGAAAAAATTTTTAAATTTTGATGCTTGAGGATGCTCATCAAAAAAGGCTTCTGCATTTATGATAAATGAATAAATCATGTTCAAAGCCCCCCTAAAAAAGAGAAATTTATAAAATTTAATTCAGAGACACTTATAGCAATATACCATGTTTACATATTAATAATAGATATATCTAATATTATAAAAATACCAATGTCCCCCATATTATTTTATGGATTCAGTGCTATCTAAAAAAAACTTATTTTTTGGTCAAACTTGGTCATACTTGACAATTTTTAACATTTAAAGTGATGAAAAGGGTCAACAAATTTATAAAATCCACATAGAAAGAGCTGAATAGATTAGTTACAAAGACATGTGAGGAAATCCTCATAAGTTTTTGAAAATGTAACCCAAAGTAAAATGTACCTAGGCATTCCTGCAGATTTTCAAAACTTGTCTTGAAGACAGATTTATTGAGCTTATGCTCATTCTCTTTCTATAACATTATTTCTTATAGATTTACTATGTAAATTGGCAAGAACTGACAAACAGTATTTGTAGTCAAAAGGTAAATTTCAACTAATAAGGAATGATTTCAAATCTGATCAGAAAACCAAAAGATTCATAAAAAAATCCATTCCTGGGATGCAAAATAAACTTAACACTTAAAACTCACAGAAAATAAATCTGTGATGAAATCCACTGTAAGACTAACCCCATCAGCTTGTTTGGAAAGACCTCTGCATAAGGGGCTCAAATCTCTGTAGAGCACATTATTTCTGAATCAAGTCTTTCAAACTATGGCAGTTGAGGAAGTCATGAATGGATCTCAGTGGAACTGTCCAGTAGTTTCCTAACCTTTTCAACTCCGCAAAGTATCACTGGACAACCTGCTAATATATAAATGCTAAATTCACTAGTAGTCACTGTAGTAAGGGAAAACCCCATCTTTAGCAAGATCTTAGCAGTGATGAAGAAGGTGAATGTCAGATGTGGGATGTTTATATTATCTCAGGGTCTTTGCACAAGTAGTTCAAGGTAGAGCTTTCAGGGGACTGATTGGGGTTGTTCAAAGTCTATGTCATAATATTTCCAGACTGGTACATGCAACAGAGAAGATCTTGAATTAAATCTTGTACAGCTATCTCATAATATTGTTTAGTATAAGTTTTCTGAAGCAAACATACTGTTATTTATTGTTTTATAGTTTTATCTTCCCTGAGCAAATATTTCTTGGGAACAAACTAAGTCATAACAATATATAGTCTCAACAACTTGTCCTGATAGCTATGTTTGATGCAGTTAGTTGCAGTTCTCATTCCAAAATACTGAAAAGAGTTGAACAAGTATTATTTCTAAACAATATTTCCACATGGAATAAATATAAGAATAATTGGAGAAATTTTGCAGCATATTAATTGTAATAATTATAATTATGACAAATACATTTATAAACATATTTTATTTGTCAGCTAATGATATATCATGTTTAGAAAAATATTATACAATTTATATTTTTAATTTTTCTTTCATAACTCCTAGATGGAGGCAGAGCAAGCCTTTCTCATGTGAAAAATAATATACAGAGTTTAAGAGAAAACACTAAAATTGTCACACTAACTATAGAAATTTTATTTTAATCCTGGAAAAACTAGTTAATTTGCTTTGGGGGGTGAGTCTTAGAAACCTGGGAATTTGGTACTTTATTATTTTTTTTTTTCATTTATCTTTATTAGTTGGAGGCTAATTACTTTACAATATTGTAGTGGTTTTTGTCATACATTGGCATGAATCAGCCATGGATTTACATGTATTCCCCATCCCGATTCCCCCTCCCGCCTCACTCTCTGCCCGATCCCCCTGGGTCTTCCCAGTGCACCAGGCCCCAGCACTTGTCTCATGCATGAGAATTCGGTAGTTTAAAATTACCCCTTCCAAACTTTTTACTACTTAAAAATGTATCCATTAGGTAGAAATTACAAAGAATAAATTATATCAATGTTAACCAGGTTTGAGGAAAACAGCCTCTCTCTACCAGGTTGAGAAATACAAACCAGCACCAATTTTGTACACTTGAAGAAGTGAAGTGTTAGTTGGTTATTCATGTCCAACTCTTTGCAATCCCATGGACTATAGCCCTTCAGGCTCTTCTTCCACGGAATTCTCTAGGCAAGAATACTGGAGTGGGTAGCCATTCCGTTCTCCAGGGTATCTTCCTGACCAGGGATCGAACTTGGGTCTTCTGCATTGTAGGCTGATTCTTTACCATCAGAGCCACCAGGACTCTTAAAGAACATCAAATACTATAAAACTCAACATATTTTCTGAAATAGAAATTCCACATTCAGAAAAATAATTTGGCAAATAAAAAGGTATAAATATTAGCTTTGGCTTTATAATATTAGTCCAGTAGTGATAAGTGGATATAGAATAAATGTCTATCAATAGGAATTTGAATATACTATAGTTTGTTGATATAATGACATACTATATGTCCATTAAACTGATATTGTAAAACAGTAATTTTGTTGTGAATAATTGCCCATAATATGGTATGAGAATAAAAACCAGCATTATAGTGTAATCTTATTGCTATGATCAAACTTTATGCATGTATTAAACACAAAGACTCAAAGTATAATCTCTAAATGATTAACAATAGCTTTTTCCTACTGGTGGAGACTTTTATTTTCTTCCTAATATGTATTTATATTATCTAAATTTTTGGATTGAGCAAGTATTACTTTTATAATAAAAAACACACATTTTAATTAAGGTAGGAAATATTCACATGGGTTAATATTAAAAATGTACCACTTAGAAAAGTGCCATTTCTGTTTCATGATTAAAATACTCCCCAGACTTACTGTGCAGCAGGTATAGACTTTTAGTCTTGCAAGATGAAAAAGTTCTAGAGATCCACGGTGAAACATGTGCATGTGGTGAACAATACTGTATTATACACTTGAAAATTTGTAAATAAGGTAGTTGTCATGTTATATGCTTTTTTAAAAATCATAATAAAAATATCTCCCAAAATTTTGGAATAATTAAGCTTTCACCTATTATTTGATCAGAAATGATATCTAGCTGAAATCAGTTTTCAGGAAGGGGAATTTTAATCCAGGATAGTAGCTTTGAAAGAAGAGGGAATAGAAATTACTTAGCAATGATCAAATGCAGACAGACTCTAACTCAAGAGAGTTGTGTACTCTTAACTCCAACTAGCAAACTTTTCTCTGGGTAGGCTAAATATTAAAAGAGATCCTAAGTGTGGGGAGTTAACATGCAATCCACATGTTAAATATATGACTAGCATTGGGATATTAAAGTCAAATTAATAATTTTATGAATATATAATGTTAAACTAACTATAATTATTTTTTGATGATTCATTTCTAAAAATAATATCTACAGTTTCTTTAAGGTTTGGTATTCCATACATTTCATGAAATAGTATTTAATTTTTCATATTCAGCTTGACTAACAGCATAATATTTTAAGGAATAAACTTTACCTCTGACATAGGATTTTTTTTTTTCAGTACACTGACTTCATACCTGAAAAAGATAACTGGTTCACTGAAACTCATTTTCACATTTTCACAAGAGAAGTGTTATTTACCATAATTGGTAATAAAATCCTACAAGGCAGTTCTAAAGTAACATTAAACTGAAAGATTTGTAGTAATAGCAGTTTCATTATAATCATCTCAACACATTTCTTCTAAAAGATGCCAATAATAAGGTATCTAGACAATCATCTGCTTTTATAACAGGTGTCAGATATAGAAGAATATATATTGGGGGATGTTTTAGAGTGATAAATATGTTTTAGTGATATATCACTAACCTAATTTCAAAAGTAAATTGCCTTTATTGATTACACAAACATGATGATTAAATTCTACTAGTAAATATACAATCATCTACTGACACCAATGTGACAAAACAAAACTTCTTTAGAATACACTGTACCTATTGATTATTTCTGAAAAAAAATGTATTTTATGAAATTATGTTAATTTTGTCTTTCAATTTCTCCTCGTCTATTATTTAATATTTCATTTCCTCTTTCAGAACTAAGACCTGGCAACTGTCTGTATTATGAAACAACTTGCCAGTCTTTATTAAATAGATTAGTGTTTCCTGACCTTCAAACATGCAAATAAAACATTTCATTATGGCAACTGATGACAATTTTGTTCAATTATATTATTAAAATAGCTGTATTTTTCAGGATTAGATTTTAAAAACACTCAGAATATAACTCTTAAAGTGCCTGATCTGAATCTATCACAAATACCACATTATTTTTGTTCCTGTTCTTAAAATACTTTAGTTTTCCCCCTGTCTAGTAATGTAATATGCTGAGGTCAATTTTCTTTCTTATTAAAAAACACAAGGGTGATTTTTAACAACAACTGTTATTTTACATATGCAGAAGTATTAGAATTCAGTTTATAAAAACTCTAAAAAGCACATTTAATATGCTTTAAGATACAAAGATTTATTTTTAAGCTGTAAGCGGAAGGCTTCATTTTCTTCCTTATGGTTAAAAGTTAATACGGGGCATCTTTTCTTTTTGAAAAAGAAAGAAAATCTTGCAATATTTCACTAAGGAACAAAGGAAAAAATTACACTTGATATTTAGTGAAAGAGAAAACCAAAATAAGAGCAACAACTTTCTGCACTAATACTTGTACCACAAATGTGCTGTGTTCCTCTCACACATCAGGGCACTCTCCTTTCAGTAAACATCACCCTAAATACCATACAGAGCTGTTGCCTTTTTGGTTTCACTAGAAATAAATGACTCCACACAGTTACAACCAAAGAGCTGTTCTAGCTGGTAGCTATGCCCTCTGTCAAAATTAGAAATTTCAATTTGCAGACCCTACATTTTCACTCATATTTCTTTCATATTTATGCATATGGAAAATGTAACTAACCTAGAGAAAATTAAAGGAAAGATCACTCTGAATGGAATTATAGCAGAGGTCTTATTTTCTATAATTGAAGTGATTATGCCTCAGTGCCAGGCAATATTATTTGAAATTTTATTACCAGAGATAGATGTGACATATATAAAAACCACAGCAGAGCACAACCTCCAGGATTACTGGAAAGAGCATGACCTCTGGAGTCAGGTCAGAGTCTGAATCAAGTCCTACAAAATGGGTGACTTTGGATTAGTCACTTAATCTCAGAGAGTTTCAGTTCCTATACCTACAAAAATGGGTAAATAGTTGATAAGTTATAGCAGTATGTGGGATAGGTTGTAGCAATATGTGGTACCATAAGTATTAAGTGAGGTAACATGAAAAGTGGTCCAAAACTTAGTGTGAGTGAGTGCTCAGTCATGTCTGACTCTTTGCAATCCAGTGGACTGTAACTCACCAGGTTCCTCTGCCCATGGGATTTCCCAGGAAAGAATACTGGAGTGCATTGCCATTTCCTACTCCAAAATCTTAGTGTATAGTAAGTTATTAATATATTACAGTTTCATTTCTAGTATCACACACACAAAAGCTACACATGATTCAGGTAATGAGAACAATATACATATAGCTATGTATACATATGTTATGTATATATATATGTTATGTATACATATGTATACAATATATACATATATATTTATATACACACATATGTATTTCTAGAGAGAACTATATATATATATATATACACACATACACACATGCATATACATATATATATATATATATATATATAACTATATATAGAGAGAAATATATGGAGAAGCTGAAAAATAGCAAGGTAGCAAAAAAGATTTAAAAATGAGTCCCTGTTTTATAATTACACCATCCCTAAAGTTTTCAGTCATTAATTTTATTTTGGATCTTCATTTATTAAAAAAAAAATATAGAACACCCAATTAAAACATCTTATTTGAACTTGTATTTTACAAAGGCACACATCTTTAATGAACTGTAAAAATTAATGAGAATTAGATTTATAGCTGAAATTTTTCTTGGGACATTTATTTTCCGTTTTCTCCAACAGATAAACTCAACACAACAAATTAATCTGAATCAGTAATTAAGATTATGAGATAGTAATCACAGACTGATAATAATTGAGTCCATGTCTATTCAGGGCTTCACTGGTAGCTCAGCTGGTGAAGAACCGCCTACAATGCAGGAGACCCCAGTTCAATTCCTGGATGTGGAAGATCACCTGGAGAAGGGATAGGCTCCCCACTCCAGGATGCTTGGGCTTCTCTGGTGGCTCAGACAGTAAAGAATCCACCTGCAATGGGGGAGACCTGGGTTTGATCCCTGGATTGGGAAGATTCCCTGGAGGAGGGCATGGCAACTCACTCCAGTATTCTTGCCTGAAGCATCCCCATGGACAGAGGAGCCTGGTGGGCTACTGCCATGGGCAAAGAGTCAAACATAACTAAGCAACTCAGCACAGCACAGCTATATCTATTCAGGTCATTGTTTTGAATTTTTTTTTTAAAGAAGAACATTTAACTAAATGGTTTCCTATCATTAAATATCATAGGATTTCTTTTATAACAGAAGCTGAGCTAGTCAAGCTACTTGTATCATTTATCAGCTTGGATGACCAAAAGAAGAATTAGAACAAAGAATTTAATACACAGGATGTGAAAAGATTTAAATAAAACCATTACAGGAATCAAACTTAACTAGACAAAATCAAGATAAGAAGTAAAACAGACTGGCATTTTTTTTTTTTTTTCCTTTAAGGGGTAATGTTTGAACAATGGTATGTATGCAAAGTTAAAATCATCTTTGAACATACAATATTTTAAATTATTTTAAAATATTTGCAATAAAGTCAACTCGCAAAGCCAATTATAATAAATAATTTTCATCATGAAACTGTATATTTGAAAAGTGATTAATATTGTCTTCATTTTGATATTGTGATAACTTAAGAGTCAACAGAACTGTACCTTTATGCTTAGAACTGAACTTGGGACAAATGATTGGTTCATAACTGGTAAAGAGTCTGTCAAGGCTGTATATTGTCACCTTTCTTATTTAACTTAAATGCAGAGCATACTGTGTGAAATGCTGGGCTGGATGAAGCACAAGCTGGAGAAATACCAACAACCTCAGATATGCAGATAATACCACTCTAATGGCAGAAAGTGAAGAGGAACTAAAGAGACTCTTGATGAGAATGAAAGAGGAGAGTGAAAAAACTGAGTTAAAACTCAACATTCAGGAACAGGATGGTGGAGAAATAGGTGGACATGGAGCACATCTCTCTCCATGGATACATCAGGAATACACCTTCGGAAACAGAAGTGCAGGCCGACCACCAGCTGAGGGAGGACAGGAGTACCTGACCAGTGGAAAAGAATACACAGAACCAGGCAAATCTTGGTAGGATGAAGGAACTAGAGCGAAAAACAGGAGTGTTAGTAGGACCAGAACTGCCCTGAGTGGGTGGGGGAACTGAAGCAGGGGGCCCAGTCCCCACATGGGGCAATTGTCTGAGTCAAAGGAGAAACATTGAAGGCTGAGAGGGAAACAGCTGATCTATGGCAGCCTAAATGGAATGAGAATCAGACAGTCCTTGTAGCAGCCACACATACCCCAGACAGGGACGCAGGTTCCCTAGAAGGCACAGGGTCTTGGAGCTGGAGTTGAGGGATTGTGGAGCAATCCCCAGGTGAGGGCTGCTGTTGACTGCGGAGAGACAGATCAAGGGGGTGTGAGGAAGGAGACTGTGGTGGAAAGCCAGGCAGCCATGGAAGCAAGGCAATGCTGCTGAGTCACATGTAGAGGGTGGAGCCATCACCGTAGCCTGTCTCTCCCAACATGCCAGCATCAGCAGCTGAACAATAGAGAGGCTGGACCGTCAAATCCCTGAGGCACTGAACTGTAGAGCAGGACGCCCCCAGGGTGCCCCATCAAGTGCCTGGTGTATCTATCTACAGAGCAGGACCCCAACCAGGGGGGCCCCTCTATGTGCCTGACTCACCAAACAACAGAGAAGGACCCCAGGCAAGGGAGCCCTCTAAGTGCCTGCACGGGCGGAGCTATGGAGAAAGACTGGCCAAAGAGGCCTTCTGATCGCCAGCTACAAGAGGCTCAAAAAAAGACTCTGAATGGGCCGTAACTCCTGCAGTGGAGGCAGTCCATGTCCCTGCATACTTCGTGCCACCAGGGTCCCCAGAAGCCAAGCAGCTGCGCCACCTTCACGCTCAGCTCTCACTGGGGCAGAGCTGCCACAGGCAAAAAAAGTCTTGCGTCCATGTGCGCAGGGCCACTTAGGTTGTGTCTGGACTCTTGGCACCCTGTAGACTGTGGCCTGCCAGGCTTCTCTATCAGGAAGGGGGATTCTCCAGGCAAGAACTCTGGAACATATTGGCCAATACTGGTTGCCATACCCTTCTAGAGCACTAAATTTCCTGCTGCTCTGGTCACCAACCCCCCTGAGTACCTGGTGCTGCCAGAACCCCCCCAACCTAAGCAGCTGCACCACCTCCGCACCTGGCCCTCACAGGGGCAAACCCAAGTCCTCAAGGGCAGCCTCAGGATCAAACCCCAGTGGACAACCCACATGCAGAGGTGCAAATAAAACCACAATTGAAACCCACAGGCAGCGTGGCTAAGGAAGAAGAATCAAAACCTTCCCACCAATTATGCAAGCTGCAGATTAAGTCCACACGATCAACTAGGCAGACTCTGTGTCTATGTAATATATAAAAGGCCATTGAGAGCTCCCCAAAGGAAACAAACTAGTTCTGTTAAGTGTGGACACTGGAGGCAAGAACACACAGAAGTAGGGCAAGATTAGAGTTTGAGCTGCCCCCACAGCAGGTCCAGAGATCAGCACAGTGTTAGAGGGCATCCTAGGAGGTGAAGTGGACTGTGGCTCCCAGCGAGGGAGAGGACTCTGACAGCAGTGACTCAAGAAAAACATCTATTATTCTTATCTTTTGACTTGTTCTGTAGATTCTTTTGCATTATTTTTCTTTTATTACTTTTTCCCCTCTGTTGTAGTTGTTGATTTTATTGGCACTATGAAATCTGATCTAATTAAGCTTTTGAGCATTCTTTTTTTATTTTCCTCAGTCACATTTTTTTTTATTGCTATTATAAACCTCTGTCTCTATGTTGGATTTTTGCAGTTCTGTGCAGTTTTCCTTTTTCTTTTTCTTTTCTTAATTTTAATTTTTTGTTATCTTTTAAACCTATTATTATTTTTTCTACATTTATTCCTTTGTTTGCTTTTTCTACTGTTCATTTCCCCTTTCAGTTAATCTTCAAAGTGTATAAATCTTCTTTGTCTACCTCTGTTTAACTTTGCACATCTTTCTTTCTTTACTTTCTTTCCTTTCCTCTCAACACATTTGTTACTTTTATTTTCATTGCTTAATTCCCCATTGGCACCTTGCTTTATTTTCGTTTTCTCATTTGTTCTTTAGTTAGTTTTGTTCTGGAAGATATAATTTTTGGTTTCCTTTGTTTACCAGGTCAATCTATTATACTTTATTTTTGTTGGACAGTTTTGACTTTGCTCATGGGTGTATATGCATATGTGTATATTCAGTCACACTTTTTATTGTTGTTATAAACCTCTGCCTCTAATTTGGGCTTTTGCAGTTCTGTGGAGCTTTCCTTTTTGTTTTTACCCTTTTATCTTTCTTCTTTTTTTTTTCTTTTCACTTTTTTATAATTTTAATTTTTTAATTTTTTTAAACCTATCATTTTTTGTTTATTCCTTTATTTGCTTTTCCTACTGTTATTTTCCCTTTGCACTTAATCTTTAATGTATATAAATCTTCTTCATCTACCTCTATTGAACTTTGCATATCTATTCTTTCTTTCTTTTCTTTCTTTCTTTTCTTCCTTTCTTTCCTTTCCTCTCAACATGTTTGTTACTTTTGTTTTCATTGCTTCATTCCCTACTTGGCATCTTGCTTTAGTTTTGTTTTCCAGGTTGGCTTTAGTTAATTTTGTTAACTAATAAATAAAATTTTTAATTTCCTCTGTTTACTGCATCACTCTACTGTACTTTATTTTTGCTGGACTGTTTTGACTTTTCTCATGGGTATATGTGTATATTCCATTATTTTAATTATTATTTGCCTGATTTTGTAACTGCCATTTGTCTGGGATTCGTCTGTGGTTTCTCCTTTTTGAATATTTGTTTTCATCTCACTTAATGCCATAACAAACCACTTGTGGAATCTTCGATTCTCAGCAGAGATCAAGCCCCAAGCCTTAGGAGTGCGAACATTTCCCCTAAGATCAGGAACAAGACAAGGGTGTCCACTTTCACCACTATTATTTAACATAATTCTGGAAGTCCTAGCTACAGCAATTAGAGAACAAAAAGAAATAAAAGGAATTCATATCAGAAAAGAAGAAGTAAAGCTCTCACTGTTTGCAGCTCTAAAGATAGTATCAGAAAACTACTAGAGCCAATCAGTGAATTTAGCAAATTTGCAGGATACAAAATCAATACACAGAAATCACTTGCATTTCTATATACTAACAATGAAAAATCAGAAAGGAAATTAAGGAATCAATCCCATTCACCATTGCAACATTAGGAATTAAATATCTAAGAATAAACTTACCTAACGAGACAAAGAACTGTATACAGAAAATTATGGCACTAATGAAAAAATCAAAGATGACATAAACAGATGGAGAGATATTCCATGTTCCTGGGTAGGAAGAATCAATATTGTGAAAATGACTATTCTACCAAATGCAATCTACCAATTCAATGTGATCCCTATCAACTTACCAATGGCATTTTTCACAGAACTAGAACAAAAAACTTTGCAATTCATGTGGAAACACAAAATACCCCAAATAGCCAAAGCAGTTTTGAGAAAGAAGAATGGACCTGGAGGAATCAACTTCTTGACTTCAGATTATACTACAAAATTGCAGTCATCAAGACAGTATGACATTGGCACAAAAACAGAAATATAGACCAATGGAACAAGATAGAAAGCCCAGAAATAAACCCATGCACCTATGGGTACCTAATTTTAGACAAAAGAGGCAAGAATATACAATGGGGCAAAGACACCCTCTTCAATAAATGGTGCTGGGAAACCTGGACAGTTACAGGTAAAAGGATGAAACTATAGCACCTCCTAACACCATACACAAAGATAAACTCAAAATGGATTAAAGACCTAAATGTAAGACCAGAAACTATAAAACTCTTAGAAGAAAACATAGGCAGAACACTTGATGACATAAATCAAAGTAACATCCTCCATGACCCACCTCCTAGAGTCACAGAATTAAAAACAAAAGTAAACAATTGGGACCTGACTAAACTTAAAAGCTTTTGCACAGCAAAGGAAACTATAAGCAAGGTGAAAAGAAAACCCTCCAAATGGGAGAAAAGAATAGCAAATGAAACAATTGACAAAGGATTAATTTCCAAAATATACAAGCAACTCATACAACTCAATACTGGAAAAGCAAACAACCCAAACAAAAAGTGGGAAAAATACCTAAACAGATATTTCTCCAAGGAAGACACAGATAGCTAGCAAACACATGAAAAGATGCTCAACATTGCTCATTATTAGAGAAATGCAAATCAAAACTACAATGAGCTATCACCACACATCAGTCAGAATGGTCATCGTCGAAAATTCTACAAACAATAAATGTTGGAGAGGGTGTGGAGGAAAGGGAACACTCTTGCACTGTTGGTGGGAATATAAATTAATGCAGCTACTATGGAAGATGATATGGAGATTCCTTCAAATAGTAGGAATAAAACCACCATATGAGCCAGCAACCCTACTCTTAGGCCTATACCCTGAGGAAACCAGAACTGAAAAAGACACATGTATTCCATTGTTCATTGAAGCACTATTTACTATAGCTAGAACACGGAAGCAACCTAAATGTCCATTGACATGAATGGATAAAGAAGTTGTGGTACATATACACAATAGAATATTACTCATCCATAAAAAGAAAAGCATTTGAGTCAGTTCTAATGAGGTGAATGAACCTAGAACCTATTATATAAAGTGAAGTAAGTCATAAAGACAAAGATAAATACTGTATTCTAACACATATATATGGAATCTAGAATAATTGTACAGAAGAATTTGTTTACAGGGCAGCAATAGAGAAACAGACATAGAAAATAGACTTATGGACATGGGGAGAGGGGAGGAGAGGGTGAAATGTATGGAAAGAGTAACATGGAAACTTACATTACCATATGCAAAATAGATAGCCAATGGGAATTTGCTGTATGGCTCAGGAAACTCAACAGGGGTTCTGAATCAATCTAGAGGGGTGGGATGGGGAGGGAGATGGGGGGGAGGTTCAAAAGGGAGGGGGTATATGTATATGTATGGCTGATTTATGTAGAAGTTTGACAGAAAACAACAAAATTCTATAAAGCAATTGTCCTTCAATACAAAGAAAAAAAAAAAACCAACATTTAAAAAGCTAAGATCATGACATTCAGTTCCATCACTTCACTGCAAATAGAAGATGAAAAGGTAGAAGCAGTGACAGATTTTATCTTGGACTCCAAAATCACTGTGAATGGTGACTGCAATCATTAAATTAAAAGACTACTGCTTCTTGGGAGGAAAGCTATGACAAATCTAGACAATGTATTAAAAAGCAGTGGCATCACTTTGCTGACGAAGGTCCATGTAGTCAAAGCTATGGTTTTCCCAGCACTCATGTATAGATGTGAGAGTTGGAACACAAAGAAGGTTGAGTGCCAAAGAATTGATACTTTTGAATCATGGTTTGGAGAAGACTGCTGAGAGTCCCTTACACTATAAGGAGAACAAGCCAGTCAATTCTAAAGGAAATAAACCCTGAATACTCACTGGAAGGACTGATGCTGACGCTGAAGTTCCAATACTTTGGCCACCTGATGCAAAGAGCCATGTCCTTAGAAAAGAACCCTGATGCTGGGAAAGACTGAGGGCAGGAGGAGAAGGGGGTGACAGAGGATGAGATGGTTGGGTGGCATCATCGAGTCAATGGATATGAGTCAGACTAAACTCTGGGAGATGGTGAAGGACAGAGGAGCTTTATGTGCTACAATTCATGAGGTCACAAAGAATCGAACACAACTTAGTGACTGAACATTAACAACAAATGCTTAGAAAATGGTTTAGCTCAGGGCTTAGATGAGAGTCTTGTGTAAACTGCTCACCAATGTATCCCTTTAGAATTGCTTTTCTTAAAGTTGCCCTTAGCAAGAAAGCATCTGTTTACATTAACTACCATTAAAAATATTGCCATTAAACTTACTAAAATATTATTCTAGATGCCATGCACCACACTAGATGTTGTTCTCTTCATGAGGACCCTCAGGAGAAAGACATTATCTCTGCACCAAAACAGCTTTACAAATACAAAAGGTAAAATCTTCTAGGTAAGATGGATAATCAAATATCTTCATGAACGTGGACTTGAGAAAGAGTTATTAAACAGAATACAAAAAGCATTAACCAAAACAGAAAAAATTAATAAACCAAATATTAAAATTAAGAAATCATCTTCATCAAAATACAAGTTTAAAACCCTGCAAGGGCAAGCCATAGAGACAAAAAAGATATGTACAATGTATACAACAAACAAGTGTCACACACTCAGAATATATAAGAAACTTCTAATCATTACCAAAAGTCAGACAAGCCCAATGACAAATGTGAAAGGGAATTCAACAGCACAATAAAAGGAATTCCTTCACAATAAAAGGAATTCTGGATGGCCACTGACAAACAAAATGTAATATAACCATAAGATGAACTAATAATTGGTGATAAAAACAAATGAAATACCAATATATGCTAAAATATGATGAACCTCAGAAACATCATGCTAAATGGAAGATTTGATCACAAAAGACAATTGGTATGATCGCATTAATATGAAAAGTCCAGTATAGGCAAATCCATAGAGTCAGAAAATAGAATGAAGATTTTCTAGGAGTGGAATTATGGGGAAAAGGGTGGGTATACTGCTGATTTTATTTCAAGGGTGATGAAATGTTTGAAATCAAATAATGATAATGCTTACATGACTTGTAAATACATTATGACTTGTGAATATATGGTTATATGACTTGTGAATATACTGAAAACTGTTGACTTATATGTTTTAAATGGGTAAAGTTTGATATAAATTATATCTCAACAAAATTATTAAAAATTATATGGGATACAGTTTTTAAAGTTATAATAAAATCAAATAAAATAGAAAAATAATGTGGTCCAGCAAAATCAGTCATCATAAACTAAAACCATAAGTATGAGGCAGAAATTGTTAGGGAATCAGCATAGGGTTAGAGCCTAGATTCCTTTTCTAATTTCAATTTTAATTCTCTCACATAAACGTTTTGCTCCATTAGCCCAAAGCTATAACTGCTGCTCCAGTTTCTAGGCATTCAGAAGAATGCCTCTCTGGTCTGGATGGTCATAAAACATCTATACCCAGGACAAGACAATCATTAACTGCTGTCCAGTTTATCAAGGAAAAGAACTCCAGAAGGACCATTAGCTCTTAAACATACAGTTGGTCCCTAAATAATGGTCTGGGGTCTTGAGAAAGGGTTGAGGGATGGTTCACAATGTCTGGAGAAACTGAGAAGCTAAGGGACCCAAAAAAGCCATAAAGATGACAAACTGGACATTGCAATATGCAAACTGATTGGTCAGAAATGACATATATTAAACTCACAAGTCAACCAAAAATGTACAGATCAATAATAGTAAAGATATAAAACTGCTATAATCCCCGCCTTTTGGGGGTTCTTCACTGTCTCTCAGGGTCCATGCTGAGAGCTTTGAATTTCTTTCCTTAAAATAAACTTTGCCTGTGTGAATGTTTATTTTGCAAGTTTGTGGAATTTGTTCTTCAGCTCCATGAACAGAATTTGGTTTTCCCATCTCAATTACATACAATTACTAGTGTGAACTTTTATACACAGAGGGCGACTAACAAAATCTGGCAGTACCAACTAAAGTTGAACAGATGTATATTTTCTGACCAAACCTTTCAACTCCTGATATACAATCACTAGTAAGAGCTGGCAATGGTAGAAAGTAACTAGAATTTAAAAGTAGGCCAGCAGTTGTTTGTCAGTTTGCTTGCTTTTACAAGAAATGAATTATTCACTAACTCAAAATGTAGGTCAACTGTGATGCTAGGTTGCCACACTTCATATACTGGAGGAAAAATATTGCAGCATGATGATATTCTCTTGCAAAAAAACAAAAAACAATATAAGTAAATGTAAAATATGGAAAACAATTCTCACAGAATTTAGATTTCCTTTTATATCTAGCCTATACAAAATTCATAGTACAACCCTCTATGATTGCGCCTTCTATGTCCTAGGGCAGCAGCTGAAGCATATGACTAACAATGATATTTCAAATCACTCAACCACTAGCCTTTAAAGGTAAATGAGATACTGAAATGTTGTATTACTTGATAATTATGGCACTAGGCTTTATTGTAGTATCATGAGAGAAATTCAGATTGAATGTCAACAGACAACAGAAAGCAGTTATAGGTCTGACTTGTGCTCACTTCTTATGGACCACTGTCTAGCTAGGTCCCATCTCCCTTCCTTCTTGCCAGGAAGTCTGGTCAAAGCATCCAAAGGTTGTCATGATTTTTGTTTGCCTATTCATTCTTTTTCTTTCTTTCTTTCTTTAAAAAAGAGACACAGATATAAAGAACAGACCTTTGGACACTGTGGGAGAAGGCAAGGGTGGCATGATTTGAGAGAATAGCATTGAAACATGTATATTACCACATGTGAAAGAGATCGCCAGTCCAGGTTCGATGCATGAGACAGGGTGCTCAGGGCTGGTGCACTGGGATGATCTGAAGGATGTGATGGGAAGGGATGTGGGAGGGGGGTTCAGGATGGGGGACACATGTTCACCCATGGCTGATTCATGTCAATGTATGGCAAAAACTACTACAACACTGTAAAGTAATTAGCCTCCAATAAAAATAAGTAAATTATTTTTAAAAACATTAGTTCTTTTTTTAATTATTATTTTTTCATTTTTAACTGGAGGATAATTGCTCTATAATGTGTTCATTTCTGCCTTACAACAATGAAGATCAGCCATATGTGTGTGTGTGTGTGTGTGTGTGTGTGTGTGTGTGTGTGTATCCCCTCATTCTTGGGCTTCCCTCCTTCCTACCTCCATCCCACCACCGCTCATCCTTTTCCAGATAATTACAAAATGGTTATCAGGATGTTGAGAATTTGAAATTGTGTCCCATAGCCTCCTGTCTGGAGAAGGCAATGGCACCCCACTCCAGTCCTCTTGCCTGGCAAATCCCATGAACGGAGGAGCCTGGTGGGCTGCAGACCATGGGGTCGCTAAGAGTCGGACAGGATTGAGCGACTTCACTTTCACTTTTCACTTCACGCATTGGAGAAGGAAATGGCAACCCACTCCAGTGTTCTTGCCTGGAGAATCCCAGGGAAGGGGGAGCCGTCTATGGGGTCGCACAGAGTCCGACATGACTGAAGGGACTTAGCAGCAGCAGCAGCAGCCTCCTGTCTATTTATTACTAAAAAAATAGCCAAAGCATCTGAGGTAGAAATGCATAAGTATGTGCCCTTTATTACTCAAAAGTAGGTTCTCTCTCACATTAATCTATTTGGTATGGCACTTTAGAACCTTCTGGAAAGTTGTTTGATAATATATATCAGTACTGTTAAAATAACCATAGTTTGTGACCTATTATCCTTAGGGAGATTCAATCCTCATCTAAGAATATGAAATATACCCAAATGAACAAAAAGGCATTCATCATAAGTATTATTTATAAAAATACAAAACTGTACTAAACTTTGAAAAAAATGGTAAAAAGTAAAATTAAATAACTAAGGGAGGCACTACTGTAGTGCCAATTAAACTAAATTTTGAAACACTTCTTATGATATAAAGGAAAAATACAGGATATGGACTATTTTTTAATTGGAGGATAATTGCCTTACAATGTTTTGTTGGTTTCTGCCATACAACAATGCAAATCAACCATAATTATATATATATATATATATTTTTTTAATATATATATTATAGATATCTATATATTCTCTCCCTCACTCTTGATCTTCCCTCCCTCCTCTCATCCCACCCCCAGGGCATGGAATTATAAATAACCGTACCATCTCTCTCTCTCTCTATATATATATATACATACAAACACACACACACACACACACACATATATACTATATGTAAATATATAATCAGGACACAGAATGCTGACCACTATTTCAGGAAACAAAGGATGCTGAGGCCATTAAGTCATCTGCCACTGCAGCCGCCCATGATAGTACACACTTAGGGGATTCAGGATGGAAAGGAACATGATATTTTCCCTAGATAGCTAAGGTGTTTATCAAAGGAATATTTCATTAAGCCCAGATTCTTGCATGTTCATATACATTTTTTTTTTTCTTTAAGATAAATCTCTTTGCTCAACTACTTGGTTTATTTCTGCAAAACTCCTATATATCCTGGCTTTCCTTTATCTCTTCAGAACAGTCTCTCAGGGTTATCCAAGGGTTTAATTCCTTACTAAGTCTGATAAATAAAATATAATTCTCAACTTTAGGTTGTACATTTATTTTTTTAGTAATAATGACATTTTATTAAAAACAAGGTAAAGGAGTAATAAAGAATATTGTATATAACAATTGACTGGTTCTTTTTATTCTTAGATTTCAAAATGTTTAAAGTAAATGTTTAAAAAATGTAAATAAGAAAAAATGGGAAAAATAATAATGAGAGTGTGATAATTTTAGTCTCTAATGATTTGCATTAGTTTCACATTAGTTATAGTTTCTCATTAGCTATAGGATAAAAATTCAACTACTTATCATTGGATACAAGGTCCTTATTGTTGCTGTAGTGTCACTAACAGGACTTTTTCAATTTAATTAATGCTATGACTGATCTTAATGTTAAGCTATATGCTGATCTTTCTTCCTTAAAACTCACTTTTCCTTTCTAGTTCCCCAAGCTCTTACTTATCTTTATGTTCTACTCCACAATTTTCCAGTATTAGAGAATGCTATATTTGAATTATGCTTTTATTTTATTGAATCCAATGTCATAGCACATCTCTAGCTTTGTGCTATACCTGAATATGATTAGAATATGTCAGCGAGCTGAACCGTATGATCTTAGGAACTGTTTCTGGCAATATGGTTCCATTCCAGAAGTATTCATCTCTTCCAAGTTTAAGTCACTTTTTTCAAGAGAAATATGGCTCAGCCAAAGATTTTCTAAGTAAACCATTTTCACAGCCATGCATATGAAGAGAGTTTTGGCTAAAATATTAAATATAATTATGGATATTTTGGCATATATTTTATATTTAAGATCTTAGCCTTCTGTACAGATCCAAAACTTATTAGAAATAAATTCTATGCACAGTTTGTGCACAGAAATTAAAATTTATTTATCAGCCAATTTGTACCAAAATTTGCTTCATGTTTTAGTTAATGCCATATTAAGGGAAAGTATATTTACTTTCTCATAATAACGGTTCAATACTTCTAGTTCTAATTTAAGATTTACAAATTCTAGTAAGTATATAGAGATAGTAGTAAACTAGCAATAATATGAAAAAAATGTTCATTGCAATATTGCAAGTCTGGAGGAGGTTGGCATTTCCAATCTGAAACAAGATTAATTTCTAGTAACTAGTAAGTTAATTTCTAATTAACTAGTAATTCTGTATGACAGATTCAAGAAAGACTTAAACAAAGTAACTACTCCTGCCCTTAGTGAAAACAAGTGTGGAAAACAATGACTACTAGTAATGAAAATAATAATACTTAATAATCAATATTAGTCAGTGGAAAACAATGAATGGCTGCATTTCCTTTTTTTGCTTTTCCACTAATTACTGACCAGCAAATCAAATCTATTTTCTAACCATAAAATATACACGAGGATTTTAAATTTATTTAATGAAAAACTGCTTTACAAAGATTAATTATCTAATACTATGGAAAACTAAATTAATGCAGTTTCATTAACATTGGGAGCTTCTTGAGTATTAAACCTTTTGCTTGATACTTAAAATCCACTATATACTTAATCTTTGGAATAACCCTAATGGGTCCATATTATTATCTTTCTTTTAAATTGAGAAAACAAATTTAGAAAATAAACTTGGTGGCCCATATTGACCCAACAGGAAAGTGGAAAAGACAATCTTTGAGCCATGGTCTATGTGTCTCAAAACACTATGATCTCAGGAAAAAAGAGACTCAATATGAATTCTGAATTACTTTTAAATGCAACATATTTACATAGTAATTTCCTTCACTACATACATAAATGACATAACTACACTTACTCTGTCATGTTTATGTAATGCACCCTTTTCCTCTAAAATAATGGCAGTGTGTGGTTTGCATTAATGTTTCTGGGATCATAGGTCTGTTTGTTTTATTGTTGTTTTTTGTTTACTTTTTGGTGGCAAATGAAGGAGGGGATGAGTTTCACATCCATCTCTGTGTATATCACTGGTTAGCATAAGGAACGCACTGCAGATTTTATGAAATTGTTTATTTTAAAGTAATAAATGAATGAAAATTTACTATAAGAAAAAAATCATTCTCTTTAATCCTCAAAGCAAATCCTTCTCATAATAGAAGTAACTTATTTATAGAAGAAATAAATCATAAGGATTAGACTGTTTTTCTTGCATTAGAAGAAGAGTTAGCTAATCTTTGTCAATGTTCCAAGCTGTTAACTTTGATTTCACATACTAAAAGATGAAAATTTTATTACTAGAAAAGTATTTAATTGTAAAATATTGGTTAGTTGAATTATATTTCATTAAATTCTATCTAATTTTCTTTTGGTAAAGTCAGTAGTCTGTTGTCTGAGAGTTATGAAAGAGACTGGCATGCCCTGGCATTTTGAAACTTGAAATTTAATAAGACAAATAAAAGTGTTGCTCTAATTTCTCACTTTACTTACTTTCTTTTTATTTAATTTTATTTAAATTAAATTAAATTAATAAATTAAATTAATTAAATTAAAATTTAAATTAAATTAATTTTATTTAATTTTATTTAATTTCTCACTTTATTTACTAAATCAAACAATAATGAATAGGCTACTATCAAAGCAAAATACTTTATTGCTGACAAGTACCTAGCATAAGGCTGGTTTATATAACATTTGCATTTTTTTAGGGAGGAGTGTACTTATTCCTCAAAAAGATACCCACTGTAGCAGTTTGTGATCCTAAGTGTGAAGAGTTTCAGAGACTTGCAGTATTCATTGTTTACATGTTTCCTATTAAAAATTTACTTTGAACTTACGGAAGCATTTCTTATACCTCACCAATCACTTCCTAAAATCTAATATTATTTAATCGGTGTCAGTATTCCAAGTTGAAGATAAGGACAGAGAGAAAGGGAGGATAATCATTCCTGAGTTCCTTCTACTTTGACTAGGGATCAGGAGTTTTGCCCTATGCGTGTGCCCAAAATTCACTTCTTTTGAGCCAATTACCTTTTTGTTCCATTAAACTCTTCCTTTTAAATGATAATTATTGATATTGACAGGTAATCTGATGTAATATTTTGATTTATAAGAAATATAAATGACAAAATATATATGTCTCATATTTCTGGAATTTGTCCATGGACCCTGGCTCACAGCTCCCCAAACCCTTTGGATGTCCTGATTGATAAGAGCAATGGGATCACCTTTTATTACAATATTTGGTTTGGTCTCTTGTGTTCATTTCCTGAAACTGCTTCAGAGCCATAAAAGTGAAATGGGTGTTGTTATTCATAACAAGTCCCTTTCTATCAAAACTAGGATTTTGTTAATAAATTGATTTTTCTTAAGCCCCTATACATGTGTGCCCTGCATTGGAAGGTGGATCTTTACTATTGTACCCCTGGGAAGCACCTAAGGATGGGGCTGGTTGTCAGAAAGCAAGCATGCACTGAGGGTTGGAACTTTCAGACCCACTCCTGATTTCCAGAGAGGGGAAAGGGGCTGGAGGTTGAATCTATCACCAATGGCCAATCATTAATCAAACATGTCATGTAATAAAGCATTCATAAAAACCCAAAGGATTGGTTTGGGAACCTCTGGGTTGGGGATCATCTGGAGGCATTGGAGGGGTGGCACACTCAGAACGGACATGGAAGCTCCATGCCCTTGTCCGATGCACCTGTTCCTGAGGTATATCTGTAACTACAACTCTGTCCATAACAAGATGGCATCCAGATACATCCTGTCGTGCAGATTCAGAGTCAAAACCACACGTCATGTAACCGGGACATGTTTAAAGTTAAACCAGTCACAGAATAAGCAAACAAGAACATGACAGAGGCCTTAATTCCAGAACACTTTCAGAAATAATAGGTCCATTGTCCAGGAAGATTCACACTTGAACCCACCATTCTATAACTTCTTCAGTTCAGTTCAGTCAGTCAGTCGTGTCCGACTCTTTGTAACCCAGAAACCGTAGCACACCAGGCCTGCCTGTCCATTACAAACTCCCGGAGTTTACTTAAACTCATGTCCATCAAGTCAGTGATGCCATCCAGCCATCTCATCTTCTGTCCTGCCCTTCTCCTCCTGCCCTCAATCCCTCCCAGCATCAGGGTCTTTTGCAATGAGTCAGCTCTTCACATGAGATGGCCAAAGTATTGGAGTTTCAGCTTCAGCATCAGTCTTTCCAGTGAACACCCAGGACCGATCTCCTTTAGGATGGACTGGTTGGATCTCCTTGCAGTCCAAGGGACTCTCAACACTCTTCTCCAACATCACAGTTCAAAAGCATCAATTTTTCAGCGCTCAGCTTTCTTCACAGTCCAACTCTCACATCCATACATGACCATTGGAAAAACCATAGCCTTAACCAGATGGACCTTTGTTGGGAAAGTAATGTCTCTGCTTCTTAATATGCTGTCTAGGTTGGTCATAACCTTCCTTCCAAGAAGTAAGTGTCTTTTAATTTCATGGTTGCAATCACCATCTGCAGTGATTTTGGAGCCCAGAAAAATAAAGTCTGACACTCTTTCCATTGTTTCCCCATATATTTCCCATGTAGTGATGGGACCAGATGCCATGATCATAGATTTCTGAATGTTAAGCTTTAAGCCAACTTTTTCACTCTCCTCTTTCACTTTCATCAAGAGTCTTTTTAGTTCCTCTTCACTTTCTGCCATAAGGGTGGTGTCATCTACATATCTGAGGTTACTGATATTTCTCCCGGAAATCTTGATTCCAGCTTGTGCTTCTTCCAGCCCAGGGTTTCTCATGATGTACTCTGAATGTAAGTTAAATAAGCAGGGTGACAATATCCAGCCTTGACATACACCTTTTCCTATTTGGAACCAGTCTGTTGTTCAATGTCCAGTTCTAACTGTTGCTTCCTGACCTGCATACAGGTTTCTCAAGAGGCAGGTTGGGTGGTCTGGTATGCCCATCTCTTTCAGAATTTTCCACAGTTTATTGTGATCACACGGTCAAAGGCTTTGGCATAGTCAATAAAGCAGAAATAGATGTTTTTCTGGAACTCTTGCTTTTTTGATGGTCCAGTGGATATTGGCAATTTGATCTCTGGTTCCTCTGCCTTTTCTAAAACCAGCTTGAACATCTGGAAGTTCACGGTTCACGTATTGCTGAAGCCTGGCTTGGGGAATTTTGAGCATTACTTGACTAACATGTGAGATGAGTACAATTGTGCGGTATTTTGAGCATACTTTGGGATTGCCATAACTTACTATAAATGATCAGATTTAAAGCCCTCCAACTGAAACCTGCCCTGCCAGCATTTCTGCATATCAGTCTGTCCTCCCTAGATCATAAAAGCTTGACCAACCCCAGATGGAGGAGGCAGATTTGAACCCTGCCATCTGTTTGCATATCAGGCTACAAGCCCTTGCTAGGTAACACCATTTTATAATAAACCGGTAATCTAGAAAGCAAAATATTTCCCTGGGAGAGCCACACTAGCATACTAATCAAGCCCACAGAAGGGTTCATGAGAAACTCTGAACCTTAAAATCACAGGAACAAGCTGAACTTAACGCTGGAGTCTGAAGTGTAGATTTGTGGGGGTGGGGGTGGATAGCAGCCTTAGGGACTGGGTCCTTAACGTGTGCAATCTGATGCCATTTCCAGGTAGATAGTGTCAGAATTGAGTTAAATTGTAGGACACCTTTTTAGTGTTTGGGGAATTGCTTTATGGTGTGGGGAAGACACAAATACACCACTGAAATTGAGGTCATAATCCCAAAGACCTATGGAGAATAATTATTTTTTTAAAAATATATTTTCTTGACCTGTGCTTCCATCTTTTTCTGATTTTGGATGTAGAAAACAAACATATGGTTACCAAGATGGAAAGGGGCATAGGGGAAGGGATAAAGTGGCAGATTGACATATACACAATACTACATGGAACAACAGACTGGTTCCAAATAGGAAAAGGAGTACGTTAAGGCTGTATATTGTCACCCTGCTTATTTAACTTATATGCAGAGTACATCATGAGAAATGCTGGAATCAAGACTGCTGGGGAAATGTCAATAACCTCATATATGCAGATGACACCACCCTTATGGCAGAAAGTGAAGAAGAACTAAAGAGCCTCTTGATGAAAGTGAAAGAGGAGAGTGGAAAAGTTGGCTTAAAGTTCAACATTCAGAAAACTAACATCATGGCATCTGGTCCTATCACTTCATGGGAAATAGATGGGGAAAACAGTGCAAACAGTGGCTGACTTTATTTTTCTGGGCTCCAAAATCACTGCAGATGGTGATTGCAGCCATGAAATGAAAAGACACTTACTCCTTGAAAGGAAAGTTATGATCAACCTAGACAGCATATTAAAAAGCAGAGATATTACTTTGCAAACAAAGGTTTGTCTAGTCAAGGCTATGGTTTTTCCAGTGGTTATTTACGGATGTGAGAGTTGAACTATCAAGCTGAGCGTCAAAGAACTGGTGCTTTTGAACTTGGTGTTGGAGAAGACTGTTGAGAGTCCCTTGGACTGCAAGGAGATCCAATCATTCCATCCTAAAGGAGATCAGTCCTGGGTGTTCGTTGGAAGGACTGATGTTGAAGCTGAAACTTCAGTACTTTGGCCACCTGATGTGAAGAGCTGACTCATAGGAAAAGACCCTGATGCTATGAAAGATTGAGGGCGGGAGGAGAAGGGGACACAGAGGATGAGATGGTTGGATGGCATCATTGACTCAGTGGACATGGGTTTGGGTGGACTCTGGGAGTTTGTGATGGACAGGGAGGCCTGGTATGCTGCAGTCTTTGGGGTCGAAAAGAGTTGGACACGACTGAGCAACTGAACTGAACTAACTTAACTGAACTGAACTGAACTGCATAGCTCAGGGAACTCTACTGAATACTCTGCAATGACCTATATGCTAATTGAGTCTAAAAAAGAGTGAATACATGTGTATGTATAACTGATTCACTTGGCTCTCTATCTGAAACTAATACATTGTAAATCAACTATACTCCAATAAAATTTAATTTAAAAATATATATAACCACTCCTTTAAATTAATTTTAATATTTATTCATCTAATCATTTTTTAAATATTGTAAGAGGAATAAAGATGGAACTTAATGTAAGAATTTTGAGGAACTATGAACAATATATAAAGAATAGCCTAAATGAAATGAAACTAACTAAAAGATAAACAGATAAAAACATTATAAAAACATTTAAAAATTGGATTTCTTCAATACATAATATGTAGAAAAAACAGATTTGAAAAGCATGCTTCCCACTGCTCTTCTGAGTATAATCTGCACATTTATACTTATGTATAAGGTGATTTTTAAATCATTTTATTGAAACTTGGTTCCCCTAAAATCAACTTTCTCTTCCAAGTTTATTTTTAACTCTGTATCCAAAACTTAATTCCCTTTCTTGTCCCACACCTGTATCCCTCAGGAATGAATGATATCCGATAAAAAGGAGTCTTGAAAGAAGCAGGATCTTGTTGGTGGCCTTACCTGCACAAAAACCCCTCCATGCCTCACATTTCTAATTTGTAAAAAAAAAAAAAAGAAAAACCTTTAGTGAGAACTCCCCTGAGTTCGAAAGAGCAGATTCAAGCAGTCAAGAAACAATAGTTCAGCAATAAAACAAAGTGCTAATTCCCCCTCAAGGGATATACATAACAATTTGATACTTATGCTTTGAGTTGTGCTATAGGAACTAATATAGAACTAACACCCAAAAAAGATGTTCTTTTCATTATAGTGGACTGGAATGCAAAAGTAGGAAGTCAGGAAACACCTGGAGTAACAGGCAAATTTGGCCTTGGAGTAGAGAATGAAGCAGGGCAAAGGCTAGTAGACTTTTGCCAAGAGAACACACTGATCATAGCAAACACTCTCTTCCAACAACACAAGAGAAGACTCTACACATGGACATCACAAGATGGTCAACACCGAAATCAGATTGATTATATTCTTTGCAGCCAAAGATGGAGAAGCTCTATACAGTCAGCAAAAACAAGACCTGGAGCTGACTGTGGCTCAGATCATGAACTCCTTATTGCCAAATTCAGACTTAAACTGAAGAATGTAGGGAAAACCACTAGACCATTCAGGTATGACCTAAATCAAATCCCTTATTACTATACAGTGGAAGTGAGAAATAGATTTAAGGGACTAGATCTGATAGACAGAGAGCCTGTTGAACTATGGATGAAGGTTCATGACATTGTACAGGAGACAGGGATCAAGACCATCCCCATGGAAAAGAAATGCAAAAAGGCAAAATGGTTGTCTGAGAAGGCCTTACAAAGAGCTGTGAAAAGAAGAGATGCGAAAAGCAAAGGAGAAAAGGAAAGATATTCCCATTTGAATGCAGAGATCCAAAGAATAGCCAGGAGAGATAAGAAAGCCTTCCTCAGCGATCAATGCAAAGAAATAGAGGAAAACAACAAAATGGGAAAGACTATAGATCTCTTCAAGAAAATTAGAGATACCAAGGGAACATTTCAGGTAAAGATAGGTTCGATAAAGGACAGAAATGGTATGGACCTAACAGAAGCAGAAGATACTAAGAAGAGTGGCAAGAACACACAGAAGAACTGTACAAAAAAGATCTTCACGACCCAGATAATCACAATGGTGTGATCATTCACCTAGAGCCAGACATCCTGGAATGTGAAGTCAAGCGGGCCTTAGAAAGCATCACTATGAACAAAGCTAGTGGATGTGAATGAATTCCAGTTCAGCTATTTCAAATCCTGAAAGATCATGCTGTTAAAGTGCTACACTCAGTATGCCAGCAAATTTGGAAAACTTAGCAGTGGCCACAGGACTGGAAAAGGTCAGTTTTCATTCCAATTCCTAAGAAAGGCAATCCCAAAGAATGCTCAAAATACCGCACAATTGTACTCATCTCACATGTTAGTCAAGTAATGCTCAAAATTCCCCAAGCCAGGCTTCAGCAATACGTGAACCGTGAACTTCCAGATGTTCAAGCTGGTTTTAGAAAAGGCAGAGGAACCAGAGATCAAATTGCCAATATCCACTGGACCATCAAAAAAGCAAGAGAGTTCCAGAAAAACATCTATTTCTGCTTTATTGACTACGCCAAAGCCTTCGACTGTGTGGATCACAATAAATTGCGGAATATTCTGAAAGAGATGGGAATATCAGACCACCTGATCTGCCTCTTGAGAAACCTGTATGCAGGTCAGGAAGCAACAGTTAGAACTGGACATTGAACAACAGACTGGTTCCAAATAGGAAAAGGTGTATGTCAAGGCTGGATATTGTCACCCTGCTTATTTAACTTACATTCAGAGTACATCATGAGAAACCCTGGGCTGGAAGAAGCACAAGCTGGAATCAAGATTTCCGGGAGAAATATCAGTAACCTCAGATATGTAGATGACACCACCCTTATGGCAGAAAGTGAAGAGGAACTAAAAAGACTCTTGATGAAAGTGAAAGAGGAGAGTGAAAAAGCTGGCTTAAAGCTTAACATTCAGAAATCTATGATCATGGCATCTGGTCCCATCACCTCATGGGAAATAGATGGGCAGACAGTGTAAACAGTGTCAGACTTTATTTTTCTGGGCTCCAAAATCACTGCAGATGGTGATTGCAGCCATGAAATTAAAAGACGCTTACTCCTTGGAAGGAAGGTTATGACCAACCTAGACAGCATATTAAGAAGCAGAGACATTACTTTCCCAATAAAGGTCCGTCTGGTTAAGGTTATGGTTTTTCCAGTGGTCATGTATGGATGTGAGAGTTGGACTGTGAAGAAAGCTGAGCGCTGAAAAACTGATGCTTTTGAACTGTGATGTTGGAGAAGACTCTTGAGAGTCCCTTGGACTGCAAGGAGATCCAATCAGTCCATCCTAAAGGAGATCAGTCCTGGGTGTTCATTGGAAGGACTGATGCTGAAGCTGAAACTCCAATACTTTGGTCATCTCATGTGAAGAGTTGACTCATTGGATAAGACCCTGATGTTGGGAGGGATTGGGGGCAGGAGGAGAAGGGGACGACAGAGGATGAGATGGCTGGATGGCATCACCAACACAATGGGCAAGAGTTTGATTAAACTCTGAGAGTTGGTGATGGACAGCAAGGCCTGGCGTGCTGGGATTCATGGGGTCTCAAAGAGCCAGACATGATTGAGCGACTGAACTGAACTGAACTGATAGGAACTAAGGCCCCAACCCAGGTGGAGGACAGAACTACATGTTGAGAACCCAAACTGGTCTGAACCAGAAGTTTGATGATTCAAATTCCTGAAATATTGCCCTGTTAACTTGCCATCAACCAGTCAGAAGAATGTCATGCACCCTGAAGTTCTCAACCAAAATGTCACATTTAAAAACTCTTCCCTAAAAACCATCAGTGAGTTTTTGTCTATTGAACATGTTACTTGTTCTCCTTGCTTGGCCCTGCAGTTAAACTGTCTCTGCTCCAAATCCCAGTGTTTTGGTTTGCTTGGCCTCTTTCTGCACTGCTTTTGTCAACATTATTAATGTCCCTCTTTTGTACCATACTGTAAGTTTCATTAACAATGGCACAATGTTAACTTTTACTCACTATTTCATCTCCCAAGCCCAGAACTATTTTCTACAAATGATAATTCCATTATAAGGTTTTAGATCTATGATAAGAGCACCACAATGCTCACATTTGGGGAAACTGTTAAACAAGGATAAAAGGAAAATACTAATATTACAAAGGGCCAAATTTTCTGGATCGGTATTATTTTTTATTTATTAGGATAGCTGCTTACAATCTAAACTCGGATGTAACAAACAACAGAGAAAATAAAAAGACCCAAATCACTGAACCAAAATATTAAATTATTACATGGAAATGCTTCATATAATTTTCAAGAGCATAACTAGATAAATAAAATATAGTAATATTGAAATGGGAATCTGAGTTCTTGTTCATGGAGCAAAAGAATGAAATTCACTGAGACACAAACATTTATGGTAGCAAGAAAATAGGATTTATTATAGAGAAGAAAAGTATAAAGTTTTAATCATAGACACCGAGAGGGGGTAAGAAGCCCCCAAAGGTAGGACTTACAGCAGTTTATGTTCTCACCAGTTTAATCTGTACATTTTTGGTTGGCTCCTGTCCGTAAAATATGTCATTTCTAACCAATCAGTTTAAAGGTCAAAATGTTTAGCTTAACATCTTTATAGTTCCTCTTGATCCCAGATTAAGGGGCTACCCTTTTTCATGCCACCTGGCCATCTTACAATGGACCAGATGTATGGGCTAAAGATTAATGACCACCAGTTGCTTTTACCTCAGGCATATGTAATAGAAGTTAATCATGGCTTTTCCCTGGATCTGAGTGCTGATAATTTATCAGACCAAGGACACATTTCAGGAATTAGGGACAAAGGGTATAGCTTTAGATTAATGGAGTGACATGTTTATTGAAAACAAGACCAAGGCCTCAGAGTCCTACACTGACTGCCTATCAATTTCTACCTCAATATTATTAATAATTTCCAAGATCTGATAGAGAAGTATATATACTCCAAAATATATTAGTCCTCAACAATCTTATGCTATTATTATCATCATTATGCTTTTCAATGATATTAAAATTTACTGAAGTAAAATACTATATCCAAACAAAAACCAACAGGTCTTGCTCTGTAATATTTTAATTAAAAATCTGAAAATTAAATACTTTCATGATGCCTTGAAAAATTATATGGAATCTTTTCAGTCAATTAAAAGACAATCTGCTGTGTGAATGTCAAAACAACTTACATATCAACAATACTTAAACAATTAATGAGTTATTGATGGGATATAACATATCATGAAACATTTGCTATAGACATATATATTTAATGATAGAGATATTGTCTACAATGTTTTAAGAATGAACTCATTCTATTCTAAGAGTATATATGACAAAATCCAGAATATTTTAAAGAAAAGAAAAGATTAAAATATCTAGGAAAACATTCATCAAAAAAATACATAATTAGATTCTCAATATTAGATTACACATGCTTCCTGATTCTGTTCTTTGGGCCATTCTGTGTCTTTAAAATTTTCTACAGTGACCAGATGCAACTCTTTGTGCTAAGTCGCTTTAGTCACGTCCAACTGTTTGTGACCTTATGAACTGGAATCCGCCCGGCTCCTCTATCCATGGGATTCTCCAGGCAAGAATACTGGAGTGGGCTGCCATGCTTTATTCCAGAAGATCTTCCCAATCCAGGGACTGAACTCAAGTCTCTTATATCTCCTGCATTGCCAGGTGGTTTCTTTACCACTAGCGCCAAATGCAACTATCAGTAATTAAAAACTATAAATTGTTATTAAAATTTAATTTGTTTCCATTTGATTCTTCAAGGTCCTTCTCATATATAGGACAAAGTTCAATACCATTGCTACTTAAGTTAGTCATTCCATGCAAAGAAAATATTATTTTGTCTCTCTTTTGCCATTATTAAATGTTTTTTCTATAGAAATTTATTATTCTGCGTGTGTGTGTGTGTGTGTGTGTGTGTGTGTGTGTACACTCAGTTGCAGTGTTTTGTCTGAGTCTTTGTGGCCCCATGGACTGTAACCCACCAGGCCCCTCTGTCCATGGAATTCTCTCAGCAAGAATACTGGAGTGGCTCGCCAATCCCTACTCTGTGGGATCTTCCCGAAGCAGGGATCGAACCCTCATATCTTGCATCTCCTGAATTGGCAGGTGGGTTATTTACCACTAGTGCCACCTGGAAAGCCTATTTATTAGTCTAGTGGGTTTATATTGCTATTCAAATATTCTATATCCTTGCTGATTTTATTACTGGTTGTTTTATTAGTTGTCAAAATTATGGTATAAACATCTTTATTAATATTGAATTGTTTATTTTTCCTTCAATTTTGTAATTTATTTATTATGTATTTTGGGACTCTGCAATTAGGTACATATATTCTATAGCTGTCATATTTTCTTAATTATTTGAATCCTTCATCATTATGAAAAGAATGTTGCTCCAACTTCACACATGAAAACATTAAGACTAGAAGAGTCTGAGTAATTTGCCAAGACTGCACTTCTAATTCAGGTGGCTATGCTGAAAATTCCATGTTCTTTCCAATTCTGTATTGTCTTCCAAGATGTAATTCTACATTTACTTTTCACACATCATTATACAAACCATTAATTGCAAATTCAGTGACCCTAAATAATCCTATGTGGATTCTGACTTCAAGAGTTATTGATTTGTTTAGAATTTTGTATCTTGAAGACTTGTGAGCATGGTAAGAAAATAACATTTACTGTGAAAATAAAACATTGCATTATAACATTAAATTATGTTCATATTTCATCTGCACTGTTTCAGCATATTTCATTGAAAAAAGGGTATAACAATAGTCTCAACAAGCAATACATGGCAAAAGAAATCTGACTGTACAAATGAGAAATGAGACATGAAATAAGTTGATAATGACAAAAGAAAAACTTTCATTTGGAATGAAAATACATTTTTAATCCTCAATTAGAATTATATAATCGATTTATTTCCAAACCATTTTTCTCATAAATCTCTATTGTAACAAAAGACATCTAATGTGATTAATTGTAGTTATTTATACAGTTAACTGTGCTTTTCTTCCCTTGTAATTCTAGAGACTTATTATCCCAGTTCATGGGTATACTTAAAAACTGCTTCTGTTAACACTTCACCTCATTGAATTGTTTGTGGTTGATTAATTAGAATGTCTTTGAGATATGGGGTCTGTAAATGGTAATGGCCACAAAACGTTCACTAGAGTAGTCTTATTCTGAATAATCCAGTCAAAGTAATTTCTGTAGACATGTGTCTTGCTCACATATATGGCACTCTCACTACCTATTTAGGCAGCTTTTCTATAATTTACTTTTATGGCTTTCAATTTCATTTGGATTTTATAGGCTTAATGACTTGGGAAATGATTATGAGTAACAATAATTCAGAATTGACCTTTCAGAGTTACCTGCTCTTTGATCGGTTTAGTTAGCAATGCTTCTACTTGAATTTATCAGCCACAAAAATATGTGCACTGGCAGCTGCTGACTTACATTTTATTATTATTGTTATTATGCCAGATAAATATTTAAGTAGTTAACAAAACCATGGCAGTAGGGCAAAGTCATCCACAGTAATACCAAGTTAATGTATCTATGTGAAAATATTTTATGCTCAAATTAATCTTGCTTCTTTGTGTAAGAAACCCTTTGGGAACTATTAAAAAGGAAATTGTAATCAACCGGCAATGAGCACTGATGCTGCATAGAACATAGGTGAAATATAAAGGCAATTCAATTTTTTATACAGATACTAAAGAAGTAGAAATCAATCCTATCCTCAACTCTAAAATGAGCATCTCTATGAGATTTAATTTCTGTACATACAAACATTAAAACAATGCCAGTAAAACTGATCAGGACCCATTGGGGCTCCAGGGCCCAAAAGCTTTTCTGCGACCCCTGTTTTTCTTTGTAGCAAATAAGCTTCATTCAGCTTCCATGACTTTCCCTGAGTTCAAAAGGGCAGGTTCCAAAAGTTGCTAATCAGGAGGGGATATGGAGACGAGGGAGGAGAAGTCAAGAAACAATAGTGCAGGCTTGGGGCAGAGTCCTGGTTCCCCCTCAAGGGATATATACAACAATATCTTCGAGATGTTTTGCAGATACTAAAGCTCCCACCAAATGAAATAAGTTAACTATGTGCTGCCCACAAGCAGGCAGACCCCACTGGTTGGAACCAGAAGGTTGATGATGCTGACTCTCAATTACCAATCAGTTACCAATCAATTACCAATCAATTACCAAACAATCAGAAGATTACCCATGAGCTGATCACATCCTCCTCTTTGAACCATTAGAAAAGACTCCTCACTACCCTCTTCAGGTCAGGACACACACTTTTGAGGTCATTAGACTCCTGTGACCTTTTGCCTGACTAGCTAGCAATAAAGCTCTTTTATTTTCTATCAATGTTAAGGGCTTAGTCACCCAGTGATGTCCAACTCTTTTCATCCCCACGGACTGTTGCCCACCAGGCTCCTCTGTCCATGGAATTTTCCAGGTGAGGATATTGGAGTGGGTTGTCATTTCCTACACCAGGGCATTTTCCTGACCCAGGGATCAACCCCAGGTCTCCTACTTGGCAGATTCTTTACCACTACGTCATCTGGGAAGACATCAATGTTAAGTATTATACATTTTTTGAAGATGGAACTTTCTGGAAGAGGAAAATCACCACAGAGGAAGCAGTGAAATGCTTGACTTAAGCAAAAATGAACTGGATAAACAGATGAGGAAATGAAGAGGATTCTAGATAAGGAAGAGTACATGGTGATAAAAAGTTTGGAGAAAGGACTGATCCTATCATGCTTCTGAGAGATTGAAGAGGCTGCATGGAAAATTTGTAGGGAGGTGTAGAAGATAAAACTGTAGAGATAAAAGTAAATTCAGTGGATTAAAATGCCTTGAAAAGCTAGGCACAACGTGTTAGCTTTGACTTGGAGAAGACAGATTTCTGAGACAAAAGTGAAATGTAGTTATCATTAAGCATATAAGTTAATGGGAGGTAAACTTTGTATTCAGATTTCAATAGTTATTTAACTTTTAAAAAAATTTCAATGTCCCTCATCTGTACAGGGGTGAAAATAATATGAATCTCAAATACTTATTTTGAACATTAAACAAAATAATAAAAAGCACATATAAATAAGTAAAAAATACCATGTCTGAAAACTTGAGTTAATTATATGAGGCATCTGCTAAAATTATTAAATACTAGGAGTAATAGAAGAAAAAGAAGTGGAAGACAAGGAGGAAGAGGAGGTTGAGAAGGGGATGGGGAGGTGTAAGAGCAGCTGGTAGCAGCTGCCATCATCATAGAATCTTCTAAAATGGATCTCCTCAGTTGAGATTTAGGAACTGAACAGTTTTCAACATGTAAGATGTTATGAGGTTCTTTTGAAACGTTTTATTTCTGGGTTACTCCTAGGCAAAATTTAGAAATCCTAAATTTCATACTAAGTGTGTCTCATATGCCTTTCTCTAATTTGCCTGTAGACTGGTACTGCACCCTTTACATGGCGATCAGTTGGATCTACGTTTTCTGAACAAGGCACTAGGCTACAGTCACCTCCACCTGTGTCTGTCCTTGTCCCTCAGAACTTTGTTACATACTTGCTATCAATCTGAATTAAAGTATATGTAGCTGATAAGGGCTTATATAATCTGGCAAGATATTGTAAGAAAGTTATGGTCTTTTCTATCAAAGGATAAGTTATAAGAAATAAAGAAGTGATCCATTCTTAGAATAGTCGAACAGAAAAGTATATAGCTGGCTTGCGAATAAGATTTCTAAAATGGTGGCTAGTTGCCAATCCTTTGTTCTTTTCACTTCCTCATTCTCTTTCCTCATAAGAACATTTTGGCGGGCGACATTTGTGGGCTTTATCCTAGACATGCACAAAGAACTAAAAGGGTAGGGAAAATAGTTATCAATCATCCAATAAAGACTTAGGCAACATCCAGGAAATACTGCTGCTCTGTGGTCCTCAATCTATGAGGAGCCAGGGCAGGGAACCTGCTTCTCAGGGTTAAAAATCGAGAAGATTTCCCACTCTGTGTGCTTGGTCCCAGATCTTTGTCTTTGGCACACCCTTCTGCAGAAATAAAGCCTACCTTGCCAAGCCATTTTTGATTGTTTTGTTCCTGTGAATGTGACATGTGGATGTGAGAGTTGGACTATAAAGAAAGCTGAGTGCCAAAGAATTGATGCTTTTGAACTGTGGTGTTGAAGAAGACTCTTCAGAGTCCTTTGGACTGCAAGGAGATCCAACCAGTTCATCCTAAAGGAAATCAGTCCTGAATATTCATTGGAAGGACTGATGTTGAAGCTGAAACTCCAATATTTGGGCCACCTGATGTGAAGAATTGACTCATTTGAAAAGACCCTCATGCTGGGAAAGATTGAAGGTGGGAGGAGAAGGGGATGACAGAGGATGAGATGGTTGGATGCATCACTGACTCAACAGACGTGAGTTTGAGTAAACTCTAGGAGTTGGTGATGGACGGGGTGGCCTGGCGTGCTGCAGACCTTGGGGTGGCAAAGAGTCAGACACAACTGAGCAACTGAACTGAACTGATTCCTGTGACACCATTTGAGAGCATTTCTGACAATATGGATGTAATTTGGGATGGTTTGTAGACGGACATTTTAACAAGTTTTAGGATTATGCTTTTCTGCTGTTAATGACATTAAACTTTCTTTTGAAATATATTTACTTATAGCTATTTATTTAGAATGGGCTTCCCAGGTACCTCAATGGTAGAGAATCCACCTGTAATGCAGGATACCCGGGCTCAACCCCTGGTTAGGAAGATCTCCTGAAAGAGCGGCATAGCAAGCCACCCTAGTATGCTTGCAAGGAAAATCCCACAGACAGAGGAGTCTGGTGGGCTATGGTCCACAAGGTCACAAAGAGTCAGACAGAACTGAAGAGACAGCACATGCAATCCATTCAGAATAATGGGTTATAACCATTTGAATGAACAATAAATCAGTGTGTCTAAATAGATGATAGAGAGAATGATAGGAAGTTTCTTCATCATAACAGAATGAAAGTGAAAGTGAAGAAGCTCCGACTCTCTGCGACCCCATGGACTGTAGTCTACCAGGCTTCTCCATCCATGGGATTTTCCAGGCAAGAGTACCGGAGTGGGTTGTCATTTCCTTCTCCAGGGGATCTTCTCAACTCAGGGATTGGACTCAGGTCTCCTGCATTGCAGGCAGACGCTTTACCCTCTGAACGACCAAGGAAGCCCCCCAAATTTTAAGGTTCTTAAACAAGTGTGGAAACTTTATGTTTTCATCCTGACCAAATTATCTGGAATACTGGAGTGGGTAGCCTATCCCTACTCCAGAGGATCTTCCCAACCCAGGGATAGAACCCAGGTCCCCCACATTGCAGGCAGATTCTTTATCAACTGAGCTACTAGGGAAGCCTAGAAGGCATATAACAGAATGCAGAGTAATAAATTCAGAGGACATAATGGAGTTCTAAAATCATGATGTAGGCTACAAGCAGTGGATGGAAGTTTGAGAAAGAACAGGATATTTATACAATCTCAGAGAATCTCTCTATAAGACACTTATTAACTATGAAAGAAAGTTTAATTTTAAAGTGAACAAACCTGTAGACCATTTCTGGATTTGTCTGTTTATAGTGCAAATAATGCTGCTAGGACCATTATCAGAAATAATCTCTGTTGAACATTTTTAAGCACTGCTTTAGGATATGTTCCTAGGAATGAAAATTTCTTATCATGGATTAAGCACATCTTTAGCCCCTTTAGAAAATGTCAAAATGTTTTTTAGACTGATTGTCTCAGTTTACACTCCTGCAAGCAAGATATATAAAACATTTCCATTGTTGTATATCTTCACTAACAATTAGTAATGTTGCCAGACTATTAGGTTTATCAATGTGGTAGACATAGAGATATTGCAAGCATATTTTCATATAAGTATAAACCATTCATTTGTGAAATTCCTGCTCATAAGCTGGGTCTATATTTTGTGGCTGTTGGCTTGTCCTTTTCCTTATCATTTCCAAAAGTTTTTATAGGTCATGCTGTTTGTTAGTTCGATGTCTTGAATAAAGTTTGGGGTTCACTTTTTATTTTCTTTATAGAGCAAGAAGACTTTTTAAAAACAGATGTTTCTAATTTTATTGCTATAAAAATATGACTCTTTCCCTACATGAATTGTAGTTTATTTTTCAAAATTTGTTTTTACAATCCTATATATCTCAATAATGCAGAGATAATATCTTTTATTTTCTTCAGAAAATTTTGAAGCTTTCTTTCAGGTCTAAGTTTAAACCATCTAGACTAGATGAGGTGAGACAGGAAACTAAAAGATTGAGGAACGGAAAAACTGAATATGCCAAATTTCTGACTGATCCTGTTTTCTACTTCAAATTTTGAATTTGTAGAATGGGAAAAACACTGGTACCTTCTTCTTATTATCACTGTGAGTTAATGTTTAAAAGGATTAATGCATATAAAGTGTTAATGATACTTGATACAGTAATTTTAACTTTATTATATTGAATTCATCCTCAGATCTTGAATATAGAGATTGAAGTTATAATCATCCTAATTTTGTCATTTGGAAAAGTTAGAGATTCCTTATTTTAAAGAATAAATACTTCCTACTTTGAAAGAGGAATCATTTTAAATCAAATAGTAAATAGGAAGTAAATAGCTTCTGTTTTATTGGGGCATGTTTTTTGTTCAGTTTTTTTTTTTTCTTTTCTTGCTTAAAATAAACCAACAACTTTGGCCCAACACAATGCAATACCCATAAAAAGCATATCCATATTGTCTGTTATTATTTAACAAACAAAAATATATGGGTGGCACATTTATTATGCCACAAGAATTTTCTGAGAATCAGATACTAGTCACTTACTATACATATGAATGGAGAATCTTATTTTTTAATAACTCCAGTCACTTATGAATCCCTTGTTTTATCTGAAAACTGTCATTTATCCTCTCTCTTGCAGGTATTATCCCCTCTGTGAAGTTTTACTACACGTATAGACATTAATACAGTTCTAAACTCTGGAAACCACAGCAATCTATATTGCCTCTTGTATCAGAGGCTGTTTTCTCATCTTACTGCCATTGGCCCTCCACACACACTTGTGTTCTGATAAATCCATCTCCCATTACAGAATATGAAAATGTTGGATACTTAATCTTTCTAAATGTGCTTTCCAAATGTGGTCAGTGGCACTCGAGAGAGTCTGCAGGGAGGTTTCAAAAGACAGTGTCTGGTATTAGAAAATTAGATATTGGCAGATAAGTCATCCTGTAACCATGAGGGAATAAACTTAAGAATGAAAGACCACTGACTAAGGAAAACAGAGATTCAGAAAGGAATTTTTCAGAATCTTCCATGATATGTGTGTCACAGAATTAAATCAACCTAGAAATGTGCACCTCCTTGCATCTGCATTTGATGATAAACCCCCATAAAGGCAATTTTGGTCTCATGTCTCTTAGTGGTTTTGATACACTGCTCTCATAGTTCGTAGATAGCTTTCTAATTTATTAGCATGTGCAGTAGACAATGAATAAATGTTTGCTAAGTGAAAGCAACAGAGAATCACTTCCCTTTTTATATCTGCATGTTGCCTGACAAGAATACTGGTACCTACAACAGGAAATAACAGGAAGGGAAACGATGCCGCAGGCCCTGGTACTGCACAAATTAAAACCACCCTATACAAGTTTACACACTGGGTCTTTCATTTTAAACTATAGGTAAAATCATTAAACTAATTTATTGCCGTTTACATAGATTGGGCAGCAGAAGATTTACATTTACTAAGTTTTATTTTAGCCACTAGAATGAATAAAATGCCATAAACTAGAGCCAAATGCTGAATACCCATTTTAGAAATGATTTCTTCCATTAATTGCTTTCCTGTTCTCAATAATTCACTATTATAGAGCAGAAAGCCTATTGAATTATATGGTTGTAATTAGACTGTTTCTTTAACATGTTTTATGCTTCAGTATTTCTTATGCCTCAAAAAAAAAAAAAAAAAAAGAAGTCTGATAACAGCTTTATATAAAGCTGTCCTTGGATAGAGTTTTTTTTTTTTTTAATCTCAGAAATCTTGTACTGGAAGTTTGTCCAAAATTTAAGTTACTCTTTGTGACTCAATGGACTGTAGCCCACCAGGGTCCTCTGCCCATGGAATTATCAAGGTAAGAATACCAGAGTGGGTAACCAGTCTCTTCTTCAGGGGATATTCCAGAGCCAGGGATCGAACGAGGGTCTACTCCAATGCCGGCAGATTCTTTACCATCTGAGCCACCAGGGAAGATGTGAAATAAAATAAAAAGGTATTTTTCACCTGTTGATGTAGGCAGGAAATTCCAACATTAATGTCTTTTGACATTAATAAAAAAATAAACCCAAACATATTTTTGAAATCATACACACACACACACACACACACACACACACATATATAACACTGTTATGACTAATCTAATTAGGACTGATCATTTCACATGTATAACAGATAATACACAGTTTCATTTTTTTTTCCTTCAGACATCAGACTATGATGTTTCAAAACTTCTTCTTTAAGAATTTTGAATATCTACAAATGTCAATACTCTATATTCTAGTTCCATTAAAAAGGATTCTCAAAAATCTCATCCCTGGATTTCTATATAAAACAAAAGCCATACCTAGGCTACATTCCAGTCTTTCCCCAAACTTATCTAGTAAACGGGACATCACGGCTTTCACTGGGAAAGGAGACTGGGATTCCCCAGCCATGCCATAAACACACATGTCTGTGTAGTGGGGCTGTTGTGGTTCTTCAGTCACTAAGTCATGTCCAATTCTTTCTAACCCCATGGACTACAGAACCATCTCCAGGAGTTTCCTCAAATTCATGTCCACTGAGTCATTGATGCTGTCTAACCATCTCATATACTTATATTTAAAAGCAAAGACTCTTGTTTATGTTTGGTGGCAATGAAAGCAATTTTGCACATAATTCTACCATATACTTGAAGAAAGAAAAGCTTTACCTCTTTTCTCTAAATAAATCTAACTTTTATGTTTTTATCATCACATATTTCACCAAACTTCATGTCTATTGACCTTTCTTGTATTATCTCCATGCAAATTCCTCATATATTTTTGTCACACCTCAAACTGAATAAATTTTTTTTCATAAAGTATACAGTTGCTATAGAATTATCTAAAAGCTCTAGTCTTAGTAGTTAACTACTAAAATTACTTTTATTGGCCACTATTTCCCTGGTGGCTCAGATGGTAAAGCGTCTGTCTACAATGTGGGAGACCTTGGTTCAATCTCGGGGTTGGGAAGATTCCCTGGAGAAGGAAATGGCAACCCACTCCAGTACTCTTGCCTAGAAAATCCCATGGATGGAGGAGCCTGGCTACTGTCCATGGGGCCACAAAGAGTTGGACATGACTGAGCGACTTCACTTCATCAATCAATTACCATACTACATTACATGTTAGAGCCTAAGCAAAAATGCTTAAGATGCAGAAGTCCTAAAAAAGAAAAGAAAAAAAAAATGTCCATTTAAGAAAAGTAAGAAATTATTTGCATTCATGATGAATGTGTCAATGTCTGTTCTTCAGCAAAATACCATTTTAATGTTTAATGCTTCAAAACAATAGTTGGTAATTGTTTCAAATATACATTTGCTCATAATGAGAGCTTTAATTTGTATGCTCTAGTTATTTTTGTTTTAACTAATGTACTAATAGGAACTTAATTTCTGCTTTATTGACTATGCCAAAGCCTTTGACTGTGTGGATCACAATAAACTGTGGAAAACTCTGAAAGAGATGGGAATACCAAATCACCTGACCTGTCTCTTGAGAAACTTGTATGCAGGTCAGGAAGCAACAGTTAGAACTGAACATGGAAAAACAGACTTGTTCCAAATAGGAAAAGGAGTATGTCAAGGTTGCATATTGTCACCCTGCTTATTTAACTTATATGCAGAGTACATCATGAGAAATGCTGGGCTGGAAGAAGCACAAGCTGGAATCAAAATTGCTGGAAGAAATATCAATAAGCTCAGATATGCAGATGACACCACCCTTATGGCAGAAAGTGAAGAAGAACTAAAGGGCCTCTTGATGAAAGTGAAAGAGGAGAGTGAATCAGTTGGCTTAAAGCTCAACATTCAGAAAACTAACATCATGACATCTGGGCCCATCACTTCATGGCAAATAGATGGGGAAACAGTGGAAACAGTGTCAGATTTTATATTTTTGGGCTCCAAAATCACTGCAGATGGTGATTGCAGCCATGAAGTTAAAAGACGCTTACTCCTTGAAAGGAAAGTTATGACCAACCTAGACTGTATGGCAGAGACATTACTTTAACCAACAAAGGTCCATCTAGCCAAGGCTATGGTTTTTCCAGTAGTCATGTATGGATATGAGAGTTGGACCATAAGGAAAGCTAAGCGCTGAAGAATTAATGCTTTTGAACTGTGTTGTTGGAGAAGACTCTTAAGAGTCCCTTGGACTGCAAGGAGATCCAACCAGTCCATCCTGAAGGAGATCAGTCCTGGGTGTTCATTGAAAGGACTGATGCTGAAGCTGAAACCCCAATACTTTGGCCACCTCATGCGAAGAGTTGACTCACTGGGAAAGACCCTGATGCTGGGAAAGACTGAGGGCAGGAGGAGAAGGGGACGACAGAGTTTGAGATGGTTGGATGGCATCCCTGACTCAATGGACATGAGTTTGGGTAAACTTCGGGAGTTGGTGATGGACAGGGAGGCCTGGCGTTCTGTGGTTCATGGGGTCGCAAAGAGTAGGCACGGCTGAGCGACTGAACGGAACTGAATAACAAAAACCTTACTCATACAGAGTTGGGAGGCCAAAAGAGGGAGCTGTTATGAACCGCAACAATACCAGAGCCCAACACAAAGAAGAAAGACTCCTCTTCTTTCCTGGCAAAGACTTAGCCTATGAAAAGCCACATACTCTTCATTTACTATAGCCCTTCCAACTTCCTTTTCTTCCCTGTAAAAATGTCTTCTTCTCCTGCCCTTGGGAACTTAGACTTGGCTCCCCATGGTTGCAGATCACAAAACTGCAATTTTCTGCTGATGCCAAATAAATGTATGTTTTCTGGGAAATATCTGATAGACTGTTTGTTTCATGTCAATACTAAAAAAGTGCATTACTTATCTCAGTCATGTTGTACATCCTTGTCTTTATATGGATAAGACTCCAATGTCCAGTCATTTTATTTATTTATTTTTTTATCCAGTCATTTTAAAATGTATTTCCAAAAGTTTTGTTTAAGTAATATTTGCATTGTCACTGTCATGAGATATATTTCATGAAAGACAACAAATATTTTAGAAATATGTAAGTAAATCTTGCCATCATATTTAAAGTATTAATATGTATACTTAAATAATGCTTTTAAAATTCATTCCAGAGAAAGTTCACACAAGATTTTATAAATAGAAGTTTCTATAGCCTAACTGCTTCTGAACCTGGAAGGTAGTTTTCCTTCTGAAAAGAAATGTTATTTTTTATTTGTTACATCTTACTGATCAATGTGAATGTCTAGTACCTTGAGAAAATAACATGCCTTAGAATGTAAAATGGACTACAAATTCAAAACCCTTTCATAGTAATTGCATAATTAACTCCTAATGTCATACTTGAAAGAAATGATAAATGCTGTATTATATTCAGCACTGCAATCAGATGTATCAATATGCTAGTTCTAAGTGTTTCACCGCTGATGTAATCATTTGCAACTTTTCCCAACTCCTTATAGAAATTTTGACACTTTATGATTACTAAGCAATTTCAACTGAGAATGATGTGACAACACATATATTTGAATATAACCGTAACGCAAATTATTTGACAGCCAGATTTGAACTGACTTTCTTAATAGATTTTCTCTAGTCAACACTGATCTTGGGAAAATGCACATTTCTTCCAGGCTGTCTCTGTGTATCTAAGAAGGAATTAGAATGGACATTTGGCTGAGCACAATCCAAATAGATGCAAAATTCAGATGAATTTTAGATAACTTAAATTTAGGTAAATTTTAAATCCCTCACTCACATCAAAATAAAGAACTGAATAATATTTGAAAAGTATTTCTTTGGAGAGAGCTGTGCTATAAGCTTCTCCCGCTGACTTTTCAGGAATTTGGGTATAATCTCCCAATCCCAAATTAAGACAGTGTGACTCTAAGGAGACCATTCAGTACATTGAATAATTGTGCTACAAACTGGGGGTGGTGGGGGGGTGGTGGCATTTAACCTTCCCACTTGAGAAATAGAATGAAATAAGGATTCTATCTGAAAGGAGGGCAGTATCATGAATAGACCTAAAGGAGGAAAAGCTAGAGAATAAGACCTGATGCCTAATCGCTGGAAAAGGTTCAATGAATGAATCTCAGAAAAGTTTGCTACTTGCAAAGAAGATACTGATGTACCATCTGTAGAGATTGGCGGGGTCTTTGAAGGAAGTGCAGATGTATTAATTAAAACAAACAAACAAACAAAAAAAACAGCTTTAAATACCTACCTATCTGGTATTTATTCATACCTACCCTATGCCGATCTCTGCACTTCTTCTCTCTCACCAAGCCCCCAAACTAAGGATATTGTCAAGTTGGAGGAGGATGAATCACACAAGGTTTGAAGAGAAAAATAGGAAAAAGCTTATAGCTCCAGCCTTCCTAAATTACTGGCCTGCAAATGGCTCAATCTGACAAGAAGGAGAGGTCTCAACATTAAGCCAGACAAATGACATGAGTTGACACTATGCTTTAAGATTCTGAATTGATCATGGACATTTTTACCACCTTAAAGTTGTAGAAATGTCAAGATGTCTGCTTGAGTTTCTCAAGGGGCAGGGAAATAATCATGCTGATAGTGAATATAGTAGATACTCATAGACAAAAACAGTTGTTTTTGTGTATTTTATGTCATAGTCTGTGCTTAAATTTTCAAAGTATTCACAAGGATAAAGTGGCCTTCACAAGGGGGCAGTGTTTCCTCAACACAGGAGCACTGTCACTGCAAACACGCAGTCTTAGCCTCACGTCATTTGCAATATTATCTGCCATGGCTTTGACACAAACACTGTGGTGTATTGGCCTGGATTCCAGGTATATTACACATTTACAAGAACTGTTTCCTTAGAAAAAGGAAGTCGTGGTCTCATTAGTGAGGAAGACACTTGGTGAATGATGTACAATTTTTTAAAAGACATGAGAAGGATATGAAATTGGAACATGCCACAAAACCTACAGGGCTTCTCAGGTGACAGAGAAATTGCTCCAATCGATTTTAACGTCCCATTAAGGACAGCCAGTAAACCAGGGGATGTACTGTCTGCAACACTGAAGCATTCCTCTGGAGACTCAGTCTTGGCAGAATAAATGAAAGGGGGTAATTCCTTCTATTAATTCAGCTCACTCTGGCAATTGATAGGAATATTGAATCAGATTCCTGAAAACTTCACACACTGAAGTGGAGGTGTGGAGAGTTCTGTGATAACTAAATAGAAGTGAGAATACAATATGAATTATCAAGTTTATTATATCATAACCTAAGGGCAAACAAAATTTTCTCCTCCAGTAATAAAAGGGAAATACCGAGTAAATGGATGAAAACTTTCATTATGATGTACAAAACAGTAGAGATGAAAGCATAAGCATTACATTTTGGGGTAAAAATAAATCAGTGGGATGTGACCTTCTCCACCTTGTTCAGACAACACTGATTTCCTAGTTCACAAATATGGCTCAGTAATGCGCAGAAATGTACATCTTCATCTTTCAAACAATAATTTTAGTCATGCTAATTTTGTGTAGAAAAGAACTGGAATATGATTATTGCCCAGTCAAATGTATGTCAACTATTCTAATCAATTTAACAGGATTAAAATGAATATATGTGTTTGATCACTGCATATGAGAAGCATGCATCATATGATTATTTAGAAGAGAATTTTTATTTCCACTGATATTTCACAAAATAAAAAAAACAATAACTCGACAAAGTTATTGGGAAAAGACACAATGGCTCTAAAAAGATAAATGTATATATATTTGTAGGTTGGAAATGCTAATATATTAATGAAATAAAATTCAAAAGATTAGAGTTTATAGTAAAAATACAATAGGCTAATGATAAAATTTTTCAGCATCAGCTTTTACTTGAGGATGAATTATATTTTTGTCCTTGTTTTGGACTACAGTGATCATTTACTTCTCTCAATAGATTTAGTTTTCACCAACACATTTCAAACTTGTTTAAAAATACAAATTACATTTTTCTTACTTCTGGTAGCATTTCTCATCTGTCCAGAGGAAGAACTGACACGATTCTGTGTGTTTTATAATAAGAGAGCTAAGAAAGGAATCCAAGATACTGCCCCATGTTTTTGGAAAACTGGGTAGATGGTACTTCTATTTACAGGGTTGAGAAAGACAAAAGGATGTTTACAGGAAGATATTTTGAGTTCAATTTTAATATATTAGAAGTTGAAAAATGTATACACTATCAAATAGATATGTTGATTTGATTCTCAGGAATGAGATCCTAAGAAGACATACTGATTTGAGTATCACTATATGTGATCATTATATGTACATTATCCTTGAAGCTACAAGAGTAGATGAGTTCAACCACAAAACCATAAAAGTTATAGAATGAAAAAAAGAAATGTAAGAAGTTATTGGGTTAACAGAAAGTCTTCAGAGGGAATATGTGGCAAAAAGGGAAATATAGAAAAGGGTCAAACGTTTTAATGACCTGGGGGTCCATAAGGAAACTGAGGGAATCCCCATGAGAAATCTACCTACTTAGAGAAATTTCAGTTTAGAAAATCTTGAAAATTTGAGCAGTGGTCCCTTGCGTCTTGAACACCACACACTGTTCATTCAGTAAACAGACAAACTAGCCAACTTGTTACAACACACGTCAGTTCATCTCAACCCTTGAATTCCATGGTTTGTTATTTTTCACCAGCAAATCTGAGTACAAATTTCCTTAAATTTTCATCTGTGTTCTGGGAGGAAAGTAACTGCCGCCCCCCCTTTTAATTCCAACAAGAGAAAACTCAGACACTTTTATAAAGTGGCTGGAAACTCAGAACAGGAAAAATTCAATCCATGATGAAACAGAAAAACTGATTACTCTGCTCATTCTCTTTCTTGAGAGCAAAATCATAGAAAATTCTGGGGCCCAGCAATAGAAGTAGTATCGGCAAGAGTGGGTTAAAAAAACAAAACAAAACACAAGACAAGCTAGATTATATGTGTTATGACTTCGTCAGGTAGAACTTGATCTCCCAGAATTCTTGAGTCTAAATGAATTATTCTATCAGGTGTCTGGCCTGTGAAGAAAGCCATAATTAATGAGGATCACTAAGGATTCACTGGGTTGTGTGACACAAGCTCCATTTATTTCATTTTTTAAAAAATTGATAGAGTTTACTAGACTGGTGGGTTTCCCTGGTGGCTCAGATGTTAAGAATTCACCTGCAAGGTGGGAGACCTGGGTTTGATCCCTGGGTTGGGAAGATCTCCTGGAGGAGGGTAAAGCAACTGACTCCAGAATTCTTGCCTGGAGAATCCCCATGGACAGAGGGGCCTGATATATATAGCAATATATATATATGTATCATTGCTATTGTTCAGTTGCTAAGTCATGTCTGACTCCTTTGACCCTATGGTCCACGGACTACAGCACACCAGGCTTCCCTGTCCCTTACTATCTCCTGGAGTTGCTCAAACTCATGTCCATTGTGAGCTTCCCTGGGGGATCAACAGAAAAGAATTTGCATGCAATTCAGGAGACCTGGGTTCCAACCCTTGGTCAGGAAGATGCCCTGGAGAAGGGAATGACTACCCACTCCAGTATTCTTGAATGGAGAATTCCATGGACAGAGGAGACTTACAGGCTACACAGCCCATGGAGTCACAAAGAGTTAGACTCACATATATATATCTACATACATATTCATTTTATCTTTAAAATTTCCTAAAGTGTGAGTTCTATATTTTTACTACTTGTCTATAAAATAGTATATAAAGATAATGGCAAACTTATGTAACTCAGTAAAAAATGTACATTTATTTGGGTACATATTTAACAATTTTAACTGATGAAATGCTTCATCAGAAACATTTGGAGACAGCTCTAAAGTACATGAGCGGTGAAATGTGCCTCAAAAACTATAGATTAAAAGAATTGTTCAAATTAACTAATTAACCAGTGGTTCAAATTAACTAATTAACTAATGGTTCAAATTAACTAATGGTTAATATAACAGACACTATTTATAAAACAAGTAAATGTATGTGTGTGCATGTGTCTGTGAGGGTGGGTGTGAGTGAGAATTAATTGGATAGTTGGGGAAAAGGTTGTTCAGAAACATGATACCGAAATATGTTAATAATATTTATAGACAACAGGAGAAAAAATGATTTGAGGCAAAAAGACATGCATTTGGTTTTACGGCATGAAAGTACATAAGAATCGTTTAACTTTAAAATTGAATTTCAATATGCAAAATGACTATCATGTGTTGAGAAAACTGATGGCAGTTATTAGCTTTTATTTGACTGCAGCCTCAGATCTCATCATGCATGCTCAGTCAATTACCACTACTGAACTCTATGTCAAAGAATAAAATATCTGAAAAATTACCTATAAGTAGTACCACCACAGTTTTATACTTAAAAAATTTACTAGTTTTCATTCTACACATAATTTTAATTTTATACCTGTAGGTATTCCTATTACTAGATTAATTAAAAACCAAAATGAAATCCCAATGTTATACATTTTGTTTGAGGACTTCTTTGAAGGTCAATCCCAAAGGAAATGAACCCTAAATATTCATTGGAAGGACTGATGCTGAAGCTGAAGCTCCAATAATTCAGACACCTGCTGCAAAGAGCTAACGCACTGGAAAAAGACCCTGATGCTGGGAAAGACTGAGGGCAAGAAGAGATCGGGGTGACAAAGGATGAGATGATTGGAAGGCATCACCCACTCAATGGACTTGAGTTTAAGCAAACTCCTGGAGATGGTAAAGGACAGGGAAGCCTGGCATGCTGCAGTCCATGGGGTAACAGTCAGACATGACTTAGCTACTGAACAACTACAGATGGTCCAGTGGTTAAAGAATCCACCTGCCAAGGCAGGGGAGAAAGGTGTAATCCCTGATCCAGGAAGATCCCACATGCTGAGGGCACCTAAACCCGTGCTCCACAACTACTAAGCTTGCACTCTACGGCCCACGAGCCAACAGCTACTGAGCCCTTGTGCCATAATCACTGAAGCCCACAAGCCCAGAGCCCACGCTCCACAGAAGAAGTCACTTCAATGAGAAGTCTGCACATCACAACTGGGCAGTAGCCCCTGCTTGCCTTAACTCGAGAAATCCCACATGCAGCGACAAAGACTCGGTGCAGCCAAAATGAAATACATTACTGAAATAAAAAACCAAAACCAAAAAATAACTAAATTTTTTTGTTTGCAAAAAGTTATTCTTTAATTAGTCAAGCAATGACATTGATGTATCTTTAATCCTACCTATTCTATATTACCATCAAGTCATGACTTTATTAAGCTAAATTTTAGAAAGATCCATTAGAATGAGTGAGACTTACCAATATACAGCCTCCTCCCACAAAATAATTAATGCTGGAGGAAGAAAAGTATCCAACTCCTCAAGATTTCCCTGAAAGGAAAAAAATAGGAAACACATTTTTAATTTACATTTTTTGGCAGTTATAGGATGTCAAATCTAAATCAATTGGTGGGATGAAAAAGGAGCACAATAATAATTGACATTTTATAGATTAATGGAATTGACTGATACTTTGAAAAAAATACCATCAAAAGGGTGTTTATATTATTTCCTTGATGGAAAGTGTTATAATCCATTTTTTTTATTTAAAAATTCAATTTAAAGAAAATATTTAAAGAGCAAATAAAATCCTTAATTTTTTCTGACATAAAATTAATGCTATAAGAAACTACATATTAATTAACCATAAATACCATTTTCTTTTCTTAAATGAGAAGTTACTTAAAACATATTTTATATATAAGATGTTTATATCTGATTTTGTTCTGTGTTATGCAAGAAAATTAACTATTCTCAATTTTTATTGATATATTAGTAGGTGTTCATATATGTTTTCTTATAGATTAAAAAAGTGTTGTTTATCAAAGTATGTTTATTATCTATGGAACTCTTGCCACATACCCAAGTGACTGCTGTATTGTAGGATCATCAATGACTTTCAAATTTACAGCACAATACTAAACACAAAATAATGAGGCCATAACTATAAAAAAAATGTACATCAGAAACCTTAAGTGAATCAGTTTACAAGAGCAGCAAATTAACTGATGAAGTCACCAGAAGTGCACAACTCAAAGAAAAATCATAGACAGTTAAATATTTAACTTAAAATCACGCATCTAACAGCAGAAAATTGAACTGGGTGACAAAGATCAGGTGGTCCCATCAACTGTCTAATGATTGATTGGTCATGTGTTCCTAAGTTCCAAAAAGAACTCACAAATGGCAAAATTTCTACCATTTATTAAACAGAAAGAACTAAGCATCTAGGGTTTATCATGATTGCTTATGTCTGACCCAAATATCCCTTCCCTCAGACAACCAGGCTTCTTATGTTTCTTTCTTCCTAAAATGTTCCTTTGCTGCCTACCCAAATAGGATTCATTCTCTCTAAACCCAGCTCTGAACTCACCTAATGTATGGAGTCATAAGCTTTCTTGCATTCATAGACTTGTTTTAGTATTAACACATGCTTCATCATGCATTTTCACATATGTACCTTTCTTCAATTACATCTTTAGTTCACTGAAACAGCAATAAAGTTCTATTAATTTTGTGTATATTCAGAAATTCAGAATTAAGTAGACTGGATTAAGCAGGGAAAAATTATATTTATATAAATATAGTACATTTGTGTATAGATAGGTAGAGAGATATATATTACTTAGTTGATGGAAAAGATTTGATACTATACACTATATCTAGAATGATTAATGGAAAAATCTCTTTTGACTGACCAAGAAACAACTTCTGGTTTTGAAAGGAAGGGACTGCTTTTCTGTCTAATTTGGCAAACATTTCTCGCTCAGGACTAACAGACTACTACATTGAAACTAATTTCTTCTACATGCCTTTAGTGAATAATGTTAAAATCTAACAAGTCATTTCTAGAACCTTCTGCTGAACTTAGAAAGAACTTAAGTTCTGCAGAACCTAAGCAAAATAACATGTATTGAGTAATTACTATGTGCCAGATGTCTTTTGTATATTGTTGATCTTTTTTTTTTATTTCCCCATGATTAATGCAAACTAACAAGGTAGAATTCATTGGTTTCTCTTCCTTTCAGGTGAGAAACCTGAAGCAAAGAGATTTTTGAGTTACTTTCCAAAAACATCCTAATCAATAAATGGCAGAGTTGGAATTTAAGTGCAGGAAGTCTGACTCAGAGCCTTTTATTCTAACTAAAATTACATACTACCTGTGTCTACAAGTCACATATTCTAGTTAAAGGGGGAAGGGAATTCCAGAAGGAAGGGATAAGAAAAATATTTCACACACTGATGAAATGTGGAACTGACTTCTTTTTCTTCTTTTTTCTTTTGAAGTCAGCAGCAGGTCCTAAAGGATTTCCTGGTCACATCCCTTCCCTGATATGCTAAAGGCAGTTTTAGAACCAATGGTTTCATGTAAACAAGTCAAACATTATAAAAACATTATCTAGATACAGAATTACTTTTGGGACTTTAAAAAGAAAAAAACAACTTTATTTCTAGATATTAACATAGGCATAACAATATTATCAAACATTTTTTTGTCACTTTAGAATTTAAATTATGGAATTTAACTTTAAGTAAGATTTAAAAGCTACGGGCTTCCCTTGTAGCTCAGTTGGTAAAGAATCTGCCTGCAATGCAGGAAACCCGGGTTCCATCCCTGGGTTGGGAAGATCCCCTGGAGAAGGAAATGGCACTCCAGTATCTTTGCCTGGAAAATCTCATGGACAGAGGATCCTGGTGGGCTGCAGTCCATGGGGTCGCAAAGAGTCCGGCATGACTGAGTGACTAACACTTACTTAAGATTTAAAACAGCTTTTAAATTTGACCTCTACCTCTCTGCTCTTGAACATCTTAAGCATTTTTATATTAACAAATACAGCATCTGTAACAACAGTATAATTTTGAGCCTTTAGTTCTATGAATTTCACATTTCCCTAAGCCAACCCTGTTCCATAAACTGTGCATGTTTCAGACACTAAAGCAATATTTAAAGATGGTGGGGTTCAAAACTTATTCATGGGAATACTGCTACCTTTTGTTTCTAGGGGCTGATTTACAAGCTGTTATGTCTTTTTCTTTTTTTAGCCACACCTCACAGCACACAGGATCTTCCTTCCCTGATCAGAGGCTGAATTGGTGTAGTGGAAGTGCAGAGTCTTAACCACTGGACTGCCAGGGAAGTTCCAGTGAGTCTTAAAAAAACCACTTCTAAAAAAAATTATAGCATGCATTTAACTTTGAGATTATTGCCAATAACGTTCTCCCCTTTTAAAATTTAGGAAAAAAAGAGTCGCAAGCACATTGAATTCATGGCTCAGTTTTACTCAAGTTGTTCTTAGAACTTGTGGGGGCTTCCTTGGTGATCCTGTGGTTAAGGTTCTGTGCTTCTAAATGTAGGGGGCTCAAGTTCAATCCCCCTGGTCAGGGAACTGAGGTCCCATATGCTGCATGACATGGCCCAATTTTTTTTTAATTAAAAAAAAAAAAAAAAACTTGGTTTTTCTTCTGTTTTTTGAAGCTGGGTTTCCTGTTATTTCTTTTTGCTTTATTTCTTTTGTGCTACACTATTATCATTTTCTGGCACTTCTTATTTTGTTTTTAGTTTTCACAGAAAAAGTGAATAATAGACTCTTATCCACAACATGCACACACAAACAAGAACAATGTGTGAGTGCGTGTGTGTGGGTATGTGAATGTTATTTAAGTTTAAGGTCCTTACTTCCGTAAGATATGCCATGAAAAATTTAGAAGGTCATCACTAATCTTCATACACACCAAATATTCTTTAAAAAAATTAATGAATATCAGTATTACAAATTAAATTTTATCTCATGGTCACTGATTTGAATTCTTAGAACAGTAAAACTAACTATGAATAGGTAACAAAGACCAACAGTTAAGAAGACATACAATATTGGGGAAAAGGTAAAATTTATTAAGTATGCCTTCTGATCTATAATGAAATAAATAATATAAAAGAGGGAATTTCTGAGGGTTATACAAATATACAATAAAGTAAGTGAAATGTTTTAAAAAAGCATGTGCACTCATTTTGAAAGTTCTTTAGCCCCTTGTAATAAAGGATACAGATAGTTAACATGCCTTATCTGATAAAAGATACATATATACACATAGTACAATGCTTTCATAAAAAGTTCATAAAATATAATCATGCAACCAATTGGCCTCAATTCATAAAGTTAAAATTAACTCTGTATCACATTGAAATTTGACTTTTCCTATAATAATCTCAGATATTTATGACTTAATTTCTAATCTTCCCTTAAATCATAAATATCTGTCCCTGATTTGACCCTTCTCCTAGTCTGTCTCAGCCTTCTCACTTTCTTACTGCCTTATCCAGGTTAATCCCAAGTTAAACTCTTCATATGCCCTCAAACCAAAACCTTTATCACCTCTGTCCCTGCTAACTGAAAACTCTAGATCCACCTGACATTCTACTTCCTCCATTCCAAATTTTATATTGCCCAGCTCTGACAACTTGATCCCATATCAGTGAAACTCCTAATTAATGGCTTTTCAAATTAATAAGAGTTTATTTTGTAAAAAAAAATTTAAAAATGGGTTGGAAGCAAAGAGAAGTGTATAAAAAGCAGTAAGGCAGCATGCTTCTGAGGATTAATTATAGAGCACTGTCCAAGAACCAGAACCAGAACCAACTGAACCAAGAACCAGAAAGCCTATATCCTCATTTGTCTGTGTTTAAAAGACAGGAGTATATATACACCCATCTAAATCATGGAATGGAATATGTTTCATAAATGTTCATTGCAGATTCCTGCTGGCCTGTAGGTCTAAAATAAGGTCCACTGTTAGATATTCATAGGCAGCTGACAGCATACCAACTGCTACTAATACTGCATGCCTTTCAAATAAATTCAGTATTAGATATTTCAAAAACTCGTATTAATTTATTAATGCTTTTGATAAGAACCAAAGCAGGTTAGAGTGGACAGTGTACATACATTAGCAGCATCTCTGCTTTCTAAGATCTGTGTCCATCCCTTTTGCCATGACATTTCGGAATCTCGGACACACAATTGGTAGCCTGTTTCCAGCTAGATGATGACCAAAGTGTTACCCACCATGCTTAATTCACTGATGCATCTGGAAAGATAGGTCTGGCTAAACAGTCTAAGACTGATTTTTGTGAAAGTGAAAGTGTTAGTCACTCAGTCGTGGGGACTCTTTGCGACCCCATGGACTGCAGCACGCCAGGCTTCTGTGTCCATGGAATTTTCCAGGCAGGAATATTGGAGTGGGTACCCATTACCTTCTCTAGGGGATCTTCCTGACTCAGGGATCAAACCCGGGTCTCCGGCATTACAGGGGATTACTTACCATCTGAGCCACCAGAAAGCTTGTTGGAATTCAAGAGTCACATCAGATGACACTCCAGCACACAATGTGAGCTGACCATTCAGATACCAAACAGTAGCAGAAGATGACTTGTACATGTTTAAGAAATTTGATCAGGTTTCCACAAACTATATAAATATTCTTTTGAAACAGGAAACAAATGCATTTATTTTACATTTAGTGAATGGTTTAATTAAGACAAGTTTCCCATGGGAATAGACCTCTAATATTTGCAAGGGCAAAAATCATCTGTTGGAAAAGCGTGTCAGGTATCGCACATACATGAAGATGTTTTGTTTTGCTTTATTGCCATTGTAGTATCTAGAAAATGATTCCATGGACGGGAACTTGAAAGACAGCTCAAATTAAATATTTTAAAAGAAAAAGAAAAATAAGGCAAACAAACTAAACCTTTCTAAACTTTGCATTCTATACAGTTATCATTTTTCTCTATTTTTTGCTTCTCAGTCATCCCCTCTTAGAAAAGTAGCTTGCCTTTACTATTTTCACATCTCTTCATGGCTTATACACTTTCTCAGAGATCTAGGCATGGACACTGCTACAACTGAAGCTGCCAATGACTTCCATATTGACAATTCCACTACAGACCTCTGTTATTTTACTTTTTATTTAACATTTGGTTCTGCTGACTTCTGTCATTATCTTAAAACTTCTCTCCTAAATCCCATGACATGGTGTCCCTTTAGTTTTCTTCCTATCACTCTGGTTATTCCTTTCTAATTGTTGATGTGTACCTCACAATATTTTTTCCTCAGCACTTCATCTTTGACACTTTGCCCTTCTCATTACATACTGTCTTTCGTGATGGCTTCATACAAAGTCATAGTTTCAAAAATATTACTAATAAATTCCACATTGATAGCTCCCAAACCTATAAATCAAAATTTACTACTGGACATGTATGTCTCAATGTCCCAAAGAGGTTTCCATTCAACTTGTAAAAGTGTTCGATCATCTTGCTTCTATTAATCTGTTCTTGCAATCTTTATTTCTGTGAACAATAATAATATATAACATTTTCCAACATTTATTCTGCACTTGACACTTGTAATATCTTTCTCATTCTACAATCTCGTAAGGGAGATATTAATATTATCACCACACTGAAGATGAAGAAACTGATGCACAAAAGGTCAAGTTACCCACCTCAATTCACATAACTAATAAGAATTGGGCCTGAATTGCCTACACACTTAACCACTATATGTTGAAAGATATTGTCCCACTTGCACAAATTAGACTCTTTGAATCAACTGAGATTTCACTTTTTTACCTCAGAAAGCTGTCATCATTCATTTTCTAGATTATGGGTATAAAATATTTATTGTATTCATTTCTTCCTCTCCATCTCTATGGCTTCAACTTCAGTTTAGATCTTCACTTCTCATCTTCATTATTTGAATAATTATGGCTCTTTTACTAGCCCTTATACAGACAATAAACTTTAATCTCTGGTCTTGATTTCAAACACTTTGTTCTGTTGCTGTTTAAGATCAGTCTATATAACTGGGAAAAAGTCATATGACGATGAAAAAAGTTGACCTAAATACTACCTTCATTTCCAATTGACCATGTAAAAAAGGCACGTACATAGATTTGAACGGCACAGAACGCTTAGCACCTCCCACAGCACAATTTCCTAAGGATAGAATTTCTAACCATCAAAAATATGACTGAATTGTCAAAAAACTGAAAATCTATAAAAAGTCACCATTCTATCTGTACTTTGACAACTTAAAATTCTCTTTCACATATACAAAATAATACGAACCATGGATTTTCTCTCCTGGAATCTCCAAGGCATGCAAACTGTCTATGTCCCCACAGGCAGTTATGATCAGGATAATGCTAAAACATAGTTATGAGAAAAAGGGGTCTTATGAGTTTTGTCTGTCAAAATTAAATTTTGCTAGTCTCTAGTATCTGAATATGTTTATACAGAAATGAAATGGAAGTTGCATTAAAGATTGTGAAGAGTTACTTAAGCTAGTCAGATTATCATGTGAATTCAAGAATATTTTATTTCAGTTTCTACCTGAAAGAACTTTTCCTCACATGGAAAACACATAAACTAAAACTAAAAACAGATAAACTAAAAATATTTTTGTGTCCTAAGAAAAGTCACTAAGCTTCTATGACTCCTTAACTAGAGAGTAGAGGTTTGTAGATGAATTCTAAGGTCTTTTTCTGCTCTACTCTTCCAGTTTGGGTGGATTTTTTGAGTTGAATAAAATTCCTTTGGTATCATCACCAAATCAGCAAACTGTTTTGCTGGTTTAGAGAACGAAGAATGTAAGAAATTTATGATTTACAGTTTGAGCTTCACAATTTGAATTGTTTTAATTTCCAATGAAAACAACTCAGAAGCTTTAATGTCACTCCCCTAAATTACCTTCAGTTAATAGGTACTCCATCAGAATCACAAAGACATACACATTGTTTTCAGGAACAAATGTCTGTCTTTCAGAGTAAGGATATAATTGGAATAGAAAAAGTGAATGACAGCTGCAACCTCAGAGTTTGGTAAAACTCTGCTCAGAAAAAAAATAAGCTTGAACTAGAGGAAGTGGTGAGATGAACAAGCATTTTTGGCTTAAAAGATCAATAAAAATGAATGCACTGATGTAATGTTCCTGACCAGAGAACTCAAAAGTGTTTCCATTTTGTTTCAAGCCTGATGTCATTGAATTAAGAACCCTCATACAGTCTTTATGCAAGCAGGATGTAGCTTTGAATAAACAGACATCCAGCACATTTGACCATTGCTCAAAACACTTTAGGTACATCTAATAGGGAGTCCTTAGAGCAGACTTCTACCCAAACCACACACTGAAAATTCCAATTATACAGGCAACCACATCACTACAACCTAATTGCCACTATCCTGAATGTAGGATGCGATAACTGCTTATGCACCCTTATTTTTCTCAAGTAAGCATTAATGACCCTTTCAATTTAGCAGACTGCCCAGGACTGTTAGGAGGATGAGCAGCAAACTCCTTAGCAACCAGAGGCTGCAAACTGGTTTGTGCTGGCTTGTTTATGGAGCTTACTTAGTTAACTTTTTTCCAAACCAGTGGCTATCTTAAACATTTCCTTCCCTAACAAGGAAAAGTTCTTTTAAAAAATGAGATCCTAAAACAATAAAAATGATAAAGAAAAAAAATGGGAGAAAGGATTTAGCAAAAAAGGTATTAAATTCAGAATTAAATTGAGCACTGATAAACCTCAATGTTAAAGCCATTTAAACAAATTGAAACGTATCCTTCCCTCTCAGTTTCACACAAAGTGCAATATCCCCTATTTTAAAATTAGATAAGCTGCTTAAAAGCTATTACTGTAAAACTCCACCTTCTTGCTAACCAAATTTACTGTAATGTGGGTGAGAGATTTCTCTTTCACTATTTCTATTTGTTGTTTTGAAGAGAGTGATACATTTAAAATGTTGTTCATGTTCTTAAAGTAAATGCATTTCAATGTTTTTGAAAAAATTAAGCATGTAAAAATATACAGTAGCTCCATAAAAAGACATGCTTTCTCTAGAAGAAAAAATACATTTAAACAACTTATGAAAACACATTATGCCACTAGTGAAAGAAAATAACTTTTAAAAGTAACAATTGTAAATGATATTTTATTTTTTTTCATGCCCACACACACACAAATCTGTTTTAAGAAATATATAGTTGTGCCTTGAGATAGTTTGAAACTATATGAAAGACTGAGACTGTATCACTGAAGCATTTCCAGTTTTAATTTTAAATGTGCTAGAAACAAAATAAGTAGAAATATGAAATTCAATGGAATAGAATTCTGGGAAAGTCAAACTTAAAAGAACTAGATATCTAGATCTTAACTACAGAAAGTAATTTTCTCAGGTGGTAAGTCACTATTTTTGAGATCTAAAATAAAGTAAGCCTATGAAAACAAGCCTACTATATTTTGGATCATCTATTTGAAGCCTGTTATTCATCACTGTCTAAAATTGAGGGGTGGGGAAGGAGCAAAACCATCCTCAATTGCTTTGTTTAAGCCCCTACAAGACTCACTAAAAGATATACTATGAGCAATAAATCCAACTTAAAAAATCTCAGCAATCTGGATATCACAAATATGAAAATGCTACTAGTTGGTTTAATCTTATCAAATATTATAACTTTTTTTGCATGATCAAATGCATGAAATGATTAAGTATATTAAGAATTCTTATTATCTAGGGGGGAAAAAAAAGCTGCTGTTAAGACAACTTAAATAAACCATAAAGTTCAGATCCAGGCTGTCACCCATTAGCAGTTGCCTTCCCTGTGAATCCTAAATATAATGTATGATCTCATTCGCTCACAGCAAAATACCATCCTTCTTAGAAGTACATCCTCAGTGACAGCATTTCTGGAATGTCATTCTAGCTCAAGAAAAGCAGCATCCGCAGTACTGCGCAATCAGCCTCAGAAGTATTGCTACTTAGAAGCAGAACGACAATGAATAATGGTGAAATAGGGCAATGCCCCCGTGGGAATGCAGTAGCAGAGGTAGCAAAATGCTTAAACTTCTGACTGCGTTTTCCCAGAGACTTAAACGCCAGCAAATACGGCCCTGTAGGCATGAAAAAGATAAGAGTGAATTTAACCCTCTTTTCCCCGCTCAGTTGCCACAAGGGTCATTCTCTATGTGTAATTTAATGTTTATTCCATTTCTGGCTCTACTATTGTGCATTTTGAAGACTCAGCAGAAAGAAGCATGGGGAGACCAAAGACTCAGAGATCAATCCTGAAAGTAGATTAAGCTATTAGATATAACCTATTAAAACACTGTAGATGGCCAACTTAGTTAAGGGTAGCCCAACAGAGCTGTTGAGAAGAAAACCTATTTATCTAGACAGTTTCCTGAGAACTCAGAAAGCTGCTCTTTCAGGTGTAGAATTCTGCTCTCAGAACTTTTACCTGCTACCTTCTGCTGTCATTCTTATTAAGACACAGTCACCCTTAGGAAGGGGAACAAGATGGCAATTAGTAGGACGGAGAACACATCTGTATCTATGAAGGAGTTGACAGAGATTGTGCCATTTGCAGAAGGTAAAATCAGAGAACTGAGAACCAGCAGAGAACAACCCAGATGAGGGAGAATTCCAAAACAGTAAGATTGAGGGTTGTCTCGGTATGCTTATTTTGGCCCCAACCTTGAAGTATACTTTTCCTCTCCCTACCCTGCCTCATTTTCACACTAGTGGTAAAGAATCTCCCTGCAATGCAGGAGACTCGAGTTTGATTCCTGGGTTGGAAGATCCCCTGGAGAAGGAAACAGCAACCCTTCGGGAAATCCCATGGACAGCCTGTCGGGTTACAGTTCATGGAGTCACAGAAGAGTCAGACATGACTGAGCACGCATGTATTAAAATAACATTTACCACCCAGAACTTTTTAAAAACTTGAGGATATTTATTTTCAAAAATTCATTGCTTTAACTAATAGAAATATATTTCTGAAAGTAAAAATGATCAATTCCCCATAATGTGAACACCCGAAGAACTGAAGAGTCTAGAAAGAAAGAGCACAGTTAAAATGAGAATACTTGAATTTTAATCTCACTTTTGGCGCACACTAAACATGGGCATTTATTGAGCTTTTATGGATTTCATTTACTTTCTCATTTATACAAAAGAGGGCAAGAGAGACATTACCTCTAAGATATCACAGAGCTCTAAAAAACACTAGACTGTTCAAAATTAATCATTTTTTGGATAGGGATTAAAGAAAATATGAATTTTGCTTCTGCCTTTTGGCAAGGATTGGACATCAGATTATTTCTGTTTATGACATGTATACATAAAACTAATGTATACTGGTCACAGAATGATTCAAACCATTTGGGTCTGAAAGATAGCACATCCTTTGCATTACTTAGAGATCACAATTACTTTTGGGCAAGACAGCAATTGTGATATTCCAATCACAAAATTAACCTTTCAAAGTGCTCATTTATCCATGGAAAGTCCTGCAGAAAATATTTAATTGGAAATCACTAAGTGGGACTGGGATTGTAAATCCTCTCAATGAACATCTCTGGGATGCATGGGTTAACTTTGGGGTTCCTATGTGCCTTCTAAAAAATTTATAAAATTTTATGTGAGGTGAATGTGTGCATTTCTCTGAGATATTTCATAGCTTAGATCTGCAACTCAAAGTGGTTTAGGATGCAAAAGAGAAGAGGTAGTTCTCACCTGAAGAGCAACATGACAGAAAGAGACAAGACAAATTGTGATGTTTCTGGAATGACATTCAAGATTTTTTTTTTTTAATTGGATCTGGTCATCCATATCTGCAAAATTCCAAAGACTGATTTGCCTTTTGCAGTGTAAATATCCAAATGAGTGAGTGTGCATAAACAATTAAAATTCCAAAGCAGATACTTTGATCATAAACTGTGGCAACTGTGACTTAAATTAACTCTCTCATTTTGATTACTGGTTATTTTTTATGCTTTGTTACACGGCAATACAAATTTTGAGTTTGCAACAAATATTTAAGCCTACATCTTCCCTTCCTAGAGACCTTAACATGAAAGAGAGGACGTCAGTTTGAGTTAAGTCATAGCAAGTATTAGAGAACACTTTTTCCTCTTTTGCGTCCTGCCATCTACTGTTGAAAACATTTGTAATACATCAAACTGTTGCTGTTTAAGTGGGCTTCCCTCGTGGCTCAGACTGTAAAGCAACTGCCTGCAATGCTTGAGACCTAAGTTTGAAACCTGGATTGGGAAGATCCGTCGGAGAAAGGAATGGCCACCCACTCCGGTATTCTTGCCTAAAGAGCTCCAGAGACAGAAGTGCCTGGCAGGCAACAGTCCATGGAGTCTCAAAGAGTCAGACATGGCTGAGGGACACACACACACACACACACACACACACACACAAGTCATGTCTGACTCTTTTGCAACTCTATAGACTGTAGCCCTCCAGGCTCCTTTGTCCATGGGATTTCTCAGGAAAGAATATTGAGGTAGGTTGCCATTTCCTACTCCAGGGGATCTTCCTGACCTAGGGGATTAACCCGGGCGGATTCTTTACCACTGAGCCACCTGGGAAGCCTAATTGTGTTTGTATTTTGACAGGAATAAAATAATAGTGTCTAAGAGTTAGAACTGGACAGGGAACAACAGACTGGCTCCAAATAGGAAAAGGAGTACGTCAAGGCTGTGTATTGTCACCCTGCTTATTTGACTTACATGCAGAGTACATCATGAGAAATGCTGGGCTGGAGGAAGTACAAGCTGGAATCAAGGTGGCTGGGAGAAATATCAATAACCTCAGAATGCAGATGACACCACCCTTATGGCAGAAAGTGAAGAGGAACTAAAGAGCCTCTTAATGAAAGTGAAAGAGGAGAGTGAAAAAGTTGGCTTAAAGCTCAACATTCAGAAAACTAAGACCATGGCATCTGGTCCCATCAATTCAAGGCAAATAGATGGGGAAACAGTGGAAACGGGGGCTGACTTTATTTTTTTGGGTCTCAAAATCACTGCAAGATGGTGATTGCAGCCATGAAATTAAAAGAGGCTTACTCCTTGGAAGGAAAGTTATGACCAACCTAGATAGCAAAGCAGAGTCATTACTTTGCCAACAAAGGTCCATCTAGTAAGGTTACGGTTTTTCTAGTGGTCATGCATGGATGTGAGAGTTGGACTGTGAAGAAAGCTGAGCGCTGAAAAATTGATGCTTTTGAACTGTGGTGTTGGAGAAGACTCTTGAGAGTCCCTTGGACTGCAAGGAGATCCAACCAGTCCATCCTAAAGGAGATCAGTCCTGGGTGTTCATTGGAAGGACTGATGCTGAAGATGAAACCCCAATACTTTGGCCACCTCATGCGAAGAGGTGACTCATTGGAAAAGACCCTGATGCTGGGAGGGATTGGGGGCAGGAGGAGAAGGGGACGACAGAGGATGAGATGGCTGGATGGCATCACCGACTCGATGGACATGAGTTTGAGTGAACTCCGGGAGTTGGTGATGGACAGGGAGGCCTGGTATGCTGCGATTCATGGGGTCGCAAAGAGTCAGATACGACTGAGCGACTGAACTGAACTGAACTGAATTTTTCCCTTGAATAATTCTTTGTGATGAAATAATACTGAAGACACTATAGATTATAATCAAATTTTAAAAAATACAATTAGTGCTACTAAATTTTTCCTTTATATTAAAAAATATAACAATAAAGTCTTTGATCTAAGGCACCACATCAAGAAGAAATTTTCAGATGTAAAAATGGAATCAGACTTGGTTTATGAAATCTTTCCCCATAAAAAGAGATTCAAACTTGATGTTAAAATTATAGTTGTATAAACAAAGACACGAACAAAATAGCCACAAACATAGATTGAAAACCTAGTCATTGGTCTAATCAAATAATTTGTTCTCATTTGCCTTTCTCGATGTTCACAAGGGATATCTCATTTGGCCATCTATCTGTTAGATTATTAATATTAAACTCAATGCATAATTTGGGAATTGAAGCTCAGAGAGACTGGCAAATTTTCTCAAGTATGCAGAGCCGGCAAGTAATAGAGCTGGGATCAATGCAAACCTTTCAGAAGTTAATAGGGCAGACTTTGTGCCTTCATGGAAATAGACACAATTTAATCACAAGCTTATCATCTATGCAACTGGTTATTTGGGGCTATTCAACATTCGACCTTCCTTGTGCTGCTAGTCTATAAGTCATTTCGTTAACAGTCAACTAATAATTATGTTTCCAAAATCTCCTACATGTTACAATGTGATAACTTCTCTCTCTACCTATCATTTCAGATGGTGGATACAGGAAGGTCTGATGGCCTATTTTGGGAAAGAAAATGCATTCAAGATTTACAGATGAAAATAAAGTCTTTGAAGTAGTTTGTCCATCCCTTTCTCCTATTCATATTATAAGGAGATAATTTAGAAAACACCTATAACTTTTCCTTAGCTTAATCATCATCCTTTTATTTCCCTATAAACAGTTGTTAAGAATTTTTTTTAATAAAAAATTAATTTGTGAAAACATTTTATTTTATTTTTTTTCCCAGAATTGCTTTCAGGTGTTTTATTTATTTATTTATTTTTATTTATTTTCATTAGTTGGAGGCTAATTACTTCACAATATTGCAGTGGGTTTTGTCATACATTCACATGAATCAGCCATAGAGTTACACGTATTCCCCATCCCGATCCCCCCTCCCACGTCCCTCTCCACCCGATCCCTCTGGGTCTTCCCAGTGCACCAGGCCCGAGCACTTGTCTCATGCATCCAACCTGGGCTGGTGATCTGGAAAAATTTTAATAATTGGAAAAATACTTAAAATGGAGAGGGGAGAAATCAGGTTTAAATATTGGAAGAACATCATATAAGCTGAGAGTCTGGCAGCAACTGAGTTCAGTTCAGTTCAGTTCAGTTGCTCAGTCGTGTCCAATTCTTTGTGACCCCATGAACCGCAGCACACCAGGCCTCCTTGTCCATCACCAACTCCCTGGGTTCACTCAAACTCATGTCCATTGAGTCGGTTATGCCATCCAACCATCTCATCCTCTGTCAGCCCTTCTCCTTCTGCCCTCAATCTTTCCAAGTATCAGGGTCTTTTCAAATGAATCAGTTCTTCACATCAGGTGGCCAAAGTATTGGAGTTTCAGCTTCAACATCAGTCCTTCCAACAACTGAGTGGACCTCTATAAAAATGATTACAGTATTATTAATCTGTCACTCTATATCCTTGCTTACAGAGAATTAGTTATAGGGTAAGCTTAAAACAAAAATGCATATCATAGGAATCTTAATACTAGATATCTTTAAATTCACTACCTGTGATATAATTTATGTGTATATTTTTTCACCTATCATTTTCAGAACAATTTCAAGACAATTTGGAGTGAATGCAAAATAGAATGAATAAAATTTGGCTAATTTGGCTAATGTACCATTAAGCTCCATAAATTGTGTTGTACTATAATAACTACTATTTAAATATATGTAATTTGTTTGATACTATTTCTTAAAATGTACAGATGACTACCTCAGAAAACATGCCCTAGAAAAAGACAGACATGTGCTGTAAAGGTATGGCCACTAGTCTGCGCTGTTGCATAAGAAATATTCATTTTCATCAGAGTTTCTGAAATGAACTAGCTCCATTTATTCTATATTAAGAATCACAACTATCAGATCTCAGGTTTATATTTGTAATTTTCTATAAAACATTACATGGTAAGTCAATATCGGGAAAATATTAATATAAAGTCTTTAGTGTTTCCCCTTTTCTTCTAAATTAAAAAAAATGACATTTAATACTATAAAATTTTGCTAATTTATGAAATATGATGTTAAACTACAGAATAATGACTTCTTTTAATTTGATACATTATGCAAAAATGTTCTAGCAGCTGGATGCAGATAATGATCAAATAATTTGCCTGTGCATATTACTAAGGAACCACCATAAATAACTTCTATAGATGGTCTCATTAGGGATTTTATTTATTTTTTTTTTTTCATTTTTTTTTTTCATTAGTGATTTTAAATAAATATGGTAAAGCACATATATTAGTGATAATTTTTACATTAAGTTTCAAATTATATAACTGCTTTCTCAGTTATCCATAAACATTTTTAGATTTGTCAGTTAAAACAAGTTATACCTTTGGATCTTCATGTATGAGTGTCTTATACTTCACTGACAAACTTGACGAACTGTTAAAGCCTCAACACTTAAAATTATTTCAGGATTTGGAAAAATGGACATTTTAAACTAAAAGTAATATTGTAAAATCATCACCCTTGCAAAATATTGTTTCAAACGCCCTTAATTATTTTTGGAGTTTGCTTTTCTTAAGAACATGACAGGCTGAAAATCAGAATATTTCTAAGTGTATTAGAAGTTGTCTTAGGGTGCTTCAATGTTTTTCAGAAAAATGTGTATCTAAATATAGATATTATTTACTTGCAACTTCACAATGTTGTATTTCAGAGATAAATATACTCAATCAAACATGAACCATTTATCTGCAAAGATATTATGGAGGATTACATTTAGAAAAATTAATATTCCCCATTCAGTTAATGAAGATGAAGAAGTATATGTTGTTATTCTGGATATTTCTACAGTAAAAACAAGACAATCGAACCAAATATTTATCTTGTTTAAAAATGAAAATTCTGCAACAACTGTGCTAGTCTCAGAGCACTACTATACCTGTCATATAAAAATCCATTTTGCACACTCAGTGAAAAACAACTATACTCATCCAAGCTATTCTATTAAAGGCAATAAACAGATCAAACATATGAAAATTGGCTAGTCAATTTAAATGCCATTGATATTTTGCTGCCATGGATATTTTAGTACTCAAACATCTTTTGACATGTTGTATAACACAAAATATTTAATTTTTAGGAAGGATAACATTATGGCAACTCACCTATAGTATGAATATTGCCACCTATAATGCATATAAGTTAAATATATTATCTTGTAATCACAAAATTACATTGTCTGAAGTCTATAAATGTGAAGGAATAACACTCTTGCATGAATCTTATTCCAACCCTTCAATAAGTATGTGCCCTTGGGTTTGTATCATAAACTCTTTGTATCTCTGTTTCCTCATCTATAAAATGAGGATAATGATAATAATTATCTTACAAGGTTCTCATGCAAGCTGTATATATATATAGACAAGGAAATGGCAACCCACTCCAGTGTTCTTGCCTGGAGAATCCCAGGGACAAAGGAGCCTGATGGGCTGCTGTCCATGGGGTCACACAGAGTCGGACACGACTGACGCAACTTAGCCGCAGCAGCAGCAGCAAATGTGTATATATATACACACACACACACACACACACACACACACACACACACACACACACAAAGATTGCGTGGCTTCCCAGGTGCTTCAGGGGTAAAGAATTCACCTGCCAATGCCAGAGATAAGATGTGTGTTTGATCCCTGGGTATGGAAGATCCCCTGGAGAAGGAAATAGCAACCCACTCCAGTATTCTCGCTGGGAAAATCCATTTGACAGAGGAACCTGGCAGGTTACAGTACACGGAGTCACAGAGGATGGGGCATGAATTATTAACTGAGCACACACACATGCACACAAGATTATTCCTGTAAAGATTTCAGCATATGGGGCTTCCCTTGTGGCTCAGCTGGTAAAGAATCCACCTGCAATATGGGAGACCTGGGTTCGATCCCTGGGTTGGGAAGAAACCCTGCAGAAAGGAAAGGCTACCCACTCTAGTATTCTGACCTGAAGAATGCATGGACTCTATAGTCCATGGGGTCGCAAAGAGTCGGACATGACTGAGTGATTTTCACTTTCACTTTCACCATTTACTACACACACAGTGATTGCTGTATATTCAGTACTATTATTCACTAGTTTATTAATTTCATGTATTGATTGTTAGATATGCGTTATTATTATTAATTTAGTTTACTAATTTGGAGAGATAAAATTCTTCAGAGCAAACCAGGTGCATAAGTTGTAGCCAAAGAAAATATGCTTTATATTTGTGTAATTCGGCATCTCTGGACTTTTAACACTACCCACGTAATTTTTTTCCACCATTGAGGCTCCAACATTTATAGCCCTGCCAAAATCTTGTTTTGACTCCATAAGTATGAAAACACTGGAATTTCACTTTTCATGTGTCACACCACCATATGCAAAATAGGATACCACTGAAAATTTGGGTTTTATTCCCACATAGTCAACTTGTATTTGGATGTGAATACTTGATCCATCAGTTGGTTGGTCATAGGCTATTCATTTAATTTTATAAAGATACAGTTATTTCACCTTTCAAGGATTACTCTGCATGTGCAGTATAGCACAGGTAGCTCAGTCAGGTGCTCTGTGATGACCTATATGACTGGGATAGGGGGTGTGGGAAAGAGGTCTAAGAGGCAGAGGATATATGCAGGCATGTTGTTGTTCAGTTGCTAAGTCATTTCTGACTCTTTGTGACGCCATGGACTGCCGTACGCCAGGCTTACTTGTTCTTCAATATCCCCCGAAGTTTGCTCAGATTCATGTGCATTGAGTCAGGGATGCTACCTAACCATCTCATCCTCTGCCACCCTCTTCTCCTTTTGCCTTCAATCTTTCCCAGCATCAGGGTCTTTTCCAATGAGTTCAATATATGTATATATATAGCCAATTCACTTGTTGCAGAAACTAATGCAGCATTGTAAAGCAATTAGACTGCAATTAAAAAAAAAAGATTACTATCCAATTTCTCAAAATTGTTGCAAGCAATCCAGATAAAACTCCTAAATCAGTACTATTAGCTCCTTCTCACTACTTATCTAATCTTATTTATTTTTGCACCTCTTCCCAACAGAATTGCCAAATAATCCTCATTTCAAGTTGTTCCTATTACAACTGAGTAGACTTCCTAGTTTCCTAACACAAAGCATTGGCTGCCTACAGTTTGCATGTTTGCTCTGCTCTTGACCGCATCTGTCAATTTCTTGCTGAAAGTAGGAAACCCATAAAAGGTATCCTAGCGAGACAGTTCACCACATTTCCATCGCCATGTTTCTAACAGCTGGTGTCTACTTTCTCGACCTTCTGCTGTGTTCTGCTGCTTTCCTTAACCTCAGCCCTCACCTGCTCTGTGTTCTTCGAACTTACTTGCTGACCTTGGCTTCTTAAATTATTATAATCTGTTCATCTCTTGGTCAACAAGTGCTCAAGATTCTCTAACCTTCAGTACCTTGGGTCTGCTTATTGATTTTTAAATCTAGTTTATATCCATGGCCTTTTACTCATGCGTATACTTAGGCTTCTGGCTTCTTAAATAATCTTCAAACTATGCTTTTGGTCTCACCCCTGCCATTTGGATTGATTCCAGCTATCTTTTCATCTGTACATCCACTGCTTCATTTTGGCTTCCAGTTTCATTTCATATCTTGAACCCTGATTTCACCATTGATCAAGTCTCATCTTTTATATTCTAATTTCATAAAATACTCTTCTTACTTATAACTACTCTGAAAGCTAGAAGAGGAAAAAAAATCTTTGGAAAGGTAGGATATAAAACTATTAGCATTTACAAAAGCAAGAGTTTCCCATAACCTTTGATTCTTATATTTAACCCTCTTAGCTCAGAGCTCCTTGACACCAAGGTAACAAATAGTGACAGTTAATCCCTCCCACCCCCTAAACATGCTATTTCCAGGTGTTTCTTACATTAAAATGCCAACTACGTGTAACTTAAATGGTAAGCCTCCAAATAGATCTAATTTTTAAGAGTCAAGTTCAATAAGCAGAAAGAACAACAACCAAAAGATGGTTGTAGGATGATGACTTAGGATAAGGATGCCTTGAATGACACTAGAACCGGAAGCCATCTGAGTCAGTAGGGAGGAAGTCTGACACTAGATTAGTTCAAGAGCAGGAGAGAGCTGCAGCCCTTGAATGGGACAATGAGGAGGTTGTTGGAAAGAAGGTTCAAATGTATCAGATGGGAGTGGCAAAAGTAAAAAGGGAAAAGCAAAGCTTCAGAAGAAAAAGCAATGATGTCAGTTTCAAGCTGTCACAGGTTCTGGTACCTCTTCCATGTGGCCTCCAAGGAAGACAGAGGCAAAGGGGGTGGGAGCTGGAATGCATCTGTGCCGCAATCTACTGCAGCCTCCTCATTTTTGCAGTACTTTTAACATATACATCATTTCCTTCCTGCCACTGTGGGTCCATACTTAGAAACTTTGGCCCTGCATGTTCAATGCTTTCAGAAATAGTAGCTCTCTTAGAACATACTGAACTGGATTAAAAGCAGCAGCTTCTCTGGAAAAAAAATTCACGCGTGTGTAGAACACACTGCCATCTGTTCCTTTTTCCACTTTAAGTCAGGTTCCCTTTTTTTATACCAAGTGACGCAATGCTGCCAAAGCTTTTGGGTCAGTGTTCATAGTCAAGAGTTATGAAGGAAATCTGAAGAGAAAGGGAAGTTACTCTACACCATGTGAGGGATACTCTGAATTTTCCTACGGTAATTTTCAGCAATTACACATGGGTCTCAAACACTCTTAATAAGGAATAACATTATATATTAAGTAGGGTAGGTTTTATTTTAAATATGTTTTATGTAGTGTTCATAGCAGTAGTACTGGTAAACACCCGGGTACCAACTACACAATAGAGGAGTGGAAAGGCTTGCAGGCCAACTCTCAGTACATAAAGTAGCAAAATGCTTACCCCTGACAAAGACTCTTTTAAAAAAATTTTTAAATTTGTGTGTGTAGGCATGTGTGTGTGTGTGTGTAGGGGGGGGTTTAAGTCTTTCTTGAATTTGTTACAATATTGCTTCTGTTTTACCTTCTGGTTTTTTAGCCATGAGACATGTGGGATCTTAGCTTCCTAACCAGGTATTGTACCCCCATCCCCTGCATTGGAAAGCAAAGTTTTAACTACTGGACCACCCAGCAAGTGCCGACAAACACTTCTGAGTGAACCAATTACTCAAGATTGATCTTAAGGTAGCATGACCTATCTCAGAATCAAGTAAATTCTTTTTATGCTTCTCATAATCTTATTATAGCACTTACAAACTCTTTTTCATGTATTTATTGACATCAGGATGTATGTTCTGTGAAAACCAAGACTTTATCTGTTGAGTTCACTCCTTATCTCAGGAACCTGGAATGACAGCTCCAAGTAAATGCCCACTGAATTAGAACTCATTAATGTCAATGTAAAAATGAAGTTGGTTTGGTTCAATAAACCTGGAAAACCTTGCAGAACTCTTTGGAATAAGTAAAAGTATGTCTTCAAAAAATCGTTACCTAACAAAACCACCATTTAAAATTTTTCTACAGAATTCTCTCAAATGCATATCTTCACATTATTAGTAAATTTTGTTTTTCAGTCTTAACATTAAAATATCCTGCATGATATTTTAGGAGCTGTGGTTTATTATACTCTATTTAACTATGATTTGTTAGAAATGTACATAAAGCCAAATGTTGAATCCCTTTCCTGTTTCAACTTTATGAAAAGGGTAAGCTTTGCTGTTCAGTCACTAAGTCCTGTCCAACTCTTTGTGATCCCATAGCGGGCAGCATGCCAGGTTCTTCTGTCCTCGACTGTCTCCCTGAGTTTGCTCAAATTCATGTCTATTGGGTCGGTGATGCTATCTAACTAGCTCATCCTCTGCCACCCCCTTCCCTTTTTGCCTTCAATGTTTCCCAGCATCAGGGTCTTCTCCAGTAAGCTGGCTCTTCCCATCAGGTGTCCAATGTATTAAAGTTTCAATTTCAGCAGCGGTCCTTTCAATGAATACTCAAGGTTGATTTCCTTTAGAATTCACTAGTTCATTCTCCTTACAGTCCAAGGGAATCTCAAGAATCTCCTCCAGCACCACAATTTGAAAGCATCAATTATTTGGTGTTCAGCTTTCTGTATGGTCCAGCTCTCACATCTGTACATGACTACTGGAAAATCCACAGACTGACTATACGGACTTTTGTTGGCCAAGTGATGTCTCTGCTTTTTAATATGCTGTCTAGGTTTGTCATAGCTTTCCTTTCAAGGAGTAACCATCTTTTAATCTCATGGCTGCAGTCACCGTGCACAATGAGTTTGGAGCTGAAGATAGTAAAATCTGTTACTGCTTACACTTTCCCCCTTCTATTTGCCATAAAATGATGGGGCTGGATGCCATGATCTTCGTTTTTGAATGTTGAATTTTAAACCAGCTTTTCACTGCCCTCTCTTATTCTCATCAAGAGGCTCTTTAGTTCCTCTTCACATTCTGTCATTAGAGTGGGATCATCTGCATATCTGATGTTGTTAGACATTTCTCCTCGCAATTTTGATTCCAGCTTGTGATTCATCCAGCTAAGAATTTTTCATGATGTACTCAGAATTCAAGTTAAATAAGCAGGTGACATATAGCCTTGTTGTACTCCTATCCCAATTTTGAACCAGTCAGGTTCTAATTGTTGCTTCTTAACCTGAATACAGTATTCTCAGGAGGCAGGTGAGATGATCTGGTGTTCCCATTTCTTTAAGAATTTTCCACAGTTTCTTGTGATCCACAGAGTCAAAGGCTTTAGTGTAGTCAGTGAAGCAGAAGTAGATGCTTTTTACGGAACTTTCTTGCTTTCTCTATGATCCAATGAAGTTGGCAATTTGATCTCTGATTTCTCTGCCTTTTCTAAACCCAGCTTGTGCCTCTGGAAAATCTTGTTTCACATACTGTTGAAGCCTAGCTTGAAGGATTTTGAGCATAACTTTACTAGCCTGTGGAATGAGCACAACTGTACAGTAGTTAGAACATTTTTTGGCATTGCCTTTCTTTGGAATTGGAATGCAAATGGATCTTTTCCAGTCCTGTGGCCATTGCTGAGTTTTCCATATTTGTTGACATAATGAGTTCAGGGCTTTAACAGCATCATCTTTTAGGATCTTATGTAGCTCAACTGGAATTCTGTCATTCCACTAGACTTTGTCTGTAATAATGCTTCCTAAGGCACCCTTGAGTTCATACTCAAGGATGTTCAGCTCTTGGTGAATGACCACACCATTGTTGTTATCTGGGTCATTAAGACCTTTTTTGTATAGTTTTTCTGTGTATTCTTGCCATGTATTCTTAACATTGTCTACTTCTGTTAGGTCCTTACCATTTCTGTCTTTTATTGTGTCTATCGTTGCAAGAAATATCCCTTTGGTATCTCCAATTTTCTTGAAGAGGTCTCTAGTTTTTCCCATTCTTTTCTTCCTCAATTTCTTTACATTGTTAATTTAAGAAGGGCTTCTTATCTCTCCTTGGTATTCTCTGGAACTTTGCATTCAGTTTTGTATATCTTTCCCTTTCTTCTTTGCCTTTCACTTTTCTTTTCTCAGCTATTTGTAAGGCCTTCTCAGATAACCATTTTGCCTTTTTGCATTTCTTTTTCTTAGGGATGGTTTTAGTCACTGCCTCCTATATAGTATTATGAACTTCTGTCCGTAGTTCGTCAAGCACTCTATCAGATTTAATCCCTTAAATCTATTTGTCACTTACACTGTATAATCATAAGGAATTTGATTTAGGTCATATCTGAATGGCCTAGTGGTTTTCCCTACTTTCTTCAATTTAAACCTGAATTTTCCAATAAGTAACTTATGATCTGAGTCACAGTCAGCTCCAGGTCTTGTTTCTACTAACTGTATACAGCTTCTTCATCTTGGATTACAAAGAACATAATGAATCTGATTTTGGTATTCATCGTCTGGTGATGTCCACATGTAGAGCCATCTCTTGTGCTGTTGCAAGAGGTTATTTGCTATGACACTATTTTCTCTTGGCAAAATTCTGTTATCCTTTGCCCTGCTTCATTTTGTCCTCCAAGGTCAAACTTGCTTGTTACTCCAGGTATCTCTTGACTTCCTACTTTTGCATTCCAGTTTCCTACTGATGAAAGGGACATTTTTGGTTTTTTTTTTTTGTTGTTGTTTTTTTGTTTTTGGTGTTAGTTCTAGAAGGTCTTGTAGGTCTTCATAGAACCATTCAACTTTAGCTTCTTTGTCATTAGTGTTTGGGACATAGAGTTAGATTCCTGTGATGTTGAATGGTTGCCTTGGAAATGGACCAAGGTCATTCTTTCATTTTTGAGGTTGCACTCAAGTACTGCATTTGGGACTCTTTTTGACCATGAGGGCTACTCCAATTATTCTAAGGGATTCTTGCCCACAGTAGTAGATATAATGGCTATCCAAATTAAATTTGCCCGTTCTCATCCATTTTAGTTGACAGAGTCCTAAGATGTCAGTGTTAAAATCTGGCCATCTCCTGCTTAACCCCATCCAGTGTACCTTGATTCATGGACCTAACAGTCTAGGTTCCAATGCAATAATGTTGTTTACAGCATCAGACTTTACTTTCACCACCAGACACATCCATGACTGAGTGTTACTTCTGCTAAGGCTCAACCATTTCATTCTTTCTGGAGCTAGTAGTAATTGCCCTCTGCTCTTGTCTAGTTTATTGGAAATCTTCTAACTGGAAGAGGGTTTCACCTTCCAGTGTCATATCTTTTTGCCTTTTTATACTCTTCATGAGATTCTTGAGGCAAGAATATTTGAGTGGGTTGTCATTTCCTCCTCCAGTAGACCAGGGTATGCATATGTAAAGCCTATTTTTCATAAATATTAAAACATTTTAAATTGATGAAAATCATCTATTATCTCATGCTATGATAAATGTTTCTCAGGCATAATAAAAGTTTTTATATTCTCACAGCAGATTTGACACCCACATAAAAAAGAAAAAAGATGCAGAAGCCACTGAAAACTGTGTACCTAGTATATTATTCTCCATAAGCATAGAATGAAGTCATTTTTATTTTTAAGCACAGAGTTCATTTTGTATGTAAGAGAAGAAAAAGAGAAGAATCTACAAAATTTTGATGCAGAAAATTCTGTTTTAGGTAAACATAGCTTAGTTATAATTTGGTAATTACTGTTCTCTACTATTCCCTGAGAGTATTAGACACATTAACCAGTACTTATTCATCTCCCGCTGTGAGCCCTCTCCCAGCTAAAACATTTTAATCCATATCTTCCTGTTTTTAGTCATGTTGTGACTTTTTTCTCTATCTTGTCAGTGACCTTATCATCTTTCTTTTCCTATATCAAGAACCACTGCCTTGCCTTTCCACTGCCAGCTATCCTATTCTCCTACGAAACACAATTGTGTTTTAATTATCTTTGTATTCAAATAAGGAATGTCAACAATATTTTAATTTTCTAATTCATATATAACTTAAAGTTATACCACTGTTATCACCGATTTTCCTTGGTTAATTACTTAGACTTCCTTCTGATGATTTCCATTGCAATGCATCTTCCAATAGCATTTTCACAGGCCTCAGGGGCTGCTGTACTTGGCCATACAAATCAATAGCTCCTCTATAAGGATTAAAGTACATACAAGGAGGAAAGTTTCTTTAAAAATGAGCTCACTCAGAGTGAGGTTAAAAAAGGCACTTGCTTAGCAGCAAACTCCCAAAAGAAGCAGCACAGGAGGGAGATGTGCTAAGAGTTGGAATGGTGTCATTTCCCACCTTCAAATCATCTGTTCAACTGTAAGTTGAAAATACTGAGGAACCTGCCTGTAAGGTAAAATCAGGCCAAGCTATGCAAAAGAGAAGAAACTGACATTTATGGAACGCCTATAATATTTCAGGTATTGTGAAAGTGGGCATTTTTCACACATTTTTGGATTTAATTCTCAAAACAAAATGAAATGGTTATTATCATCCCCATTCCCCCCCCCCCCCCACAGGTGTCAAAACTAAAGTTAAGGTTACAGAAAAAAAATCCAAGCTGAAACACAAATATTTCTCACTCAAGTCTATATTTTTCCCCACTCAAATACCACAAACTTCCTTTGTGCCTTCAAACTTTTTCTTTATTCCAAATCCATCCATGTACTTATCCTTCCTCTCCCTTTTACCTCACTCCCCTTCCTTCCCTTCCTTTAACAAATATATTTAGCTTTTACTATGTACCAATTACTATGTGGGGAAACAAAAATTGCAAATTATGACACTCACCATGAAGAGTATACTTTATATTTTAACAATATTTTATGGATAACTTCTACATAACTATCTAAATTTCACACCAAGGTAAAATGTGCATAATGTGCTTAATGAGTGAAAGTACATAGAATATTAACAAATTTTCTCCTGAGGAAAACAGATAAACAGAAGTTAGATAAAACTAACTTCATATGACTCTTAAGATGATTATGTAAGCAAAATGTAAAGAAATTATATGAAACTTGATTTATGTATGCTTAAGATCAATGATGTGTTAATAAGGAGAGCTGAATCAACTTTCAAATATATAAAAGGACTTAAAAGGTGTTTGACATGTCATGTTTTAACTGCACAAGTGAGAAATCAAGGCAACCCACCATTTTATTTCTGCCATCATCTTTTGTTTAGCCCTTAGTTGTTTGCCTTTCATTTCTCATGGTGACTTTCAGAAGTGAGGGGGAAATCATGAGACATTTGGTCAGATGCTTGAATGTTTCTTGTTGGATATAGTATATTGTAATTAAAGAAGGATATGAATATGGATGTTCTCAGACAGTGAGTATCCGTATGTTTGTGTATATCTATATTTGTATAGATCATTGATTCTACCTAGAAACAATTATCTTTTAAATGAACAGCAATTGAGCAGTAGCAACTTTTCATTTCCTTCTTATTGTGATTATTTTTTAGTATTGCTCATTGAGGTTTTTAGGTATCTCATATCTTTTAGTCTCCATAGGCTGATTTGCACATTTTACCATTCTATTTTATGAACTTAATAGAATGTTCAGAATACATGGTAGAATGGTGTGTTCTTATTTCTGCCTTCATACTCTTCTTGGACAAATTTCATACAGCTAAAAATAACTTAAATGTGATTAAGTCCTTAACAAAGTTTACTAAATTCTGTTTACTAAATTCTGTCCCCGGCCTACTCCATTTGAAACTATTCATGAGAACTATAACAGAAAATCTATAATAGCTATATCTGGGAGGAAAATATTTGATAGATATATAGTAACCATATAAATGATGTTGTATTTAATAATCTATAGGCAATATCTATAATATATCTATAATCTCTATAACTTGAAAAGATATTCATCAGAAGCCAGCAGAGAGATCTCATGTGTCTTCATATCTCTGCTCATGTGGATTTGGAGATCTATAAGATATACAAGAATTGCCTATTGATATTTGGAAACTATACTAATAAACTTATACTTGCTTATTTTAAAATATTTGAGGTGTTTATAAATAATGGTACAATAATTATAGCTAACATTAATTGAATACTTACTAATATCAGACCTTTCACATGTATTCTTTCATTTAATTAGTCTTCTTATTTAAGTCCTAAAGAAAGAGATATTATTTTTACCCCAGTATACAGATGATAAAACTGGGACTTGGAGACTTTAAGTAACATTTCTGAGGCTACAAATCTAGTAAGTGGTGGAGCAGGATTTAAATGCAGGAACTTCTGGGATTGTATCCGATTGTCCAACATCATAGAGTATACGTCATCAATATTAATTGGATGCCACAGCATATATATGTCCTTTGGGAAAGAAACAACTAATGAAGCACAATTACTCTTATGCTGCTGTTTGTGACCTCTGAGAAATACTTCTTGTGAATATGTCCTGAAGTACACTGTTCAGGAGGACAAGACTGTTCTCCTTAGAGGACAAGACTAGCTCAAGGTTGCAGATGCAGAATGTCAACAAAACACCTACAGAAAGGAAACCTCTTTTATAAGCTGCTGGAAAAAGAAACTATTGAATAAAGAATTACCTAATTCTTAGTCTTTTTTTCTTAAATACTAAGTCAGTTTGCTTTTTAAACAGAACTATGAGTAACTGCAGTTTCAACACCCATCTTAGCAAAGACTTCCACATCCAGAAGGAAAACCTAGCCTCCTCCCAAGAGTAGTTATGATTCTGTTAAGTCCACAGGAACATAATATTGATCCAAAAACACACTTCTCTATTGGGAGTATTTGAAAAGGATTTAATGAGCCATATTCTCCCTCTGTATGGGCAATGTCCTGGGAATAAATTAAGCTCTTTTGCAGGCTGAATTAACTCTTTCAAGTCACGTGAGTATCATCTAGTGCACTGAAGCAGCACTTCACAGTCTGTCTTAAAATTTATAAATTGTTGAACCTTGAAGCTTTTGCCTGGGTATTATTTGCTTTGGGATTATTATTTCTGGTTATAAATATACGTGAATCTGTATCACATGGAAAATTGTAAGAATAAGCAGAAATACAATATTTATAAAATATAAGTTAATGCAGAAATAAAAAGACTCTAAACGGGAAGTCAGGAGAGGAGGTTCCTAGCTCCTTTTCTATCTCCAAATATATTTTCCTTGGGGAATCTCTTAAATTTTCTTCAATTTAGTCTCTTTATTTCCTAGATGCTGTGGTTATAAATCAGAGCTGGAAGATCAAGAGGACTGTACACTAAATATAAAAAAAAAACCTGTATAGTTACACTAATATCAAATGTTGCCTACAGAAGTGATCAATAACTGCTACAATACTATGTCAGGCTGGGGTCACTCAGAATACAGGGGGTATGACACACACTTCCATAGAGGACATGTAATACAGAAAATAGTTAGCAAGAGGTTGAAGAGGTGAAAAGCCAACCAAAGAACGAAAATAAAGCAAGGCCTTAGCAGCATCATTAGTTATTTTATGTCAGCTCAAGTGAACTTTCAAACAATCACAGTATCTCTTGTGGAGTCCCATGGACCTCTCAAAGGACAACATTTACAGAAATATATCTTATGTCCATTTACTCGGAATGAGATATGGTCTGAGCTTAGGGTCTACATTGACTCCTGGGTAAAGACAAAGATTTGGCACAGGAACTTTTAGAGGACAAGACTGTAGGATTGGTAGAAAAAGTATATTAACAATAAACTAACAGAACCTTTTATAAGACATCCTACATGCTAAGTTGCTTCAGTCATGTCTGACTCTGCCATTCTATCAACTGTAGCCTGCTAGGCTCCTTTGTTCATGGGATTCTCCAGGTAAGAATACTGGAATGGATTGCCATGCCCTCCTCCAGGAGGTCTTCTTGACCCAGGGATCAAACCTGCATCTCCTGTGAAGCACCGTAAGACATCCTAGGAATGATCTGTCTGGTGGCTCAGTGGTAAAGAATCTGCCTGCCCATGCAGTTCAGTTCAGTCGTTCAGTTGTGTCCGACTCCCTGTCTATCACCAATTCCCGGAGTTTACTCAAACTCATGTCCATTGAGTTGGTGGCACCATCCAACCATCTCATCCTCATCTCATCATGCCATCAACCAATTTATCCTGCCCATGTAGGAGATTGGAGTTCAATCCCTGGGTCAGAAATAACCCCTGAAGGAAATGGCAATTCACTCCATTATTCTTGCCTGGGAAATCCCATGGACAGAGGACCCTGGAGGGCTACAGTTCATGGGGTCACAAAGAATTGAACACAACTTAGTGACTAAGGGCTTGCCTGATAGCTCAGTTGGTAAAGAATCCGCCCGCAATGTAGGAGACCCCAGTTCGATTCCTGGGTCAGGAAAATCTGCTGGAGAAGGGATAGGCTACCAACTCCAGTATTTTTGGACTTCCCTTGTGGCTCAGCTGGTAAAGAATGCCCCTGCAATGCGGGAGACTTGGGTTTGATCCATGGATTGGGAAGATCCCCTGGAGAAGGGAAAGGCTATCCACTCCAGTATTCTGGCCTGGAGAATTCAATAGACTGTATAGTCCATTGGGGTCGCAAAGAGTTGGAAACAACTGAGCAACTTTCACTTTCTTGCACTTTAGCAACTAAACAACAACCACAACTGAGAGGTCACCAAAAGACCTCCACTTCAGAAGAGGCTTTTTAGTCTTGGCCTCCAGCTATTTCAGTGCTTACCATGGTTAAAAAAGGATCCAAAGAGTACCATGAAATCTTTGTGTTTCAGAAGAAACTGGATTTTTCCAGTAGATCTCACTTTCCATAAAACTCATGGAATTGAGGATATTGCTTCTAAGTTCAAAGGCAGATTCTGATTAGAATAGGTATGCATAGTGATACCTCCATAACCACCCCATTTGACAGTTACTGATATAGGAGCTGAAGCTTAATTCAATCAAAACCTAGCATCTAAAAGAAAGTGAAAATGAAAGTCACTCAGTCATGTTCGACTTTTTGCTACTCCATGGACTATATAGTCCATGGAATTCTCCAGGCCAGAATACTAGAGTGGGTAGACTTTCCCTTCTTCAGGGGATCTTCCCAACCCATGGATTGAAGCCAGGTCTCCCGCATTGCAGGTGGATTCTTTACGAACTGAGCCACAAGGGAAGCCCATCCATTGTTACTGGCCGAAAAGTAGCACATGACAAATTGTTACCAAAATACAAGTCTAGTGCCAGATGCATAATGAGGCCAAACAATACCAAAATGTCTGAGTTTGGAGCAGAGATGCAAGGAGGTGGGTCTCCCATGTCTTAAAAACCCCAAACTCCTCAAAAGCTCCCAGCTAAGCCTTTTTCTATTAAAGGTGGAGGAGGGGCATTGTTAGTTGCACACTTCTTGGTGTCAGAGCCTGTGTTCTTGAGATCAGGTTATAGTTAGGTTGGACTTCCCAGGTGGCGCTAGTGGTAAAGAACCCACCTGCCAATAAAACACACTGGTTCAATCCCTGGGTCTGGACCATCCCCTGGAGAAGGGAATGGCAATCCACTCCAGTATTCTTTCCTGGAGAATTACATGGACAGAGGAACCTGGCAGGCTATAGTCCATAGGGTCACACACAGTCGGACACAACTGAAGCACCTTTGCACGGCAGTCTATGGTCAAGTAACCATGTTTCTATAAATCTCTATGAAACAAACATTATTCTCTATTCTGATAAGAAAAGGAAAGTTCCCAAGGCTCAACTCTCCCCCTCCAAGGTCCAGATCCTGGCTGAAGAGGCAGACCTCAGCTGGTGGCTTTCTTGGGGCTAGGTCCCCAGAACCTGTCCAGCTGTCATTGCTGAGGGAGCCAGGCACCCAGGAAGCAATTGGCTCTCAGGCTCCTTAGGCCGCCCAAATGGTGGGGCTGTTCTCACAGACAGCTTCCAGGCAGATGGCCGCTGCCATTAGGTTGTGGGGGTCCGGCCAGTGGGCAGCCTTGGCAAAGACTCTGGAGCCTGCAGGACCCAGCCCCAGCCTGTTCCCTGGGCCCCTCTGCTCCCGACTGGCCCGAAGCCGGGTGAGCTGGAGGGCCCCTGGGGAGAAGGCCGGGATCCTCTTCTTACTCACTCTGCACCTGAGGACCACCACTTTGCCTGAGGACCACCATTCTGCTGACTGTTGGTCAAATAGCATCACCAAGGTCACTCCTTAACAGTGGTCGCTTGGGGGAAGGGCCCACTGTGGCACTGCCCAGTGATTGAGCAGGACCATGAATGGCCCTGCGGTGACTGTTGCCTGGCAACTGGGTGGGCTGGGTAAGGGCAACCACCAACTGCTTTGTGCTAAGGGCTATGAATGGCTGTGCTCTATTATAAAATCAAGCAACTGGTTTTCCATAATTGAAGTTTTCCCTTCTTCTTGCCTTTCTGAGGACACGCACACAAAGCTGAAACCTTGCTAACATCATTCTGTGAACACGATATAGCTAGCCTAAAATCAAAGCTGATATACCAAAGGAGGCAGAAATAAAAGCATTGTAGGGAAATGGTACCAGAATCTTGATCAGAAGATACACAGATTCTACCGGTATTGGTTTTCTAGGGTTGCCATAGTGAAACCATACGTGGATAGCTAAAAACAATAGAAGCTTATTGTCTCACTGTTCTGGAGGTCAGAAGCCAAGTCACACATAGGCAGGCCCACATTGGCTCTGAATATGCTGTCTCAGGCCTCACTTTTAGATTTGCGTAGGTAGGTTCAGGTGTTTCTTGACTTGTAGACAGATGCTTATCTTCTCTCTCTATTTATGTCTCTGTGTGTTTGTCTCTTTGTCAAAATTTCCCCTTTTTATATGATAAAAACCATCATGGATATGAATCCACACTAATAATTTTATTTTAACTTGATTATCTCCATGAAGACCCAATTTCCAAAGACCATCATATTTTGAGGTACTTGGGCTTAGAACTTTAACTTTTCTTCTTTGGAAAACATAATTCAATTCCTAGCAGTGCCTTTCCTTTACCTTTGCATTTTCTGTTTTTCAAAGACACCACATGCATTTTATACAATTCTGGGTTTGGAGTCCCATAATTAACACAGAGTCTATGCCAGGGGTTAACAAAATGCACTTTTGCTAACTCTCATTGAGTGTTCAAATTTCCATCCACAGTAAATCAAAGTTAAAGGTATCCAGTCTTATTAGGAGACTAGGCATTGTTGCAGGTGAAGGGAAATAAAGTTTGCCATCCTCAAATATGATGCTTTGGTGTAAGGATTATCTTGAACTATTTTTTAAGAAACAACATGCACAGGAAAAGTTCTAAAGATAAGTAACAGTTACCGTTTTGTAATGGCATGTACACTGATAAGGAAAATCTTCATTTGTAAGAGCTTCCCCTTCTTTATACCAAGAAGAAGAGGATGACTGACTAAATCTCTAGGAATCAGTTGTGAAGGCAAGACTTAAATCTGTGTAATAATCATACTTTGGTTTAAAATGTCTTTCCTGATAACCTTCCATAACTGGCTTCCCCAGCCCCCAACACCTTCTTTTAGGTTTAGCTGGAGATGGCATTTAAGGTGGTAGCTTGGGCCATTTCAAGGAATTACTCAGTTTTCTTGGACATCCTCCATGTATACAGGAGATATACAGGTTATTAAACTTCTGTTTGTTTTTCTCTTGATAATTTTTCTTTTATCATAGGGGGTCTCAGTCAAGAACCTAGAAGACCAGAGGAAAAATTATTCTTCCTCCTCAACATAAGCAACTTCATTTGTCCCTGTTTGTGTCTTCATCTAGGATCAAAAACTTCTGCAAAGTTACATATTCCACTGCTGTTCTCACATCCAACTCTGGGATGAGGGTGAAGCACCACATGGAGTAACAAAAGAGAAAATATTAACCAAAAGATACTTTTTTCCTTTTTTTTTTTTTTTTTGCCACACTGCGTGACATCCAGGATCTTATTTCCTCCACAGGCACTGAACCTATGCCCCTGCAGAAGTGCAGTGTCTTAACCACTGGATTGTCAGGAAAGTCTCCAAAAGCTATTTTAGAAAAATAATACACTCCTAATACACACTCCATAGTAGAGTTGCACTATAATTATGGGACTGTGGACTAGACAATGCTATTTAAGAATTAATCCTCATACCAATTAGTCCCTAAATTAGAGTTGAATTTGTAAGTTGCAGAATAGCTATAAGAAATTCTAGTACTAGTAGAAGAATAATTCAGGACCTCAAGAAGTATACCTCTGCTCCATGCCAGTGATCAGGATGCAAAGTAAGAATGAGTTCAATATGTTTTTCCTTGTGAAAGGGTGCATTTGTTTTGGGTAATGCATAAGATAATTGCATTTTTAAAGAGACTTCTCTGGAAATTCAGTACATGGGTATATGTGTAGCACTTAAGAAGACAGGAGTTGTGGAGAAGGAAATGGCAACCCACTCCAGTATTCTTGCCTGGAAAAATCCATGGACAGAGAAGTCTGGCAGGCTGAAGTCCATGGGATTACATGACTGAGCATGTGTGCACGAGGGTGGAGGGAGATGGGTTGGTAGCAATAAACTGGTAGAACTAAAAATAAAAATAAAATAAAAAAAAAGAAGACAGGAGTTGGAATGTAATGACCATTCAGTCGTTGGGCTACTCATCATCTTTCTCTCCTGCAGACAGTATCCCTGTTCATTCTCTTAAGTGATTCCCATGAAGCTGAGCATCATAGATCTTGATGTCACCTGAGTCATAGAGACTTGACTAAAGGGGTTAGTGTTTGACCAAATACGGATCAATGTGATTCTTCCTTTGGGGAATTTAAAACTTTTCCAGAGACCAAATCTTCTTATGCTGAGTTCTCCAATGGGACATTCAAAAAAGGTACACAGATTTATAATACTGATAATTCCTGCACACTCATAACACTTGTATTTCTCAGACACTGGTTATGTACCTCTTTCTTTAGCTTTGTGAGCTGTTCCAATATCTACCTCCTTTTGGTTCTAGATGTAGTAAGTTTCAGTTGCTTTTCTTTTTTCCTGTTATTTGAAATTAAAGAACTTTGACATAGTACCTAGCACAGTATCTGGTTCTCTGTATCACAGTAGGATGAAGTTCCCTCTTCTGTCTTATAGGACAATTTTAAAGGCAAAAATTAATAAAAATAAAGTAGAATAAAATAGAATAAAATTCATTTACTTTGAACAGGTTTGTACTTGCTTAGTTGAATTTAACTGGAGAAGGCAATTGCAACCCACTCCAGTACTCTTGCCTGGAAAATCCCATGGACAGAGGAGCCTGGTAGGCTGCAGTCCATGGGGTCGCTAAGAATCGGACACGACTGAGAGACTTCACTTTCACTTTTCACTTTCATGTATTGGAGAAGGAAATGGCAACCCACTCCAGTGTTCTTGCCTGGAGAATCCCAGGGACAGCGAAGCCTGGTGGGCTGCCGTCTGTGGGGTCGCACAGAGTCAGACACGACTGAAGTGACTTAGCAACAGCAGCAGCAGTTGAATTTAGCACAATTCGTTAAGTGAATGAGAGCCAAGGAGTAGAGGTAACTCCTCTAGCCTCATTTATTTTGCATATGTATTGTTATGAAGCAGTAAGTTCAAATTGAAGGTTATTTTAGGGCCAGTTGAGTCTCATGAGTGAGCCAGACTGGAATAGGGAATTGGATTAGAAGTGTTCTTCACACACTTATGTTCAGCAGCCTGCCCACATTTACAATTTCCATGTTGAAGAATGTTCATGGGGCTTCTGCTCAAGGAATTGCATACAAACCTCCAGTACATTTGACAGAAACACTCCTTGCACTCCTGAAGACACAGTTACAATTGCACCCAGTTATTGGGCTGTTCCATTATAACAAGGCAGGTGCTAGTGCTAACCATACCTTAAAATAATTTGCAAAGTCACTTAGGGCGCAGTTTCTTTTTTGGATGACTTCTTAATTGATAACCTCTTACTAGATAACTCCCTTAACTGATATAAGTCCAAGAGAAAAAAGTTTTATTCATCAAAGTATGGACTCACTTTGGATTAGAGTTTAGGTGCTTAGTATTTAGGGCTTGTCTGATAGCTCAGTTGGTAAAGAATCCCCCCGCAATGTGGGAGACCTGGCTTCAATTCCTGGGTTGGGAAGATCCCCTGGAGAAAGGAAAGGCTACCCACTCCAGTATTCTGGCCTGGAGAATCCTATGGACTGTATAGTAATTAACCAGATTATACCTTTGTCTTTTCTTCTCTATTTCTTTACTAAAATTTTAGTCATGTTTATAACATTGAATAAATAAATTGCTGTTTCTCAAATAATGTATAATTTATAAGTATTATAAACATAAAATACACCTTATCTGTTATAGCACTCTAGGAGAGTAGTTTAGAAATTAAAAACAAACAAACAAACAAACACTAAACTTCACTTGTGGATATTTTTAAAGATTATAGACAATATAAAAATTGCTTTAGAAAATTCACATAAAGGCAAGCATCACTTCTAGATAGTTTTAGGATAACAGACGTAAAAATCCTAATTTCAAAGTACCATTACATTCACATTAGTGCATAAATATTTTACTCCTTATAACATTAGTGTTGAGTATCAACCAGTTAAAGATGAGGACTCAGATTTCAAGTCCCAATTTTATATTTTCTTTATAATGCTGAACTGAGGATTTATTGGTTAAAAAAAAATAAAAGAAGGAGGTCACAGGAGGAAAGAAAGGATAAAGGGAAAAGAAACCTCATTTCTAACACTGAAATTGACTCTAAGACATTGTCCCTGAGGTCGCAGCAGGAAAGAAAGGATAAAGGGAAAACAAACCTCCTTTCTAACACTGAAATTGACTCTAAGACATTGTCCCATCCACAAATTCTCTTTGCCTAAAATGATGTACTGTGTTCTACCCAGTTCTAATGCCATTACTGAGTTTCTGTTTGAATTAAATACAGATCAGCTTATGTCTATAAAACTATGAAAACCTTACTAAAATTTAATGCATAATTTCAAGTGTTCAGTTTGTCCACTAGAGTGCACCATTGTAATCTCATGACTAACAGAAATGTGTTTATGAATTTTTTTTAATGTACATAAAAGAGAAATAGTTTTAAAGAACAAATTGCACTTTCTTAATTGCCACCAACCTCTCAATAAATGACAAATTGCATGCAAATTAGATTTAATTTACCTTATGTTTTATAGGTTTACAATAGCCTTTTTAAAAAGCCACCTCCAAGTATTTGAAAATTCTGCTTGTATTTTTCTTATTATCAGCATACCATGACAAGACTTACTTTTACTCTCTTTCTTTTTTACGGACGGTGAGAACATAAAAAGGAAAACAACAGCCACAACTAGGCCAGGTATATGGTGTTCACCCATGGGTATCAGGCTTTCCTTTTGATTTAAATGGGAAAAAAGATGTTTGCTCATTTAAATTACTCTCCTTTGCTACCCTCCTGTCTGACAATGAAAATGAATATTGAATTCTATAGCCACAGTAGGGAAGGATAATGCATATCCTGCAACAGGAAAGGGAAAAGAAGAAAAATAGATAACTTGTCCCAGTGAGCAAATGAATCATAAAAATTAGAATGGAAAGAACTTATTATGCAATGAAGACTATAGCTCAGGGAAAACACAATTCCACTTATGTTTATTTCAGATTACACTGCTTAGCATTTATACTCTTCCTCCAACAATAGCTCTGTCTTCCCCTTTCTAACATCACACACTTCCCATAATTGTCTGTAGTAGCTTTTTTCCTCAGCCCAAATGAGATTGCTCTGAAGGCTAAATTCACACGCTAGAGTAATTAACTACATAATTGGTCTAGAGTGAATCTTATATTGTCTTCCAAGATACCTTCCTATCCCCCATCACATCATTTAATAGAAGCTGCCACTATTCCTAATGCCTAAATCAGGAGATTTAAGAGGCTGATTTATCCAGCCATAGGGTGAAAAAAAAATGAAAGAACTAGAAACATTCTTTTCACACAGGGAGCTGAAAATAGTTTAGGGCTGCAGATTAGGTTTTAGAATGAATATCTTTCTGTTAGATAAAATAAATGTTTCAGGGAACTGTAATCATCATCTTGGTGACTACGTTTTATACCATTGCTTCTGACAGTATAGCTTCTGGGCCAAAGAGGTATCAGTATCACCTGCACTTGCCAGAAATGCAAATCACCAGGCCCCACCCAGGAACACTGATTCAGAAATTCTAAAAATGAGTTCCAGTGATCTTAGTCTTAACAAGCCCTCCAGGGGATTGTAAAGCACACCCGCATTTGGAACCACTGACTTAGAGTGTTAAAATAGTTTTTGGAAAAAAAAAAAAAGGTAAAATGAGGACTTATATCATATAAGTTTAAATAATCATATGTTATCTACTTAACTCATTGAGAGGTAAAATGTTATAACCAGTTCAAAAAAGAATTCAAATAGCTACACATACCTAAGAAATAACAAATGATAAAATAAATATACAAAAGATGTATGAGCACTCTATCCACTGGTCAATAATCAACTGTATTCCCCCACCAGGCACGATCCATTTGCTCTTCTATGAATCATTTTTATTATTTTTGGTTTCTTATTGCCAGTTTTCTATACCAGGTTATAAATTAGCCACAATCACTTAGGGAAATTTACCTTATTCAAGATGGTATTTTTTCGTTTTGTTCATTTCAAAGTCTTTATATGTATGTATGTGTGTGTGTGTGTGTATATATATATATATATATATATATATAAAAACATAAATATATACCCCCCTGACATTTAGTCCACTTAAGCTCTCCTAAAGTTAAGTATGGTTAAACATATTTAATCTTGGAATTTCTGAGTCAGCTCATTTCAAAATGCCCATTTTTATGCCTCAAATCCTAGCCACAAATCTGTTTTCAATCTACCTCATTTAATAAGTTAATTCTTAGAGAATACGGGAATGAAAACAATGAAATAATGTATCTGTTTTGTAGGCACCATTTAAACATTATATTGTCTTAGAATGACTGTGTCAAGAAAAAAAGTGTGTAAATAGTACATGCAAGCTAAGTCGCTTTAGTCGTGTCCTATACTTGGCAAACCTGTGGACTCAACCCCCCAGGCTCCTCTACCTATGGGGTTCATCAAGTAGGAATACTGGAGTGGGTTGTCATTTTCTCCTCCAGGGGATATCCCCAACCCAGGGATCTGTCTCCTGCATTGACAGGCAGGCTCTTTACTGTGCCACCTGTAATTCCAAGGAGTATCTTGAAATTTTAGTGTAGGAACTAAATGAATATGACTGGCAGGCTTTCTGAAGGGCAGAGAAATTCTGCTAAATGAACAGCAGGAATATACCATGCAAAGACAGTTGTAACAAAGTGAGTGCCCTGGTATATTGTTGTACATAATAAGGTCAAGGTCTAAAAAGAATTGTGTAAATTCAACAAATATCAACTGTTCCACTTCTGTCAAAGTTTTAACCAATACATACTGACAAAAGTACTCAAGTTATAAAACTGAACTTGTCAACAGCAGAAAAATATATATATCATCATTTCTCTTAAGAAATGTATTCCATTTAATAGTCGCCAATACCAAACTGGGTTTAATTGTCTTCAAAGCATCTACTGAAGAGGAAGGACTAGTATACTACAGTGGCGCTGGAAGCAGAGTTTGCCACTCAAAAGTATGTCTCTGGCATAAGGATTATTTCAGGCTGGTTATTTTTAAGAGACATCCAAGGATAACTTTGAAAACCAAGCAGAAGTTATCCTTTTGTAAGGGATATTTACAATTAAAAAAGAAGTCTCCTTCTCTCTACCATGAAGTGGAGAAAGACTAATTCTCTAGGCGCTCTTATCAGCAGAGAAGGCAAAACTAAAATATCTAAAATCTGTAAAACGAAACAAGAAAAAGGCAAAACAAAAACTTAAGGTTCCATAACAACCTTATCCTTTTTTATTGTGCTTTGCCTGAAAACCTCCCACAATTGGCTCCTCTATCCCATAACATTTTCTGTTGTCTCTAGCTGGAGATGATAACCAAGGTGGTAGCTTGGACCTCTCAGAAGTTAGTTTTCCTGGGTATCTCCCATGTATACAGAAGGTATATGTGTCATTAAACTTCTGCTTGTTTTACTGCTGTTGATATTTTATTATAGAAAGTCTCAACCAAGAATCCAGAAGAGTAGAGGGACAATTGCTTTTCTTCCTGAGCAGAAAGTAGCAAAAAAAAAAAAAAAAAAAAAGCAGGAATTTGGGGGATTTAGGTCCAAATCTAGATCTTTCACTAACTAGCTGAGTGAACTTTGACAATTATTTTGGTGTCCTTCAGTCTTAGTTCTCATGTCTTTGAATTAAGAAGACCTTTATCGTATGGCAGAATACTGCCTACTTTAAAAAAATGATTAATTCTAACATCAAACAAGTGTATATCATATGCACGTGTAGGAGAGGAAAAGTTTAGTTTTCCTACGACCCTACTATGTTCTCTAGCTAAGGTCCTATAAACTGAGTTAGTTAACAAGAGAAATGCATACACATTTGTTTAATAGACATTTTTATGACACTGATGCCTTCATAAGGAAATGAAGACCTAAAGAAACAGTTTGACCTTAACTCTTTTATATTAGGCTTAGTGAAGAATGCAAAGTCATAGAAAAAATGTGATAGGATAAAAGAGTAGAAGCTAAGGATGGTAAACTGGCAGAAACTTAGCAAGGCCTGTTCATTTGGATTCCTACTGGCCTACCGCTACCTTCAGAGATAAAGGTTCTCCTTTCCTCCAGGTTATGGGGAGCCCACGTCTCACAAATGGGTCCCGTGGTCTGCTTCAGGGGCAAAGTGGGAGGCCGCAGTCTTCCTGCACCTGCCATTTCTGACATTCCTTTAGTTAAAAATATTTCATATGCCAAGGTGCTTCCAAATCCCATCACACTCGATTATAAATATATAACACTTGACAAATTGTGGTCTGATACATGTGGAAGAAAAATAAAAATGGAGTCAGTGTTGCTAAGAGAGCTCTCTAAATTGGAACCAGGAAGCCCCTGAGGAACTTTGGCTTATTCAGGTTTCAGGCTAGACAGAATCTGACCTCTTGACCACTTATTGTGTCCTAACAAAGACATCTAGAATCTAGACATCTGCCAGAAACTCAAGGTACTTATTGAACCACTACCCGAAAATAACATGTAATTCCTTAAGCACAAATATTTCCTGATTTGAATCAGAGTGAATCACATTCTCACCTGGCAACTTTAACAACCTTGAAGCTAGCTTTTGCTTTTATCAGCCCCTGACTCTTTCCCCTCCCTGCAACACTCTTTCAGTTTACCCTTTGTGTCTTCAGAATTGCAATTCTTAAGAACCCAAGCAAACTCATGTCTCATTTGCAATCTTCTTTTTGTTGTGTGTGTCAACAAAGTGCCATAATTTTCAGATATTGAATCTAATGTGTGAAGGTGGATGGAAACTAACCTATATTTCTTGCAATCTAGCAGTACCATCTATTTGAGAGAAAATCAGACTGCCAATAATATCTATCACAGGCAGCAGTACTTCAAAAACTCACAATCTCTACCTTTCATTGAATAGTCTTCAACTTGAAAAGTTCAAAAAGATCCACCGTTAGCCAGTCTTATGATTAAAACATGCTTTCTGTTAGTAGCAATGATAATAAAAACACACCACATCTATTGCCTAAAACTTCATAAGGTTTCTGGATATTTCTCTGGGGATTTTTTTCAGCTTGCAGTGAATGTCCTTCCTCTACTTTTCACTTAGTAAGATCTTTTTCAGGCTTCAATGTATAACTCAAAAGACATTACTTTTTTGAAGTTTTCTTTGTCTACTGCTCATCTTTATCAGAATTAGTCCTCTCTTTTTGCTTCTGTTAAAAATTCCTTATATTCTAAGTGATTATTATTTAAATCTGCCTTGTAGAACAGTGAGCTGTTTAAATATTTATTGTTGACTATTGTGAGCCTTCCAGGAGGCAGGATCACACTGTATTAACTTATCACTTCTGTGCCCAGAGCATACTTGAACCATAATTAATTGTAAAATAAATTCTTGCTGAATTTGAATATTAGATAGTCCAAAGCCCAGCTGACTTCAGAAATGAACTGGAACTGTGATTATAGCATAGAATGTATGCATGTGTGTGTGCACATATATACCTTCATATATGACCTTCCTGTTCTCTCTTGTCTCTTAAGAGGGGATACATGTATTTATCTTTTATATCTGTACTTTTCTTCCCCAGCGAATTCAAACTTATTTTAGTCATAGGGTTGTGGTTAATGATAACAATAAAAAAAATACCGTCATCAGGAATTCTATAAGCCTGACTCCAAGAAGCTCAGAATAGGTCTGGCTTCATTATTCCCTAGAACATCCTCTGTCTTATTAGAAATGAGCTTCAAATACATTAACCATTTAGTTCACAAAAAACAATGAGACAAAAAGCTTGATCTGCTTTTTCATGGTCTAGACCAATGTCTTACATATTAAAACAGAATGCTAAAACTGAAATTATAGCTCCACAATTACTTAGAGTTTATGTAGTCACTAGCTGACTTGAATCCTAACATTTAATTAAGAACCAGAGAAATCCAATTAGGTATAAAATGATGTTCCTAAATATATACAGTAATGTGCTATCCCTAGAATGCTGCAGTGTCTCTGTAAATTTTCAAATGAATTCCTCTGCCTATATTCTGCGATGACTTGGATTTTTGTTTTGCAGGGACCCAGAAAATCATTATTTCCAGTTTGCACATATTTATTGCCTGAGAACACAAGTCTAATCCAAGGTAACTGGTGCAGAGCTGCATAGCAGTAGTCAACGGACCCACGGCTGCCACCAGCCCTGTAAAAGTTTGATCGTTGACAAAAAACCCAAAATACCATGCAGCTTTATCACGGTCAGATGGCTTTACTTTTCATGCTTGAAGCAAGAACTCCATTAGGGTTTTTTCTTTTCCCTAAGAGAAGGCCTATGCTGTTTGCTTGCACCACTAGACCATTTGATTTTTGTTGTAGTACTCTAGGATTTTCACCACAAATAAAATCAAATTTTTGGTCTGATACATTTGAGTTTCCCAGGGCCTGAGAGGAAACAGTCTTTTAAAGAATTTACAGATTATTGTGCTCAAGGCAAATCTCAAATATCTACCAAGGAAGGACCAAAGGGCACAGGTAGGAGGATTTCAAAATCCAATCAAGGTACAAAGCAATGAATAAGGAGGTGTTTTTCCCTGAAATATTGGGGAAGAAAGTATTTGTCAGTGATTAAGAGATTAAGGGCAATCTATCAAAACCAATTCCATATGGGTAGTTGGGAAGACTGGTCTCGATTTCAGATTAATTTGTTATTTATTAGTAGTCTTTTGAAGTAATTGGTATCACAAAACAAATGAAACAAATGCAAATTTTCCACGAGGCATTATTTTGGAGATTGCACACATGTAACAACATTTTCTTCAAAATTATTTAAGTTTCCTGATGCTAACATCTCCTAGCAAAATGTGACTTCCCTTGGAAGGTAAATTGAAATAGTTTTTCCCAGTAAAGTGAATGGTCTAAATAACTGTTGGTCTTTATGCCAATTCTGGAAAATACTTTTCCTTTTGAACACCAGCCAACAATTTGCGTACAACTCTGTTTTGTTTTGTTTTAAATTGAAGTAGACCTGATTTACAATGTTGTGTAAATCTCTGATGTATAGAAAAGTGACTCAGGTATATGCATACACACATCCTTTTTATAATTGTTTTCCATTATGGGATTGATAGATTCTAACTATTACATTCAGAATGGGTAAACAAAAAGGTCTTAATGTATAAGAGAGGGAACTATACTCAATATCCTGGATACAACTCTTTGAAAAAGTGACAACACAGCAAATATTGTTAACCAGTATAACCTCACATTTCAGAACCTAACCCTCTGTCTCGGGAAAATGTTTCTCTCTTTGCATATAAAGAAGAAATAGCAAATTTAACACTCATTTCAATGGCTTTCTGGTCCACAATCATGTTTCTATATCTCATTTTCTTTTGAGGAGAGACCCTTTAACCATTTCATTAATCAAAATCATTCATTATATTTATATTACCGGGTTTCAAAAAATATGCATGTAATCACCTATAAGACTCACTTTGATTTGCTTGATATTTAATAGCTCTTTTCATGGAATAAACTGAAAATGCAGGTGTTTAAAAGCTATTATTTTCCATAGGAAATCATACCACCCTGGGAGGACTTCCCACTTGGTGGCTTGTTCTGTATGGCATTAGCATTCACTGCAGTTTCCTTTAAACTCCTTCAATGCAATCTGCCTGAAGGCCCAAAAGGCCATCAGCTTTCTCTCTGTCTGTGACATCCAGGGCAGTTGCATTTCTTGGCACTTTCACTAAACAAAGCCAAGTTTTCATCGCGCTGCTGTTATGTGTGTGTTTGCTTTTGGAGTACTGCTTGTTTCACCACTACTGTGTTTACTGCCTCGTATATTCTTGATGATTTCATAGTATTTGTACTGTCTTATGTTCCTCGAGTCTCTGAATATTGGTATAAAAAGCTTCTTATGGAAATCTCACTCCTCATCTAAAACTCTCACTTTGATACATGAGTTGGGTCGTCATCCTGGAAAAAACAAACAAAAAAAAAATAGCTCAGGCCTCATAGATTTGGAGAGTATATTTGGACAGTATATTCCTCTCCAAACAGGAAAAAGAAACTCGGTTGTTTGGCAGTGCTTATGGGGACACGGTTGGTGGCACTATTCTCTCCAAGCAAGTATTGAATGGATGCCCCAGGATAAAATTAGGACTGCAGAGCTTGGCGCTGTGAATCATATGAAACAAAATAACCAAAACCCTATGCTTCCAACCACTTTATAAATCCACAGATCCTTTGGAGGAGAGCAGTACCATTTGCCTCCTGTTACTTCAATTTGGCAAAAGTAGCTCTCTCTTAGCTGGATTGTGTATTCTGTTGTATTGTGTGGCAACAGTAAATAGCTAGAATTATAATAGTACCTGTTTCTAAAGAGCCTAATGGACTTTGTCATTTTTATCCATTTTTTTAAAATCTTTTCTTCAACTTAATACATTTTCCACAGAGCACCAACGTGATTTTAACTTTACTCTTGTGGAAACGTGTCACAAAGGAAGAGCAGTGAGGTTTCTAATAACGCTGATAATAAAACCTAAAATTGACTGTCTTTTATTTGTCAGCACTTACATACGTGATCATTAATCCTGAAGCTTTGCAAGGAGGTTATTAGCTGCTTACACTTAAGAGGGAATGTGAATTCAGAGAGGACAAATAATTTGGCCAAAGTCACTCAATTGTCTAAAGGCAGAGCAAGAATTCAAACCAAAGTTCACTTTATTCCAAAGATGATATTTTTTCTACCCATATCCCATCTCCTACCCAATGTGCTAATAAAAACTATTTAACTATCTCTGCAGATGAAAAAGTCCTGATTGTATACAACATTTGCTTATTTCCCTGCTGCAAATACCCCCACCAGGACTAGTTCTAAGCTATTTAACATGGAGTTGGGAAGAGATGCTATTGATTGCCTCTTGGGATTTTGTGTCAGCTGACTCCAGCACAAACTGGATCTGAGTTCGAACTGTGTGCTTTCATATTTCAGATATAGTCTTTGGTCCCTTTGCTCTAGGTCTTCCAGCTCTGGTAATCAGGAATGAATTCAACTGGTCCACTAAAATTAGCAACATGTTTTAGGAACACTACCAATTTCAGAGCTGGTTCTGCTTTATAAGAAAAACAATCAAATATAGGAGAAAGCACATTAGACAAGTATTGAGAATACCTGATACTCAGATTAAGTTCTAAACCTGCCACTTTGTTGACTGAATGTGGGGAAGGTAATAGAAAGCAACTGTCTTTCTAAGCCTTGGTTTTAGCATCATGGAAAGGGAAACAGTAAGCCCTATCTTAGTTGCCTTCAAGGCGAGTAACATGAAAGATAATCCATTTTAAGTGTTTTACAAATAATGTGATAAAAGTATAGAGTATAATTTATATCAATGCTTCTCTTTATTCCTTTGACTTAGTCTGCCACACACCTCATTTCTTTTCACATAGCAACTATTTCATCTACATAAAAATTATAACATATCAGAAACAATACAAATTCTACAGAACCAAAGAATAAAATAGAAGTGAATGTTTCTAAGACAAATACCTTCACTTTTATCAGTTCCTCTAAGTCAATCCTTGAAAAATAATGCAATCACACAAGCTGTTAATGCACATTCTAACATTGTGCTTATTAAATCTACTACGATGGAACATGCATTTCTATAACCAAGTTGGAGTAGGAGAGAAGTGTACTAACAGTGGAAATAGCATGAGATACCAAGAAGAATGAGCATAAGACATTCTCTCCCCCTTTCGATTTGTGCTTTTCTTTAACATACATGCTGTTCTTGTATTTTTGGTTCCTTTAAATATATCCAGCTTATCCATAAGGAAGGGGAAAGTGAAATCAAAGGCATTCTATGCCTTTATAGTCTGCCTTCAGACTTCTTTCAAGTTAGATTTATTTCTACTTTTTAATCAGTTTGCTTATTAGTATAATCTTTACTCATCAGCAAAGTTGGTGTTTGTCTGTGTATATGTGTGTGCGTTTATCTTGTTTTGGCTGCCAGATCCCATTCAGTCATTTGGATTTGGCAGCTTGGTTCTGTTCTATTTACCCCAAGTTTAGACCCTTCATCTTTCTTTAAACTGGTTTTCATTGCCTAGCCCTATGCACACTGGACAACTTTTATCTATCTGTCCCAGAAGGGAGACAAGGTATCAGTCCTGAACTTCTGAACATGGGCAGGCTGGACATAATAACCCAATGGGGAGAACCCCAGATAATGAGAAAGGAACAAGGTCAGTGGGGGTTGTTACCAACAGAGTATGAACAAGACATTCCCTCTCTGATAGTCAAGTGCAATTCTAAGGTTGTGAACACGTGCAAAAATCATGCCATGAACATTAGCCCCTTTCTGGATTCTGATGCTATATTATGCCAAGCTCCCTAGTGAAGTTGGATTTTCTCCTCCACACACGAACTCCAAGCTCCCTGGCTACTGTTAGTTGTGATTAACTCTAGTGGATGCTTCCAGGATTTCTCTTGAGAGAATGTTTTCCCCTCTCTCACAAAACCAGGAGCAGTTACCACACTTAGACTGTGGAAGTCTGGCAAGAGTTTGATTAGGTGCCTGGCTTAGCACTCAAACTAATCATCCACTGGGACTTTGCTATTGACCTCATAACAGAAGATCTCAATTACCTAATTAATTTTTAAATTGTGATATGTCCAAAGAGATAATGACTCCTGTTCATTGTTTCAGGGGAAAAATAAGGGAACAGTATAATAAAAAATCAGAAAACATACACCGTGAAAATTATGGCATCTCTTGTGAAATGAATAAGCTGAGATGTTTCTTTACCTTGTTGGCTTAAACTTTTCTCCTATTTTTGAAAAATAATGTCCACTAAATTATGTGTTATTACAGGAAGGAATCCTGTATATTCAGTGCTCAGCACACATACTAAAAATACCTCATGTATAACAAACACATAGTTTAACTAGATCTCTAGCATATTGTATTAGTTTACTAGGACAGCCATAACAAAATACCCCAGACTTGGTGCGTGCATGCTAAGTGTCAACCTGCCAGCCTCCATGGGGGTTCTCCAGGTAAGAATACTGGAGTGGGTTGCCATGCCCTCCTCCAGGGGATCTTCCCAACCCAGGGATTGAACCTAGATCTCCTGCATTGCAGGCAGTTTTTTTTACCATCTGAGCCACCAGGGAAGCCTGGCACACATCTTTTTAAAGGCCTCACTCTGATGATAGCTACACTGGGTGTGAGGGTTAACATATGAATTTGGGGGGAACACAATTCAGTCCATAATGGGAACTTCCTCAAAATATGTTTTAAAGCTACTTAGATGATTGTTCAAATTCAGACTCCTGGATGGAAATCCAGACATGTTGAAGGAAAATTTCCAGTGTCAACCTTGGGAATATGAAATATTAATTAAAAAGCGATTATTTTGCTCAATAAAAATGGAAATCGCTATTATAGGAGTAATATACAGGCCAATTGAGTCCAGAGAAGAGCTTGTACACTTATCCTTCTGGCTCAGACATCATACTGACTCTTTATCATTCCATCTCTTCATTCAACAGTTTTCTCCATTGTATCATTTTTGTCTCAATACAGTTTTAAAGTGCTTCTATTCCCTCATTGCTGAATACATTATTTGCTTACACTGTGATTCAAACAAATACAAAGGTCAAAGAAAGAAATATAACTTTAAGAAAATTTTTGTGTGCACTTCTCATTTAATAAAATTAAAGACTGTAATTTATTTGAGTTGGATTCAGTATCTTTGTAGTATTATAGATAAAATCTAGTATAATAGTGCAGATATGTATGAAAGATTTTCAATTTTTTACATAAGAAATTCTGTGACAGAAATAACAAGAACAATTTAAAAAGACACATGTATTAATAATATTATCTTTGTCTCAAGAAAAAGAAAAACAATCAGTTACAGAGACCATAAAATCACACTGCTACATACTTGCTTGATTACTTTTTCATTAATAACAGAAGTAGTTCGGAAAAGAAAAAATAAAAATACTTAGGATGTTTTCAAACAAATTATGAGGACAGTTGCGATGTCCAAGTTTCTTGTTGAAATTAAATTTTTAGTTACTATGTAGTAAATTCTTACTTATGTAAATTCTTAAGTAAATTCTTAAGTAAACTTACAAGTAAATTTGCTTAAGTAAATTCTTACTTACTACTTATGTAGTAAATTCTTACTGCTTATGAGGTTCTGTGTTGTTCACTGCCATATGTGATACTGTAGTTGATTTTTAAGCTGAACTAATAGGCAAGAATTGTAATTACTCTTATTTTGTAGCTTAGGAAAAAAAGGCAAGCATATATTTTAAAAAAAAATTCTGGAACTAATGAGTGAGCCATAGGATATAAGGTCAATATGCAAAAATATGGTGCTTCCCTACAAACGACCAATAAACAACTGGAATGTCAAATGTCAAATGTTAAAAAAAAAAAGATTATTTACAATAGCACAAAACACAAAATACATAGCCATAAATACAACAAAAGTTGTATAGAATATGTACATGGAAAATTACAAACCTGATGAGATAAACCAAATAAAATTTAAATAACTAAAGAAATTTTTCCACATTTATGGATTGGAAGACTCAATATTGCCAAGATGTCAATTATCATAAATCATCTATAGACAATATATATTTAGGTGGTTATAGGATACCAGAAAGGAGTACAGACTGACAAAAGAATCTGCCTTACAAATTATGAAACACGATTGTTGGAGGGAGTGACATTTAGCACCCAAATCTTGGTTTCAAATGTCATTCTCCAGTAAAAGGAACCAGGACTGCTTAGAGAAATTACTGATTATAATACTGAGTAAGGAAATTTAAAAGATGATCCAAGAGCATCCTTTAGTGCCAGAGAGGAAGACAGTATTCAAAAAGATCCGCAATGATGGGAATATATCAAAGGGACACAGAAGCCAACTGAAAAAATCTTTCATGGCAGACATAATCTGAGCCACAAAATAAATATCCATGTATTCACACTGATATGACTAAATGATTAAATAAATAAATAAAGGAAAAGAGATAAATTATTCATGCAGAAGAAAGTCAAGAAATTTGCTCATATATTCCACACTTGAGGTAATAGAAGATAGATTTCCACTCATTAAGTTGGGGTGATACATCCTTACAAAGAGTACACTAGAAAGCAGGAAAATGAAATGATTTTAGAGTGGAGAAATTTGACAAACACTCCTTCAGCCAGATGATGAAGATTAACACCAACAGTTATAACTGATATTGATAGAACGTGCTCTTGCTATGATGTGATAAAAACGGCGCTTTACTTTCTCCCCAGTCTCATGAAGCTAGTCTAACACGAGAAGAGCATTAGACAAATACCAACTGAGGGACCTTTAACAAGACATGCGACTAGTATTCCTCAAAACTGTAAAGGTCATCAAAAATAAAGTCTGACGAAGGGTTTCAGCCAAGAGAGCCCACGTGTGTGTTAAGTCGCTTCAGTCAAATCCGAATTTTTGCGACCCTGTGGACCGTAGCCCACAGGCTCCTCTGTCCATGAGATTCTCCAGGAAATAATACTGGGTGGGTCACCTGGAAAGCTATGCACTTTAGCTAATTAAAAAGAAAAAAAACACATAACACACATAAAAAAGAACTTCAAGGCACCAAGTATTCCTGTGATTTGATAAAAACCTCCAAACTGGAAAATGGCAACACACTGGCTGGAGATAAATTCCTCTGATTTTTGAGTCCAGAAGTCTTTCTATTAATACTATGAGAGAAGAGGCCACATCACTCTGTATTCCACGGCCGCAGATTTCCACATCGTTGACAATTGATAATGGTCAAGGAACTAAAAGATTTCCTATTGGCAAGAGCCAGACTTTTTCAACTAGATTCTATTAACTTTACATTCCACTCACTCATTTTTGTGGTGGTTTTATGATAAAGTAGGTGTGAAACACTCTATTGCATTTAGATGCCTTATGAAAGGTTTTTCAAGTGCCAATGTTATTAAAATATACATTAACACCTTTGCAATTTTGAAGGACTTAAAGCTTTTAAAAGCAGCTAAGCTAGAAAATGGAATAAAAGAGAAATTTATTATTCTTATTAAAGGATAATGCATACATAAAATATTGTGATATTCATAACCCTTTTTGTAAGAATCAAATAAATATTCTACAAAATGTTTACCTAGAATGAGTTGTCACAAATTGTGTCAGATTGTATATTCAGGAGTCTAGCATAGGTGTTTCAGATATCTACCACAACTGCAGTTATTCAAATGGCTGACTCTGCTCTAAGTTTACTGGACTGAATTATGGTGTCAGAAAGTATTTGGCTTCTCTCACTAGCCTGATTATACAGAACTTGATAACATGGGCCAGTTGGCTTCTTTCTTGTCCCTGTAAGTTCCTATGGTGGCCTGAGAATGTTTAGATAACAATAACACTCACACCAATGCAAAATAGCTTGCAGTTTTTCAGTCCAAGCCCAAAGCCAGTGCTACATCCAGAAAAAGACAGAAAATCAAAGAATGTGGCTCAGTTACAGACTCTCTTTATGTACCTGTCTCCTCAGTATGTTATTGGCTCAGTTTGGATCTCTGGAACTTCTAAAAATGACAGAGGAATATAATTTTTAAGCTTTTTAAAATTGTGGGAACTTTTGAGACTCTGATGAAAGCTTTGGATGGTCTTTTCAGAAAAAAAAAAAGAATGGACAATCACACGACACTTTGACTTCCATGTTGGTTTCTCTGACATTCCTAAAGCCATGGATGCCAAGGTAAGGTTGTCCATCTTTGAGGTTATTCAGAAATCCTTCTGTACTGGATCTGATTTAGAGTAAAGAGTGAGCTCTTGTGGGTTCCTTGCATACCATGTGAATCCAGCGAATGTTTCTGAAAAGAGTAGCATGAGGGATTTGATGAGCTATGCTAAAACGCACATGGTATATATAGCATCAATCTGAATCCATCTGAAATGTTGCAATATATCCACCATTTAAGACCTCCAATAAAATGGGAGCACTGCTTCCCTTAACCATTGTATGGAATACTTCTTTTTTCCCAGGACTTTTGGAGAAACTTTATGTAGTCAAACAATTCAAGTTTCACTTTCATTCCTTTCCATAAATAAGAAGAGAGAAAAAAACTGAATAAATTCCAACTGTGTAAATTCATTCGTTAAATATATATTCAGTGGATTTAATGAAGCAATAAGCCATTGATGCAAATATTGATGTGGCAATAAAATTAATATTTCTAGTGTATTAATAATACACCTTCATTTCTACCAAGGGAAAAAACACAGCAAAACAAGATTTGCTTCTTTTCTGAGTAATTGCAATACCTTACTTGTATTTTTATTATTGAAAATGTATTTGTTGAAGAAGAGCATCCCTGAAGTTAGATATAGTTACTAACTATAAAACTAAAAATCCAGTTATTTGAAATATGTATTTTTCTCATTTTTAATAATTTCTAGAAAAAATACATTAAAAATGACCAAAAATGAATGTTAGCTCATGATGAGAACTTATTAAAACTTTTGGCCTCCGTTACATGCTTACTCATGTAGCAGCACTCACACACTTTCCACAGCACTCAACACATTACACATATAAATTTAACATTTATCATTATGATTAAAGTGGATTTTTATCAGTTTTGTTCGCTGATATTCACACGTGCCTAAACACTGCTTCCTGCCTAGAAATCATCCAATACATATTTGCTCAATGAATAAATTGTTTTTTTCATGTATGTTTCAATTATGGGTGGTTGTGTTTAGGATAAAGGTAAGATATTACACACATACTATTTCTAGGGTCTTTGTAAAATTAAAGTTTTGGAGTCTGTATTAAACTTAATTACACTTATCTAACAATTGGGAAATGACCAAGAATTTGGGGTCTTGTCATTTCTAGAATCATCTACCAAAGATATCATCTTTCATAACCTGTACCTTATTAATTATCTTCTGCATAAGTACTTTAAAATCCTCAAATTTATGTTTTCCTCCTGTGAAATAGGAAAGATATTCATTCACCTTCACTGTCTACTCATATTGTCTCTTGGGGTCAGACTATGGAGTAATCTATTACTGGCTCCTGACAAAGGGTTTAATTCTGCCCTCCATAAGAGTTCTGTGATCTATAATCTCTTCCCATTTTCTTTGTCAGCGACTTCATCGTATACTCATTATTTTTCATTTAAACCAATATAAGTGGCCCTCTCATTTCTGGAGTGCATATCTAAGTGTCTCTTATACGTCACGCACTGCCCCCACCTCTGTCTCTTCCACCCCAGCTTCACAGCCACGACATCCCCATACATCTGTGACAAACTAATCTTCTTGAACCACAGTACTCATCATGACCCTCTTCTGCCCACAGACCACCTGGGGAGAAAGGATTAACAGCAGGCTACACCTTTCCTCCATGGGAAGATGTTTTTAGGTATAACTTCTTCAGCTCTGTTTGTGTGAAAATGCATCAACAGGGAACAGTATTAGTAGATTCAGTTGTCGTTTACTAATTGGCAAACTCCATCAGTACTGGGAGGACTCTGAAAGAACATACAGATCCTGAAGATCTAGGAGACAAAAGTTGTACAAAAACCTGCTGGGAAATACAAGGCTTGTCTTTTCTGTGTGATGTTTGTTGTTAAAAAGCCTGGCCCTTGAGTTGGCCCGACCACGACGCTCAGAGGTGGTCATTCATGAGCTTTCCTGGGTCAAGGTGGCTGGACCCACTCATGCGAACTCAACCCTTCAACCAACCTGCCTCTAGTGGGGTTTGGAAAGCAGCGCCTGGACTGTGGGAAGAACGCTGCGGAAACTTATGTCATGAAGTTAGGCCTATAGATTCCCTTTCCATTTCTTCCTGGAAATTACATAACTCTGGTACAGGTTCCAGTCGGTTGTGCCCTAAAAAGGTCAATCTGAAAGCTCAAGATCGCCGGTCAACGTGTAGGCTAGGTGTGGCAGCACCAACAGTTCTCTCACTGTCTAGCCACACAGCCTGGCGCATGCTACATCCAGCCAGACAACAACTTGCTTCCCCTTTCCTCCACAAATCCAATCCCAATGTCTGCACCTGAAAGTAAAATGCATTACGTTCTGAGAATCAATATATGCTCCAAGAAACTTGTGGAGAGAATCAAAATCTCATACATTTTGTAACTCCTCTATCCCTTACACCCAGTACTTGACATACTTTGAGTTCTCGATTTTTTATGGGAATGAATTATCCACAGAGAAATACCTTGGGATGGAAAATTCAATGAGCCCTGAAGAATATCAGGAAACCCCTTACTGAATGACTTCAGAATAATAAACATGAAGAATCAGTCTAAATACAATCATATAGTGATCATTATGAAAACTCACAGAAGTTTAGATTTAGAAAGAATCTCTCCATTTTAACACTATCCAGTCTTCTACTTATTGCTGTCATCATTTAAAGTTCTGATCAAGAGATTCATCATTTATGCCCTAATTAACTTTTTAGATTATGAATTAATCATTATTTAACTACTTCATGAAATAATCTGTGTAACAGCTCTAATTTCTATAATTTGCTTCCAGTTACTTTATTAATATTTGTCTCAGGAATTTTTAATCCATTGTTTCTTTTTTTTCTGTAAAATATCCTTTTCCAGTTGATACGTCTGGAAATATTTTAGAGATAGTTTCGGTATTTTCTTCTATACTTCTCCTTTGAACAACATTAAATATAAGACGTGATTTCCAGACTCCTTGCCATCTGCTTTTTTCTAAACTTGTTCTGGTTGAATATTATCCAGCTTAAATCAACTTCCAATTACCAATGCGAGTGGAGATTTTTGTTGTTGTTGAAATTTAAATAACTGTGTGCAGATAATTTTCAGATCTTTGTCCTTTGCTCCAGGACTTACCCGTGATTTAAGGCTTAAAATGTTCTCTTAAGGGGCCATCCTATTTTACTGTTATCCTTCCCTCCAAGCCAATTTCCAGTGCCAGTTCTGGAAAGGAAAAATGGTGCTGGCAAGCTTCTGCCGGTTTCCAGCTTAAGGCTGTGTCTGACTATCTGATATGGATTGATCTGATCTAAGTAGACATGCCGTTGCAGCTATTGTGATGGCTTTACTCATCCAGATGGCAAATTCACTCTTGGCCTGTTACACAGGGACTGCCCTGAAAGAAATGGCAATGCATGGTAATACTCCTCTGGAATCCAAAAGTGCATTGGCAGGAATGAAACCCCGAGGCCACCCTCTGGGGCTTTTTCTTTCTCTTTTTTTTTCAGAGCATCCAGGTGGGAGACACTCCAGAATCACTCTTTTCTACAATGCCACAACATTGCCACATACTTGAGTGTATGCATTGAGACTGAAGATTAGAATTTTAATTCTGGCCTTGCTACTAATTATGCGATTTGGATTAAATACAGTGGCCTGCCACCAACCAATCTCTCCCTTGCCTCAACTGCATTATCTGTGAAATGCAAAGATCTTTCTAGCTGTAAATCTCTGTGTCTTGTCTTAATCATTTTGTGACTTAACTTTGGTTTTTCTCACTTTCAGGATGTGTACTTGGCAAATGCAGTCATTCTGAAACCAACTGCTAAAAGGTCATGTTTAGGTCACGGACCCCTAAAGGAGATGGATAGCACACACTTAGTCATTTGCTATGAATAACTCTCGGGGAGTATATGAATACATTTCAGAGCATGCAAGGTAATTCAATCCCCGGTTTCTTCTCTTGCTTGGTGTGCACAACTCCATTCTGGCAGATGCCACTGCCAAAGGTGTGGGCAGAGCAAAGAAGGAATTGTGTGATAGCAGAGAGCAGTACTGTGGAGACACCAAACAATAATAGAGGAGAAAGCGCCACTAATGATCTAAGCGAAACCAAAAAGCAAAGGAAACAGCAGACACTTCAATGGTAAGTTAAGGAGGCTTTCTGCAACTGCCTGGCAGCATATCCTCTAAAGGAAATTAGTTGCAAATCATCACCATTAGAGCTGGTAGCACAGAGGTGCAAAACAGTTCCCAGGAAAGGAAAATGAGGCAAGAGCAGGAAAACCCAAACTAGAAATAGAAATAATGGCAATTTTACCAGAGGACAAAATGCTACATCTCCTTTACTAGACTAAACTAGAATGTTAACACTGCTTCTGCAGTGTTAGATGCAATAGTGAGGCATTGGTATTCAAACTTCTTGTCAAAGCCACTCTTTCATTTGATCGTGACACAAAGGAGAAGAATGGAGAAATTAGGGATGTATTAGAAAAAACAGGAAGAATTGGGAATGGAAAGGGTGACAAGCTTAAACTGCTTATACTCCTAGCCTTCCCCTTGCAAAAGACTTACATTCATCTGTCTGAAACCACTGAGGAAACATGTTTTACGTATAAATAACAGACCAGCCATAGTAAAGGGCTTTGCCTATCTCAGTACATAATGATAGATGAAATCTACTATCCTACACATTATTGACAGTTTTTAAAAGTGATCATAACACCATTTATTTACGGAGGCTTTCATTCCCTAATTAGGGATGTGTCAGGACTTAGGGCAGACTGCCCCCAAATTTGTCAAGCTGGCATATTGATTATTTTGAATTACAGTTACTTGAGAAACAGCTGGTGCAAGAAGGATGTTCTGACCCTCCTCTCTGTCTCTCTGAAACCAGGAAATAAATCTCTAATTGAAAACACACCCTCCCTGTATCAGGAGTTAGAGAGACATTCTTGTCACCAGAGATAAGGAATTCAGGGCAGAGAAGGGTGTATAAAAAAATCTTGTTTTATCTTTACTGATTTACTACCCCAAACCCAAACTCTGTTTGGATTCTGCACTAATTATGCACCCAAGCTTAATTTGTCTTGTCAGTTCATCACAAATTTATTGTTTCTCTGTCTAAAAAGTATAAAAGCTGCCTGCTCTGGCTATATTTTAGGTCTTGTTTCCATGAGACCTCCATGCATTCAAATTAAATCTGTGTTGTTGTTTTTTCTCCTCTTAATCAATTTTGTATTAATTTAATAACCAAAAAAATTCAAGAAGCATTGGGGTAAGGGATTGGGGCCAAATTTCCCCTACTTCCAATAGAGATAAAGATATAAGATAAATTTACCATTTATACTCTAGGTAATTATGAGACTATTATCTTGAAAATTAATTTCCTATTGAGTTACACATACTATTATTAGTGTGAATATTCTAAAAAATGCAAATATATAGCAAAAATAGATATGCTAATAATTTAAAAATTATAACAATATATGCTTTTCTAAAAACTAAGAACCACTGTCTCTTAAAAGAATATAGTTTTGTTGGTCAAGTAAATTACAATATTTCTTAAATTAGAACTTCCAAATAAAGTATGAAATATCCACTAAAAACTTTTACTTTATTTGTTTATTTGTTTATTTATTTAACTGCTATTAATAACCCCCTTTTCCAGGGAAGGTAGGAGTACATATAAGTAAGCATGCTTCTAGATATTCCTTTAAAAAATTAATTTTTAATTTTTTATAAAATGTATTAAATATTACAAAGTAAATAGCTATTTAAATACTACCACTACTATACTACACTTGTTCAGGATTCCAATATACATCAATTAATAAATTGTTCCCTAAATATTGATGGTTTTCCTTAAAATTCATACCAATTATAAAGTAAAATGAAAGTTTTAGAGTATTTTTACTATAAGGAGATGATAGTGACTCTGACTTTTAATTTTAATTGCTAAATACATTTTGGAAATCCCATATGATTAGTGGCTTTGTTTTTAAAAAAATTTATATGGTATCTCTAGCTCAGCCATTTTTATGCACTTTTCTTTAGTCACAAATATAGCTGTGTACTTATTATTTAAACACCTCAAGCAACCATTAGGATATAATGCAATCAAAAGCAGTGTTTTGTAATAACTTGAAAAACTTTGGTCATAGGAGAGATTTAAAGAAAAGCAAATTTTAACATTTAAACTTAACTGGGCCAAATATAAGAAATATTATCTCCTTGAAATACCAACAATAAATCCATGTCGCTGACTTGGTTTGGCAACTACAAATGCATTGACTCCATACAAAATAAACATCTTTGTTATTATCCAATATTTGATGACAGCATTGATCTTCTTAGACATTTTCACCAATCTACTTTCCTAGAATTAACTACTTGCATAAGTCAGAAAAATATCTGTGAAAGGATACAAACATTGCATTCAATTGATCAGTTGATACAGGTTTAGAAGCACTTCTCAACATCTTCTTCACACTTTTCAAATGTACATGTTTGACCTGTAACTTATGAACATCACAAGGTAGCCTGGATGCAAAGTTTTAATACGAACTATGCTCTTTTGCAAACATTGCTGCTTTCAAGTTGGCAAGGTACATATACTAACTATGATATAGAGTAAGGGTCTGGGGATTTTATTTATTTATTTTCTGTGGCTCCAAGGACACTTCAGCAAATAATTCCATCAACTGGAAGTTTATTGTCAGTTTTTCAAACAAATACCATAGATTTCAAATTACAAGGAAAGAGAGATGATGTTCGATAGAATGTTCATATGCATGTTGACTTTGACCATTTGAGTGTCCATAAGGTCAAAAGTGTTTCAGTGATAATGCCTGAGTTTTGGCAATGACCATAATTTAAAGTGCTTAAATACAGCAGACAAAACATTTGCTGATAGAATATGATTATTTAATTATGACAGAGTTTGCTAAATTAAAGCAAGGGATCTGTAGTAGGAAGTTAACCCCATCTCTTCCTGTTCCAAACACATACACACACACACCACTGTCTGGATTGTTGGTGATACAATTTTCAATATTTGCTCATATAAGTGATTACTCAAAATTAAACTAATTTAATTCCTCTCTATATGGAAAACAACAACATATGAAGATTCTTTGATTTAAACATTAGAAATCATTTGCTCTTCCCAGTTTTTCTTTTTTAAAACTTTTAACCTATACAAACATATTTCATAACTAAAATACATTTTCCCTCCTTTTTTGCCTTTTTCCTAAGACAATATTTGCATCATATAAATGCTGTACTATCCTTAAAGTCTCCCCTGAACTTCTTAGTCCCCAGAAAGTGTTCTCTTCTGATTCCTGATAATAATAACTTTTCATCTAACCCACTCATATATGTCATCTTATAATAATAGTTTGACATTTTACATCAGATAAAATTTGGTCTTTACCTGCCTTTTGAGAAACCTGTATGCAGGTCAGGAAGCAACAGTTAGGACTGGACGAGGAACAACAGACGGTTCCAAATAGGAAAAGGAGTATGTCAAGGCTGGATATTGTCACCCTGCTTATTTAACTTATATGAAGAGTACATCATGAGAAACGCTGGGCTGGAAGAAGCACAAGCTGGAATCAAGATTGCCAGGAGAAATATCAATAACCGCAGATATGCAGATGACGCCACCCTTATGGCAGAAAGTGAAGAGGAACTAAAGAGCCTCTTAATGAAAGTGAGAGAGGAGAGTGACAAAGTTGGCTTAAAGCTCAACATTCAGAAAACTAAGATCATGGCATCTGGTCCCATCACTCCATGGTAAATAGATGGGGAAACAATGGAAACAGTGGCTGACTTTATTTTTTTGGGTTCCAAGATCACTGCAGATGGTGACTGCAGTCATGAAATTAAAATATGCTTACTCCTTGGAAGGAAAGTTATGACCAACCTAGACAGCATATTAAAAGGCAGAGACATTACTTTGCTAACAAAGGTCCATCTAGTCAAGGCTTATGATTTTTCCAGTGGTCATGTATGGATGTGAGAGTTGGACTATAAAGAAAACTGAGTGCTGAAGAATTGATGCTTTTGAACTGTGGTGTTGGAGAAGACTCTTGAGAGTCCCTTGGACTGCAAAGAGATCCAACCAGTCCATCCTAAAGGAGATCAGTCCTGGATGTTCACTGGAAGGACTGATGCTGAAGCTGAAACCAATACTTTGGCCACCTGATGGGAAGTATTGACTCATTTGAAAAGACCCTGATGCTGGGAAAGATTGAAGGCAGGAGGAGAAGGGGATGACAGAAGATGGGATGGTTGGATGGCATCACCGACTCAATGGAGATGGGTTTGGGTGAACTCTGGGAGTTGGTGATGGACAGAGAGGCCTGGTGTGCTGCGGTCCACAGGGTCGCAAAGATTCAGACACGACTGAGCCACTGAACTGAACCGAACTGGATTAGAAGTCTTACAGGCAGGTGCCCAGTCTCATATTTCCTAGCTGTCCTCAATGCCCACAAGGAATGTCATAGACACATTTAAGATTTTCAACTTATTGCTGTTTGAAAAGAACTTATGGTACAGAAGGTCTGTGTAAGGAGGGATATATAATGCTTTTGAAACACTTGTTTCTCAAAGCCTAGACAAATTGCTTAGGGAGATAATTCTTATTAGGAAACTGATTTTTATATAGCATACTCTAATAAAACATAGTTTTATGGGAACTTAAAATATAAATATACATACAAACCACTTAATGTTGGAGATAAGGGTGGCACTAGTGGTAAAGAATCTGCCTACCAATACAGGAGATGCAGGACATGCTTGTTAGATCCTCGGGTGGGGAAGATCCCCAAGAATAGGAAATGGCAACCCACTCCAGGATTCTTGCCTGGGAAACACCATGGAAAGAGGAGCCTGGTTGGGTGCCGTCAGTCCATGGGGTTGCAAAGAGTCAGGCACTCCTGAGCACACACGCACACATACAATGTGATCAAGGAGCCCTCAGCAATGTGTCAACACTGGGGCTATACTAATCTATAGTCATTTTAGAGAAGTGGGGTCAAGATTATACTTGATCACTTAATGGCCATGTGACTTTGGATGAGTTTCTTAAATCCCTAATTCTCTATTTTTAAAACATAGATAATAATAGGCTCCTTAACCATCTGCTAAGGCCTAAGTGCCAAGTGATACAAAATACATAACATCCTTCTAAACCACAATACTCTACAGCGTTTTATTTTAGGCGTTATATTATGATGCTCAGAAAAAAAAAAAAAAAGTTCAGTGATGACATCAGCAATGCTTTTTCCATGTCTAGCTAGCCTTTCTGAAGTATAAAAAATACATTCTTTTCATATTTACATCAACAGTCCCTATTATAATGTCAGTTACTCTACTGGGAATTCCATAGTAGATTTTCAATAAAATCATAAGCTAACCCAAACTGTATCTCTGCTATATTGTGAGAGGGACTAAGGAAAATACAGACATATATAATGTAAACAGACCTACGTTAGGGCAAAATTGAAATCCATCAGTAAACTTAATTTTGCTTATCATATATTCATCTATCACTAAACCAGAGTTATAACTCATTCACATATTATTTTACATTAACAGCATGGCTGAATTTACAGGTATTTTTAGATACTGATATTAATTTTTCTCCAAGTATCACCACTTGGACATAATACTTGATCATTTAGTTCAGAGGTCAGTAAACTTTTCTAGAAATGACTAGATAGTAACTATTTCATGTTTTATGAGTCACAACTACTCAATTCTGCCCTACACCATGAAAGTATCCATATTTTCATGCAAGAAATGGATGTGGCACGAGATCATTGGATGGTATCACTATATCAATGCATATGAATTTGAGCAAGCTCAAGGAGATGGTGAAGGACAGGGAAGCCTGGGAAGCTGTAGTCCATGGGGTCGCAAAGAGTCGTACACAACTGAGCGACAGAACAACAACGTTACAATAAATCTCTATCAACAAAATTCATTCCTCAGGCTGTAGTATGCTCACCTTTGTTTAGTTCAACAAAACATGCTTAGAACATAATAGCTTACACACTCAGAAATTTGAGCATGCATAGAAGATCTCAATAAGAGCCTCATCTTTCTGGGATTAAAAACACGCAGGACAATGTCATGAAGATGCACAGATTTAAACTTCAGTCATAATTTGAAATAGTGTGGAGAACTTGACTCAATGTAATATATGGAAATCAATTGTTAGGATCACTGGAAAACAATTAAAAATAAAACAAATGATTTGACTCTAAATTTATAGGAGTTCAGAAAGGGTTTAACACATTGGTAGTAGTACTTAACAACAGCTGAAAAAATGGTTAAATCTTATAATGACAAATGAGAAGTCTAATATTAAAAGGACTAATTGTATAATTTGTATAAAAAAACTGTAGACTTATTTTCAGTTTTAGATATATGTGGCAATACTATTTAAAGGTAGCACATAATAATCCACCATCAGTACTATACCATATGGCAGTCTTATTTCCAATAGGATCTCAGAAGTTGTCAACAGAACATCCCAACTGTCCTCCCTTTTGCAGTCACTTTGATGGCCACTGAAAGGAACTCCATAGTCTGGAGCTTAATCTTTATGGAGTAATTTAAACTACTGGTTACCTCAGTGCTATGAAATGGAAAGTAAATCTATTTCAGATCAGACAGTTCTGTGCTTGGTTCCACATCCCTGTCCCTTTTTGAGGACAGAACTCGGTTCTCATTTTAGGCACATGAAGAGTTTCTTGCGGGTTAGAGAATTGAGGTTAAGTTTATTAAGCATGCAAGTCCCATATTCAACATCTATCTATTGATGTTTAAGGGATCGATCACAGCTCTTCAAAAAACTTTGTAGCCTATTCCTTGTTGTGTTTTGTTTGGGATGCAAACAAAATGCAATATTTTAATTTTGTAATGAAGCAAAAACAACATACAACTTTGTGGCAACCATTCCTTTGAAAATGTGATTACAATCTAGGAGGTCCTGGATTCAAACCTCAAACTGAGTCTTTGCAACTTAGATGAGCTTTCTATGCACAAGTTTATCCATCTGTAAAATGGGTTTTAATGACATACTAACTAAATTGACACATAAAAATCGTAAAGCAGTTCCCATTTTTAGGGGAGAATAAGATGCTGGTCTTTTGTCTCTCGAAAGACTCAAACTTAACTAAGTCCTCAGCAATATTATTTGCAGACCATCAAAGTAATCTTCTAAAAACCTATTTTAAAGTTACTGGGAGAAATATTTTTAAGTAAAAAACAAACCATTCACCAAAATATGAACATTGTTTTTTTTTTCTCCCCAAAACGTTTTGAAGTTATTTCTTTTTAGAAACTAAAAATAATGCAATATACATAATAGTTAGCTAAATGTTACACTTTCTAAAAACTAAACTTTATATACCCATGTGTACATATTACATTCATTTTTATGTTTAAATTCTTTTCCCAAATGGAAATGTTCATCTTCACTGTAGTTTAAAGACAGCATTAGGATTGAATTTTCAGTCTTTCAAATTTTGGATTTACAAAAGTAATAACTTACCAGTATGATTACTAGGTGCTCCAATTATGCGTTTTTTTTGTTGTTTTTTTTAAACAGCAGCTGCTGAAGAAATGGCAAACTGTTCTCAATATTAAACCTTTAGAGTGTAGTTTATTCATTATATCACTATAACTACAGCTTCCTACCAAACTTGGGCAAGGAAGAGCCTGGAGAGAAATCTAGTAACACTAAGACATATTACAACCGATCATCTAGAGTACCATGAGAACTTTCCAAAATATCTCTTTACAAAACACCCAGAGGAAATTAAGTGATCATCTTTCTTTGTAGGAAGAAACAAGTGATCCAATGCTTTATAACTGAATGTGCTAGTAGAAAATGGCTGCTTGGTCTTGCAACAGTTATTATGAGTTAAGCATCTGGCACCACAGGAAAAACAAACAAGCATTTCCTGTGAAGGAAAATAGGAAGCATTATGGTAGCCTTAGCTAAGCTTCATGGAATAACTTTGTGGAAATGATTATACATTTGGCACTTAAATATAATAACTTATCATGTAGGTGTAATCTTTTGAAGAATACAAATATAATCTACTTCTTTTGAAAGGTATAAAGTCTTCACAAGGTACAATCAAATATACTTCAATATGTCAAAAGAGGTTTGTAATACTTTAGGATATATTTCTTTAAGGCAGTAAAAACAATTCCTAAATTATGATTTATATATTAAACCATTTATTAAGTTACTTATTCAACTAAAATTTATTAAATAGCAAATAAATAATAATAATAAAAGACTTTTTATGAGCGTGTAGTCCTGAGCAGTCACGTTTTTCCAGGGAAACAGTGCTTTATAATATTAATTGCTATGACAATTCACAAAATGAACTTCATACCTACCAAAGTGCATTAGAATAAGCAGGGCAATTTCATCTCTACCTAACACCAAAAGTTCCAGAGGAAAAAGTAATTAGAATTTCCATCTCTGATATAAGAAATGAGTATGGTTCCAATAGAAGTAATTCTAAAATACATAAGATTTACATATTTCCATACATGTATACTTCAAGTACACTTCTAATTTATGACCATACAATAGGAAAAAAGATTTAGAAGTCCAGATCTTCTATAAAATACAAGCTATATACTGTTTAAGCACAAAGACAGAGAAAAGAAGATATGCTTCCCATATATGCTTCCCATATGCTTCTCTATATGAAAGATGGTGACTCTAGGTCAACTTCATCTTCAGGAAGGGAAGAGAACTAGAGTGTTACTGAACTCAAGAAGTCTGCAAGATAGGGATAATATTTAAGAATTTCTGATACTTAGTATAAGTTAATCAATCTCTCTTAATTTTATTTTCCTCATTTATAAAATTAGAAACTTTTACTTACCTACCTCTTTGGACTGTTGTCAGTATTAAATAAAACATACATAAAACGTCCAGCACAAAGGTTAATCATAGAATATACTCACTAAAGTTCAACTGTGAACAAATACATTTCTTATTTGAGTGATGGAAATGTTCTGGAATTAGATAATGGTGATACTTGCACAATTTTATGGATATATTAAAAAGTCATTGAATTATAGTTTAAACTGGTGGATTTTATTGAAAACTTCACTGTGTAAATTACCACTCAAAAATAAGATTAGCTATGACTGTATTTTTTACACTACATATTAATAAAATTAAATGGGAATAGCAGACCACCTAACCTGCCTCTTGAGAAATCTGTGTGCAGGGCAGGAAGCAACAGTTAGAACTGGACATGGAACAAAAGACTGGTTCCAAATACGAAAAGGAGTACATCAAGGCTGTATATTGTCACCCTGCTTATTTAACTTATATGCAGAGTACAACATGAGAAACATTGGCCTGGAGGAAGCATAAGCTAGAATCAAGATTGCTGGGAAAAATATTAATAACCTCGGATATGCAGATGACACCACCCTTATGGCAGAAAGTGAAGAAGAACTGAAAAGCCTCTTGATGAAAGTGAAAGAGGAGAGTGACAAAGTTGGCTTAAAGCTCAACATTCAGAAAACTAAGATTATGGCATCCAGTCCCATCACTTCACTGGCAAATAGATGGGGAAACAGTGGAAACAGTGGCTGACTTTATTTTGGGGGGCTCCAAAATCACTGCAGATGGTGACTGCAGCCATGAAATTAAAAAACACTTGCTCCTTGGAAGAGAAGTTATGACCAACCTAGACAGCATATTAAAAAGCAGAAGCCTTACTTTGCCAACAAAGATCCGTCTAGTCAAAGCTATGGTTTTTCCAGTGGTCATGTATGGATGTGGAGAAGGCAATGGCACCCCACTCCAGTACTCTTGCCTGGAAAATCCCATGGATGGAGGAGCCTGGTAGGCTGCAGTCAATGGGGTCTCTAAGAGTCGGGCACGACTAAGCGGCTTCACTTTCACTTTTCACTTTCATGCATTGGAGAAGGAAATGGCAACCCACTCCAGTGTTCTTGCTTGGAGAATCTCAAGTATGGGGCAGCCTGGTCGGCTGCCGTCTATGGGGTCACACAGAGTCAGACACGACTGAAGCAACTTAGAAGCAAAAGCAGCATGGGTGGATGTGAGAGTTGAACTATAAAGAAAGCTGAGCACCAAAGAGTTGACACTTTTGAACTGTGATGTTGGAGAAGACTCTTGAGAGTCCCTTGGATTGCAAGGAGATCCAACCAGTCCATCCTAAAGGAGATAAGTCCTGGGTGTTCATTGTAAGGACTGATATAAAAGCTCAAATTCCACGACTTTGGCCACCTGATAGGAAGAGCTGACTCATTTGAAAAGACCCTGATGCTGGGAAAGATTGAGGGCAGGAGGAGAAGGGGACGTCAGAAGATGAGATGGTTGGATGGCATCATCTATTCAATGGACATGAGTTTGAGTAAACTCCAAGAGTTGGTGATGGACAGGGTGACCTGGCGTGCTGTGGTCCATGGGGTCCCAAAAAGTCAGACATGACTAAGTGACTGAACTGAACACATATATTTTGTAGTTTTTCTCCCTGTCTTGAAATAGTATGGAACCCAAATCTGTAAAATAGGTTTGACATAGTAACAGCTATCTTGAATTCCTTTAGGTTTTCCATAACTTTTCATTATACTATAGCATGTAACAATAGTGGGTGGGACAAGCAACAGGAGGGATTGGAAAAATGGAGTGATAAAAGATGACAAAGTCAATGAGTTTTTAAAAATTGCTGAGGTATCATAATTTAGATGACTCAGTATAGTTAAGTCTTAGCTAAAAGTAAGTAGGCAACATTGAGGAGTACAAAATAGCACATGACATACCATCCAGGTCAATTAAGCCATCACTAGAGAAGTAGGCATTGGAAAGCTAATAATTTAATCATCTAAACTGCTTGAATTTCAGATTTTACCAGAGTCAAATTCTAACTTCTCTACATATATTAAATGAATAGCTTTGAGTAAAGCAGCTTATTCAGCATGCCTTCTTTTTTCTAATTAGTCAAAAGGTGATTATAACCTGTGTGCTTCTTGGGGTTCATTCAGTAAACTCTAATGCTCTTCCCCTCCATTTTCTGCAACATCTTCAATGATAAATGCATTCATATTTCCTGTTCAGAGCGAATCACTTTATATCATAATGGTCTACCTTCTCAACGACACTACAAGCAATACAAGGGCAGAGTTTTTGGTGCCTGTTGATACATTAGTTACTAATTAGTCTCTGAACTATAGTTATATCTACTGAGTGATTTTTGTGTGCTGCACACCAATAATAAATAGAATCTCCAAGACTAGAATCACATTTTTTGATTTCTGTTTAGGGCTCATTCTGCCTCCCCACAGTGCCCCTTGAGAGATACAGAGGTTGCTCTGTAGTAAAATAATTTTAATTGGGGCTAAAACATTACGAAAAAAGAAAATTCATGCAAGTGTTTAATCTGTGCTCCCAGACTATTTATTATACCTGGACCTCAGGTAAGGAAGTCTGGATGTGTTTACTATCTTTGGAACTTTGACGAAAAATAAAGGGAGCTTTTTTTTGGTTGACCTCATAAAGTGTGAACTAGGCAGGAGAAAATAACTCAATACAGACTAGTACTTCAAGGACAGAACAATCATACTTTTTGACTGTGTGAGTTACTGACCTTCCATTTCAAAAATAAGATGCAATCTAAAAGATGCTGAAAAAATATTTCAAATTAAAAGTGATTGATGAAATGGTCCATTATTTAGATCTCTTTTTTCACATGACAGGATGTGCCAACACATGCAGAAACTGAAGGACAATAGCTACAAGACTGTAAAAGAAATTGCTCAATTGTCTTATTTAGGAATTCAAGGACAGTTCAGAACCATGTTTCTGACTAAAAGTTAGCCTGTGCACCTAATATAGTAGAGATTTTGAGTTCAGCATCTTTATTTCACAGCACTCTGCTTTTCACTTTCCAAATTTGGAAAACATTAGGATTGTTTTATAAAATTAAGCCAAAGTCGGAATTCCATTGACATATAATTTAGTCATTATTCACTCCAATAGCAAGAACTTAAGAACATTTAGAATTAACTAGAAAAGCATGTTCATGAAGTACTTTACTCATTCACAGTCAAATCTGTCATAGCAAATCTTTTAACTTTCTGGAGAAATGAAGCCACGAAACAAGACATTAAAAACTTTTTTGGATTGTTTTTTGTTAGCTTATGGAATCTGCTGTCAAAAATAAAAATTAATGCTATAGGGATACCAAAATATTCAGAAAACAGCTCAAAGATTCATATATGCATATGAATCAAACTCATCCACTAAGAATAAGACTAGATGAAATACATGACAAAATTTTTATAAAGCAGGCTTTATAACACTGCATTTCATTGATTTTAAGATGCAAAGTTTTCCCACATGTTAACAAGTGTGAACTAGGGTAGTATTTTACAGTCAGTGGAATCTTTGGATTGAGAGAAATTATTTAGTGGAAAATAAAATAGCACTACATCATACAAAAATCTGTATGCAGGTCAAGAAGCAACAGTTAGAACTGGACATGGAACAACAGACTGGTTCCAAATTGGGGCAGGAGTACGTCGAGGCTGTATATTGTCACCATGTTTATTTAACTTACATGCAGAGTACATCGTGTGAAATGGGCTGGATGAAGCACAAACTGGAATCAAGATTTCTGGGAGATATATCAATAACCTCAGATACGCAGATGATAATACCACCCTTATGACAGAAAGTGAAGAAGAACTAAAGAGCCTCTTGATGAAAGTGAAAGTGGAGAGTGAAAAAGTTGGTTTAAAAATCAACATTCAGAAAACTAAGATCATGGCATCCAGTCCCATCACTTCATGATAAATATATGGGGAACCAATGAAAATAGTGACAGACTTTATGTTCTTGGGCTCTAAAAATCACTGTGGACAGTGACTGCAGCCATGAAATTAAAAGACGCTTGCTCCTTGGAAGAAAAGTTATGACCAACCTAGACAGGATGTTAAAAACCAGAGACATTACTTTGCCAACAAAGGTCCGTCAAAGCTACTGTTTTTATAGTAGTCTCGTACGGATGTGAGAGTTGGACTATAAAGAAAGCTGAGTGCCAAAGAATTGATGCTTTTGAACTGTGGTGTTGAAGAATACTCTTGAGGGTCTCCTGGACTGCAAGGAGATCCAACCAGTCCATCCTAAAGGAAATCTGTCCTGAATATCCATTGGAAGGACTGATATTGAAGTTGAAACTCCAATACTTTGGCCACTTGATGCAAAGAACTGACTCATTTGAAAAGACCCTGATGCTGAGAAAGATTGAAGGCAGGAGGAGAAGGGGACGCAGAGGATGAGATGGTTGGATGGCATCACTGACTCGATGGACATAAGTTTGAGCAAACTCTGGGAGCTGGTGATGGACAGGGAAGCCTGGGGTGCTACAGTCCATGGGGTTGCAAAGAGTTGGACATGACTGAGCAGCTGAACTGAACTGAACATCATATAATCACCATGTTCTATCCTAAACAGTAATTTGTGTCTTACAAAAACCTACACAAAAGTAAATCATAAAAAGGAAGTATATTTTTCTTTCTGAAATAGAGTAGGATAAGTCTCTAAGGAACCCAATTTTCTTGCTGACAGTCACTGCTGTCAAATTGTTTCTATACTCATATTTGGTTTATATTAAATAAGAGACAGGAGAGTTTGATTTCCCCATTGGAAAAACTCAATGAACTATGGTAAAAATATCAGAAACATTATGTAAGAACTGACCTGGAATTTGAGATGTACAGTAGATATTTAGGTACCATTATAAATTACTACATAGTTTGACAGAGTCTTTCAACTCCTTTCATAAAATAGAAGTAATTATTTTTGTCTCTCTGGAAGGATTAGAATGTCCCAATAGTAAAATAAAAAATTATGTGAAAGTGTTTCCTTTAGAAGCATTAATTATGTTAGGTACTATATTTAAAAAATACCCCTCTATTGGCTAATTTAGTACTGAAGTATTCAGGACTGGAAATTGATTTTGGAATTGTTTTAAAGATAGTGGCAAATAATTAGAGCTATAATTGGATAATGGACACTAGACCTTCCAAATTATAGAAACATGTTTTTAAAATTTTGATTAATATAAACTCATATAACCCAAATGTTTTCAATTTCATTTAAAATAATTATGGTTTTAAATTGTCAACTATATGCCAATTAGAAGATAGAAATGTTTACCAAAATAATTTATTTTTAGAATAATTGATTTTTAAACTTTATAGGTATGATTAGAACGAAAGGTCATTTATTATTAAGAATGCCAGAGAGCATGATCACATAAATCCATATCCTCTTAATAAAAGAAAATATTTCTCTCTTATTTATCTGGGGAAACAGGGAATGCATGCAACTTATTCAAAACCAGCAGCATCAGTATGAAACAAGTTCAAAAGAAGTTGGCTAGCAAAGTTTATTCTTTTCTTATCAACACTGGAAATCATTAATTGGACGTTTAAAAGACCACCCCTAATGACCTTGGCTTCAAAATTAAAATATAATATTACATTTGTATGGGCCTACATAACCTAGGGTCTATAATGAGACATACATTTTGGCCTATATATGATTCTTGTCCACAGTCAAAGACCAAGAATATGCTGATTAAATGAACAAAGTATCTTATGCATATTCTGCCAGAGTTCCTTACAAAGTGAAAAAGAAGATGGGGAAGCTTAAGGGAATAGACATGTCTATCACTTACCTGTACCTCATGTAAAACAATACTGACACAAAAGCACTGGCTTGCTGTGTCAAGCAAAAATCAGCATATATGTCTAAACAAAATGTCTATAATGACCACTGGTCTGGTTTCAATACTATTTGCTGAAGCAGCTTTTTTTTAAAAATATAAATTTATTTATTTTAATTGGAGGCTAATTACAATATTGTAGCAGTTTTGAATCCAGAAAAAGTAAAGATCTCAACTCGACATGAAATTGTAGACTATTCTTTTAGCTATACAACATTTGAATATTTCTCTAAATACTTCTCTGAAAGCATCACTAGAGTAATTTTTCTGCTAAGAAAATATTTCAAGCGGTTTAAGTCACAATACTATTGACTAAGATACTTGTACTCAGGGATTAGGAAAGAACTGTTATTTGTCAAAAGGTGTCCTATAAAAAATGCGTTTTCATACAGCTTCCAAACTTGTAAGATTGGATGATGACTTGGTTTTAATATTTTACTCCTTCCATCTTTCTATTTATCATATTTTAAAGAATATGTTTCTTCTTTCCTCACATATCATTATTTTTAATAAATATCAACCACCTAAGAGACAATATTATAGTGATTTAATGTAAAATTACTCACAAAGCAGAGTCATTGGGGGTTGGGTGAGCACAGAAGTCTGACATGATTTTCCCAATTCCTAGAACTACTTCAAGATGAGGCATTGAAAATCAATCTCATGCTTTTTCTTTTCTAAATAATCATCTATGTTAGACTAATCCATAGAAGAGAGCACAGCAAAATAAAATCATTAGAAAGAAATAAATGATACTGCTTATGTTTTCTGACACAGGGCAGGATAATTGTCCATAGAAACACGTTATCTCATTTCCCATTTTTGACATTAGTCCTTGCTGTCATATGAAGATATACCATATCCATAATCATGTTTAGTTTAAGTAAAACAAGAGGCTGCAGAGCTTGATTTCTCAACAGGAATTGCAGTAAGAAATTAAAATAATGGCTCTTATGGCAAAAGACTGCTGTGATGACAGTAAGCTAATTTTCCAGGCTTGAGAATTTCAAAAATGTTTTGACAACCAACAGTGAAAAGCTTTCATCCTTATTTCACTCTTACACTAAGTGCCAGGTTTTTATGCATTTGTAATCATAGGCTTCTTCAAATGCAAGAATATTAGCATTACTGACTTGTTTTCCATTTTCACATAAAGGCTCCTAACACTTTAGAGTGTCCTACATATGGGTTTAAGATTCAGTACAATAAAAATAATAAACTTCAGAACAGAGTATTGTAAGCCTGAAGGTGTCAGCATAGAAATTTGAAGAAAATAGAAAACTGTGCATAATCAACAAAGAGGAAACAGGAATAGGTGAGATATCTGTCATTGTGCTGGTTCTAAATAAAATCATGTATTAAGTCTCACACTGACACTTCAAATAGTAGAAAAATGTTTTCACTTTAATGGATTTAACTTCAGATATTTTCTTTTCTTTTTCTTTTTTTTGCAATACAAAATTTGTAATGAAATATATAGGGTAAAAGTGCAGTGAAATATAGGTTAAAAGTGTCCACTGTCAAAGAGATGAAGGATAATAGACTATTTTAATATTTGATCCTAAAGTTGGACCATCAGGAATTTATAATTTTCTCATATTTTACTTCAGAACCCATGAATGCACTGTTCACATCATACCTGGATGTCATTTCTGATATCTGTAAAGCAACATTAGAAAAATGAATACAGTCTTATCCTTTCTCATTACTCATGGTCATCCTCTGCATTTTAATAGAGAAAACTAGCCAGTGATGCCTTCTCTACATGTAAGACTGAATGAACGACAAACATATTTGAGCAAGAATGAAAACTGAGCTTATATGAAAAGGACTTCATCCATCTAATGCATAAAACATGAAAGTGTTAATCTGGAACATTTGAAAACCAAATTTATAGTGATTGCATATTGCATGGTAATTAGTTATAATTAGTCAGCAGTTCACATGAGTTATTATAAAGGTATTATCTTGACACAACGAAGATGTGTTCTCCCACATTAATAAGTGTATGTATACATGATAGCAATGGTAATCATGAAAAGCCATTGTCATCATCTACATATACCTGCAGCCATGCAATTAAAAGACACTTGCTCCTTGGAAGAAAAGCTATGATCAAGCTAGACAGCATATTAAAAAGTAGAGGCATTACTTTGCCGACAAAGGTCCGTCTAGTCAGAGCTATGGTTTTTCCAGTAGTCATGTATGGATGTGAGAGTTGGAATATAAAGAAAGCTGAGCACTGAAGAATCGATGTTTTTGAAATATGGTGCTGGAGAAGACTCTTGGAGCTGTATTGATCATAGAATAGCAGAGACACCATCTTGAGCAATAAAGAAAATACCATACAGGCAATAATGTTATCTCTTCTAGGTTACAGTACTAGAATTGGGTAGTGGCCAAAGATATATGGTTGTAGAGAAAGTTACTAAGACAGACTTTCTTATTTGGGTTGTCTCCAATTCCTTTCACCTCTTTCTTTCTTACTGAATTCAAAACACAACCAAAGTGGTGAAAAGCATTCCTCATACTCTTATCTTCCTAAAAACAAACAAACAAAAGCCTGGTCACAAAAGGTACTCCATTCTGTCTGGGCATGCACTGTCATATCTCAGCAGCAACTGGTGGCCTGTCTTCCTGTGTCACATCTTTCTCAGACTTGCAGAGTAAGAGGGGGGAATATAGTTTTATTCTAGGAGAAAGACGTTGGGCACTTTAAGAAGATATCCTCTTTCAGCTGTTTATATTTTCCAAAAATTAAATGCTTAAAATGTTCAAGGACAGAGCCATTAATCCCAGCTTTATGGATAGAGAAACTACACATTTAAAAAGCATGTAACTAATGCAAAGGCATGCAGGCAATAAACTGCAGTACTAGAATTTGAAATCTGAAGTCTGATCATATGGTTAAAGATCAATGTACTTCCACTTTACTTTTTCAGCACCCACTATACAGTATCTTACTCCCTTTTTTCAGGTAAAAAAAAAATGGAATCAAGATACTAAATTCCATAGACAGCAAAAGCCACTGAGCTAGAATGATGGGAGTATTCTTTTTCAATGTGATCATCTCGGAGTATTTCAAACTAGCTTCAGTTACCTAAATATATAATATCAGTGTCATCGTAAATAGTTTTGCTCTTGATTTCCATAGTCAGTTCATTGAGGCTAGCAGTTTTCATTATAGTTTCAATTTTAGGATTGTTAAGAACATTGATCTAAAATTAGACTTATTTCCCAGGTTCAAATTTCAGAATGATTATATCAAAGTAGTGTGAACTTCAGCAAATTCCTCAGTGCCTCAGTTTTATCATCCATAAAATAGGAACACAAATAATATCCTCAAGAGGGTTGGTAGAAATTAAATAATTTAATATATGTTATGCCCTCCCCCTACCAGTATATAATAAATACTATGTAAAAGTTTGCTACTATTTTTGATTGTGTGAAATTTGTAATTAAGTGAAATTCGTAATTAAGTGAAATTCTCTGAGGTTTATGGCCATGCTATCCATAAACAAATAAAATGTCAGAAGACTTATTTCACAATCTTTATTATGTTCACTTGAAATGGCCATCCTAAGCAAATGAGGTGGCAGCTATGGAGGCCAAGTTATAATGGGCTCACAGTCCTTGGAGTTCTTTGGTTAACTTAGTATGTTAAGCCTTGTCTTTTTAGTAATAAAAGATCGTGGAGTCAGAACAATTTATCATAGGAAGTCTTAAAGATGCCAAGCTTACCGATTTCTGATTGTCAAAGGAAGGACAGGTGACATTAGGATTAAAAAATGAAAGAGACTTGGAGAGTATTTACCAGAAGTGAGTTATAAGGAAAAAATTGGTCTTGTGAGTAAATTAATAAAAAGACATGCAGTGAGCTCTATAACTACTAATGCAAACTAGCATATTAAAGATCTGAGAATTTATCCAAGATGAATGATAAATGTGTATAGATATTTTTAAGTCAGTCTTCCCCAAATGTATGTGTGTGCTGTGTGTGTAAATTTTAACCAGCAATATATATATTTTTTAATCTTTTGGCCATGCTGCAAGACATGTGGGATCTCAGTTCCCCCACCAGGGATCCAAACCATACCACTTGCACTAGCAGCAAAAAGTTGTGACCACTGGACCTCAAGGGAAGTGACTAATCAGCAATACTTTTAACTATGTTTCTGAAGAATATATTTTGGGAAAAATTTCCTAGGTTAGACTAAATTCTACCACTGGGCAGGTGGATTTTCCAAAGGAATGAGGTATAAAATGATAAAAAGTAACAAACTGAGAATTCATTTATTGCTCAGCATTTCACTAAATGCCTTTCACATGTAGACTCAATACTCATAATGATTCAAGTTGTAAGTATTCATTATTCTCAATTCATGGGGCAAAGAAACAGAAAGTGTTTAAACAACCATTCTAAGATTAGTAAGAAATGTAATTTGACCTAGGCTAGAGTCTAGCTTCAATGCTTAGGGATCCTGGGCTCTGAGTTCCATTACTTATTTAGGTAGGGAAGACAAGTGGTAAGAGAAGAAATGGTTTGATGGAGTGGATATTCAGGAATAAAATTCAAGAGGTGAATGATCTTAGAGCCACTGTTGGCTGTTTGCAAGGAAATGAGGAGGCATGAAGCATGGAATCATTAGTACTTCAAAGAATTTTTAGAACGCTGAGACTCCTTTTGTTATTATTTGTAGTTTCAATACTAGTGAGCAACAAAATAAAAACAAATGCACAGGTTGGGTGGTACCAAATGGGGAAGGGAAAAGAATATATATATATATATAGAGAGAGAATCTTCTATGTGTTACACATCTGCTTCTCACTGACATGAATTATTTTCACTTTATCCCATGACTTTATAAGCTGGAACTATTCTGTTTATTTTGTAGAAGAGGAAATTGAGACTTAAATGACTCAACTTGTCCTTGAATTGAATAGTAAATAAGAAACAAAAGTGGCATGTACATTCAGATGAGACTGACTGAAAAGTTTCTCCTGTAACATAGCCTGAGAAAGGGAGGCTATAGGAGATGATGCTTAACTCATGAGTGAGAGGAACCCCAAGAAGCAGAGTAAGTGTTAGCAGCCTTCAAAGGAAGTAAAAGTAGATTTCCTACTGGAATGATGGAAAGTAAGGCAACAGATGTGAAACAATTTATGTGAAAAAGAAAAGCCTCTTCCACAGGCAGCTAAAATGCAAAAAGACGCCCAATCTGGAAGGATAATCTGGAGGAATGACTGTCCTTTCCTATAGCTGATGAAGCATCACCCCAGAAAGCAGGGCCTAGCATGTTGAGCATGGTGGTGTCTCAGCTCTCTTCCGCTAGATGTTTTTGAAAGAGGTACAGCCTGAACAACCATAGGAAGTATCTCTGACCTAGGGAGTTACCTTAACATTGACAGGTGAACCTAAGAAGGACTAGCTTAATCACAGAAGGACTAGCGTCCATGATAGACCTCTTTCATGCCTCCATTTCAGATCAGATAGCCAACTAATCTCTCCTATGCCATACATTTTAAGGCTGAAAGCAATTACATGAAAATAAAAGCTAATTTTATATCGGAGAACTTATGTGAAATGAAAAAATGATCTCAAGTGCACTAAGTGTTACATAAAAACCTAAATTTTAACCACAGTAGCAGCATTTTAGTGACTTCACATTATAGCCACAAACAATTGCAAATTTATCCTGGGGATAGTTTTAGGTGCTATAAGAGATAGCTTTGGGACATATATGGTTAAAGAAACCCTGCCCATGCTTTAGTCCCAAGGAAGGCAGGTCACATATCACTTAGCTGGCCACCCGTCTGCCAAATTTTATAGATATGCTAAAAAAGAACACTTTTAAAGGTACATCTCAATGCTAATTAATCACATATCTACTTAATTTTATCAAAATATTAATTGATAATATATTAATAAACACAAGTGCATATAACAATATATGTTGAGACCATTTAAAAATCAGACACTTCCCCAAGCCTAATGGCATGACAAGTTTGTTTTATATGCCTTAAAAAATCTTCACTCAGCCTCTCTCCTCCTTTTTCATTTTTACAATCCCTATTATTTTCTGAAACTCGCACTGGATCAAGCTATTTCATCTAAAATTTGCCACAGATCCTTCAATATATTCTGCTGCCTGGAGTACTTAATTTGAAGAAACATTCCTAGTGAGTAGAAAACAAAAACAATTGTAAACAAAAATCAGATTTAGATTATTGCTAGAAGGATGTTGATATAAAAAGAACCCACTTTATTATTAATAAAAATTCCTAGGACTAGTATTAATATTATTATAATGCTTATTTATTCAGATATAAAATTTGCCTGGTGATTGCCAGAGAGGAGGGGTTGGGTGAAACAGGTGAAAAGGAATGAGAGGTACAAACTTTCAGTTATTAAACAAAAATCAGAGGGACAAAACAGGTCACAGTAGCTACATTCTTTGGTGGTTTTTGCCATAATTACTTATACTCATAAAATGCTTAAATAATAAAATGTTAATAACAAACTAATAAAGTCCAAAATTTATGTATAAATTTATACTCAGGATTTGAGGTGATCTCACAGATTTATATGAGCGCTATACTATCATGGTATTAGTCGTAGCATCTATTAACAGTTACCAATTCAACCTGGCATGTGCCCAGTTTATTTCATAAGAGCTTCAAGAATTTCTTTTGTAAAAAAGAGTTTTCAAAATTATACTTACAAAATATCAGACAGAAAATATACTCTCTGCATTCCAGTCCAAATCATATAAAGGAGAAACGACTCATAAAGTAAATCATCTTTTCCAGATAATTCACTCAAACAATTCAACTGCTTTATAATGATAGCACATAAATCTCTTCATTCATTCCTTCAACAGTCTTTTGCAAAACACTTTGTGTCAAATGTTAAGAAGAATAAGAGAAGGACCTGATTTCTGAAGCCAATTAACAACAAATTAAAATTCAATAATGCAAATGCCATGATAAAGGGATCACAAAGTGCTGAGGGAATATACAGAGCTATTGTAGCTGAGGAAGAAGGGAAAGGCTGAGCAAAAGCACATATCTTCGCATGGTTTTCAAGCAATTTTTACTTACCCAGCACTCATATATGCTCGTGCTTTTAGACACTTTTTATAGCTTGTCTTTTTTAATTTAAGCAAAGCTAGAACTGCTTATCCATAAAAATCTCTACAGTACCTGATTGTTTCTGATTTTCTTCCCTAAAACCAGGAGTAGGATATACATTGTCAAGATTATTGTTGTTGTAGCATGATGATGACATTAAACTGAATTATAATATATATAAATATTTAAGAGCACTGTAGTGAGAAAAGTGTAAAAACAAATAAATGGGGGGAAAAAACATTGTATTATGTATAATTAGCAAAAAATAGTAACAAAGGTTTCCCCAGACATCTAAAGCAAAATGGAAACTACCCAAGTGTCTCATTAGAGAAAGGGAATAACACAATTAAAGCTCCTTAAAGCCCTTTGTAGAGACATTACTTTGCCAACAAAGGTCCGTCTAATCAAGGCTATGGTTTATTCCAGTGGTCATGTATGGATGTGAGAGTTGGACTGTGAAGAAAGCTGAGCACTGAAAAATTGATGCTTTTGAACTGTGGTGTTGAAGAAGCCTCTTGAGAATCCCTTGGACTGCAAAGAGATCCAACCAGTCCATCCTAAAGGAGATCAGTCCTGGGTGTTCATTGGAAGGACTGATGCTGAAGCTGAAACTCCAATACTTTGGCCACCTCATGCGAAGTGTTGACTCATTGGAAAAGACCCTGATGCTGGGAAGGATTGGGGACAGGATGAGAAGGGGACGACAGAGGATGAGATGGCTAGATGGCATCACCGACTTGATGGACATGAGTTTGAGTAAACTCCAGGAGTTGGTGATGCACAGGGAGGCCTGACTGCGATTCATGGGGTCGCAATGAGTTGGCTACAACTGAGCACCTGAACTGAACTGAACTGAACTGAAAGCGCTTTGTGCTTATATTGTTGTATTTTTGTCTTACGCATCATTCTGAGACATTCAAAGGGAAGGAGTAAGGGTTCACTGCCTCCCTCCCTGATTCCTCCCCCACACTAAGTTCTAATGGATCTGTTTTTCCTCCTCCCTAATGAGGCTCTGAGGTCATAGGGAAGCTGATCCTTACTTGAAGCAAAGAATCAATATTGGTCAGCTCCTATTTCAGATGGAAGTTTATCATGTTCTCACTTGGTATTCTCAAGAATTCAGATAAATTAAAAATGGAATTACAGAATTTAATGGCTAGATACTTAAAATAAATTGATTTCAGCCTCCTACACACACACACACACACACACACATACAATAAAGATCTACAATAATAGATGTTACAAATTTTATCTGGCACATGAGAATTATAAATCTCATGCAATGACATTTATGCAGCTCATCATAGCCAAAATTATTAAAATAACTACAATGAAATCAGTTTCCATAGTAGTTGTTTACATAATAGGCAATTTTTTAAAATGCAGCTTTCACTGATATTCTTTGTTCTTATGTCATTTTTTTGTTGTTTATTTTTAACGTATACATTTAAATTATACAACAAGATCTTTTAAGGTCTACAGGATGAGCCAGACATGACTTAGTGACTAATCAATAATAGCATGATGATTTAACATATGTGTCACATTACAAAATTATTACCACAATCAAGTTAATTAACACACACATCGCCTCACATAGTTACTACTTTTTGTGTGTAATAACAACAGTTAAGATCTATTCATGTTTATGTACGGCATTAAACGTTATTTTTTTATGACAAAATTTTTGATACTCATCTGCAGTTTGTCTATTTATCCAAAAAAGTCATTATTTTTAAATTCAATGTTCAGTGTCAATGCAGTAAAATATTCAAAATTCTTTATTTAAGAGGAAACTCTGCTCAGTAGTATGTGGTGGCCTAGAAATGGAGGGGAGTTTGGAGAAGAATGGATATATGCATATGTATGGCTGAGTTCCATTGCTATCTACCTGAAACTGTTAAAACATGGTTAATTAGCTATACTCTAACATAAAATACAAAGGTAATAAAACGTTTTTAAATCTGACTTGTAGTTGGGTTGATTCACTCCTTAAGAAACAAAAGGTTTACACTGGGTTTTAGTATAGACTATGATCCTGCTTTAATTCTTTGTCTCATTTTCTGCCATACTTGTTTCTTGACAGGGGTACTATTGTTGTTGTTTAGTTCCAAGTTGTGTCTGGTTCTGTGCAACCCCATGGACTGTAGCATGCCAGCATCCTCTGTCCTCCACTAATGTGCAGAGTTTGTTTAAATTCATGTCCATTGGGGTGGTGATGCTATCGAATCTCATCTCATCCTCTGCTGTCCACTTCTTTTACCATCAATCTTTTCCAGCATCAAGGTCTTTTCCAATAAGTCAGCTCTTCACATCAGGTGGCCAAAATTTTGGAGCTTCAGCTTCAGAACCAGTTCTTCCAATGAATATTCAGGGTTGATATCCTTTAGGATTGCCTAGTTTGACCTCCTTGCAGTTCAAGGGACTCTCCGAAGTCTTATCCAGTGCTACAATTTGAAAACATCAGTTCTTCAGTGCTCTGACTTCTTTATGGTCCAGCTCTCACATCCACACAGGACTAATGGAAAAATCAAAGCTTTGACTAGATGGACCTTTGTTGGCAAAGTGATGTCTGTTTTTTTAACATGTTGTCTAGGTTTGTCATAGTTTTTCTTCCAAGGAGCAACATCTTTTAATTTCATGGCTGCAGTCACCATCCACAGCAATTTTGGAGTCCAAGAAATTGAAAGCTGTCACTGCTTCCAATTTTTCCCTTTCTATTTGCCATGAAGTGATGGGGCCAGTTGCCATAATCTTAGTTTTTTGAATGTTGAGTCTTAAGCCAGTTTCTTATTCACTTTCCTCTTTCATCTTCATGAAGAGGCTCTTTAGCTCTTCGTCACTTTCTGTCATTAGAGTGGTATCTCTGTATATCTAAATTTGTTGATACTCCTCTTGGCAATCTTGCTTGTGATTCCAGCTTGTGACTCACCTAGCCTGGCATTTTGCATAATGTATTCTGCACATAAGTTAAATAATAAACAGGGTGACAATATACAGCTTTGATGTACTCCTTTCCCAATTTTGAACCAGGCCCTTGTTCCATGTCCAGTTCTAACTGTTGCTTCTTGGCCTGTGTACAGGTTTCTCAGGAGGCAAGTAAGGTGGTCCAGTATTCCCATTTCCTTAAGAATTTTCCACAGTTTATTGTGATCCACACAGTGACAGGCTTTAGAGGAGTCAATGAAGCAGAAGTAGGTGTTTTTCTGGAATTCCCTTGCTTTTTCCATGATCCAGTGCATGTTGGTAATTTGATCTGTCATTCTTCTGCCTTTTCTAAATCCAGCTTGAACATCTGGAAGTTTCCAGTTCACGTACGGTTGAAGCCTAACTTGAAGGATTTTGAGCATAACCTTGCTAGCACATGAAATAAGCACAATTTAGTGGTAATTTGAACATTGTTTGACATTGTCTTCCTTTGGGATTGGAATGAAGCTGACCTTTTCCAGTCCTGTGACCACTTCTGAGTTTTCCAAATTTGCTGGCATATTGAATACAGCACTTTAACACCATCATCCTTTGGATTTGAAATAGCTCAACTGGAATTCTATTACCTCTATTAGCTTTGTCCGTAGTAGTAATGCTTCCTAAGGGCCACCTGACTTCACACTCCAGGATGTCTGGCTCTAGGTGAGTGACCACACCTTTGTTGTTATCTGGGTCATTAAGATCTTTTGTGTATAGTTCTTCTATGTATTCTTGCCACCCCTTCTCAATCTCTGTTTCTGTTAGGTCCTTACCACACATTTCAACTTTTCAATGCCCCTGCATACTTTGGGCCCTCAAAACACATTTCCTCCCCTTGTATACCTGGAAAACCCCTCTTAGTCACGCTTCAAATATCTGTTCAATGAGTGCCTCCTTTAAAACATCTTTTTAGAACCAGCCTCTCCTCTGTGTCCCCAAATGTTGAAATATACTCTGAAAGAGCATTACATATAGCACTTTATTATGGATGTTTCTTCTATTCTCTATTAGACTGAGGATGCCTTAAGTGCGAGGGTATTTATTTATTTATTTAGGCTCCCCCCTGCCCAATGCCTAGCACATTAGGCACTCAAATAGTCTTGACAGATTAATAATAGTCAATGGTCTGTATTTTGAAAACAATGTTACAATTAATCATGAATTGAAAGTTAGTACCTATTATTGAAATATGCTGCTAATTACCCAATCCATTTAGTCTACCTTTGTGATGATGGCCAGAACACAATTTGTAGACTGGCTAAACCGCTAGACAAAAGTTAAATTGGGAGGAAATGTGATTCCTTTGGTGACAGGAATTACACAGGGTTAGAAGGCAAGAAAATAAGATTCTTGTCTCTGCTTTTACCCACACTTTATATGATTTTCTATTTCTTTATTTGAAAGCAGTTGAGCTAGATGTCTTCCTAAATACATTGCAGCTCTGTGATTCTAACACCTGGTGATTTGCCATTCCTTACTACCTCTGCCAACATGCACTTGACCTGTTTGCTACTTTTTAAAACTTAATGCTGTTAGTATAAAAAACAATTTGAATTATTAACATATTTGTTGTATAATTATATCTCACGTGAGCAGTTCCTGAAATACCTGCCCACATTTTCATAACTGAACAGTACAAAGAAAAGCAAAGTGTAATCATTCAGAATCCTAATCTGATAGATGCACCACTATTTAATGATGCCACCATGTAAGCACAAATCTTCAGGACTCCTGGGTGCAGAAGAGCAAAAAAAAAAAAAAAAAAAAAAAACAAAAAAAAAAACCCTTACATTTTAAATACTTTTACCTGGGAATAACACACATCACCTCCCCTCACATTTTATCAGCCAAATCAATTCTCAAAGCCAAAAATAATTAAAAGGGGGTGAGTTCCCAGAAGGATAAACAGGAATTGTGGTCTATTACACATTCTTAAAACAAAGAAGTAAACAAACAAAAAAGCCAACTTTCTTGTAACATATTCTTCCTCCTCCATTCTAATTTGTGCATATTATTCCATGGCAATAAACGTAATTCTACTGAGTTCCCAATTAATCTGAATTTGAATGTATGAGCAGACCAAAAATGTTCTAACAAGACTTTTCCTCTACCACTACTTCATGTAGAATACTAGGTTGGTTCCTATTTTTCAATAACATAATACAATGCTCTAAGGGCTCCCTGAAGTACAATTTTGATGTGAAAGATAATCCATTGTATTGTTCAATTGGCCTCCAGAAAGTTATCAAGTTAAAAGTTTATTAACCATACTTATATTTTTAGTATACCTACTGATATGAGAAGCCAGTCTAAAAAGTCCAGAAGTGTGGGTCCCAGGCAGAATATGGTAGGCTTGCTGATTAGTTCATGGAGTGAGAATTGTAACACAAAGAAAAAAAAATTATTGAGCTCTGAAAGTGATGAAGAATGTTAAAAACTAGTAAGTAAAATCATTAAATTTTATCTTCAGTTCAGTTCAGTCACTGTCGTGTCTGACTCTTTGCCACCCCATGGTCTGCTCCCTCACCAACTCCTGACGAATTATGAAAAACATAACCAGGACAAATTTCATATATATATATGTGTGTGTACACACACACACACACACATATTATTTAGCCCTCACACCTAAAATATAAGAAATGAATTATATAAATGAATTACACTCTGTAAAGGAGAAGGTGTATTGTTATAACAAAAAAGGGGTGATGAAGGTTCACAAATGGGGAATATGAGGAAGAGGAAGAGACAACAAATGTGAAAAACTGCCAATTCTGAGTATGAAAAGTATTAGTTATATAGATCCTTCTGCATGAGTAGGCAACTATTTGGATTAGTCTATTTTCACATAGACCACTTCTGGTTGTTGACAGATATGTTCTAGAAGGAGAACTGGACTTGCTATAAGAATGACCAGGATGTATTAACTCTGCTATTTACCAGCAGTATAAATTAAGCCATGTTTATGTTCCTTTCTTAACCAGTGTCCTCACTTCTCCAAATAGAGATAACATCAACTTTATTTGCTGTGAGGATACCTAAGATAATGCACATAATATAATATTATATAAATATAGTATAATCTATATATATATAATATGCAGTTTAATATAGTATAGTATTGTAATACCTGGCATCATTCCTAATAAAATAAAGCTTTGATATAATCATAAATTGAATCTAGCTTCAGGGGGTTTTAATCTATTTATCTACACAATATCTGCTAAATGACTTACATGTAGCAAAGGGCTCAATAAATATTTGCTGCATTTAGAACTGGGAAAAGATAGACTTTGGGACTAGAAAGCCCATTGCAAAAGGTTAAGGTCATTATTCATTCAAAATTATCCCAGAAGACATTTTTTAAATTGCCTAAATGTACTTTCATACTGTTCATGGGGTTCTCATGGCAAAAATGTTGAAGTGGTTTGCCATTCCCTTCTCCAGTGGACCACATTTTGTCAGAACTCTCCACCATGACCCGTTAATCTTGGGTGGCTCTACATGGCATGGCTCATAGTTTCATTGAATTAGATGAGGCTGTGATCCATGTGATCAGTTTGGTTAGTTTTCTGCGATTGTGGTTTTCATTCTGTCTGTCCTCTGATGGATGAGGATAAGAGGCTTGTGGAAGCTTGCTGATGGGAGGGAGTGGCTGTGGGGAAAACTGGGTCTTGCTCTGGTAGGCAAGGCCATGCTCAGTAAATCTTTAATTTTCTGCTGATGGATGGGGCTGCGTTCCCTCCCTGTAGTATGACACCTCCTTCAAAAGGACATATGCAGGCAAGCTGCTGCTCCCAGGACTGTTGTAGTCAGATCCCCTGACCCCATGGCGGGCCACTGTAGACCTAGGCCTCCACTGGAGACTCTCTGACACTCACAGAGAATTCCAGAAAAACATCTACTTCTGCTTCTGACTAGGCTAAGGTCTGATGTATCAGAAACCAACTAGTATAAAAACAAATATAGGGAGGCATAAATATGTTGCTATATTCTTTTAGAAACAGCAAAACTGATCCCTTAAGAAAATAGAAAGAAGGATAAACAGAGATTTTCTACAAGCAACTTCTTTCTGTTACTGCATTTTGATTTCTTGCCTCTGGAAAGTTCTGTTACTGACAAAAGATAACTGTATTCTCATTGGGATAGAGAAAGAGGATAAGCAAGCTGATGATAAGTTTATTTTATGGTAATTAAGGACACAGCTGATGTTAAATTGACTGGCTAATAGATATTTTGGAAGACTCAGTTCAATTGCTCAGTCATGCCTGATTCTTTGTGACCCAACGGACTGCAGCACACCAGGCTTCCCTGTCCATCACCAACTCCCAGAGCTTGTGCAAACTAATACCCATGGAATCAATGATGCCATCCTCTGTCATTCCCTTCTCCTACTGTATTCGATCTTTCCCAGCATCAGAGTCTTTTCCAGTGAGTCAGTTCTTTGCATCAGGTGACGAAAGTATTGGAGTTTCAGCTTCAGCAGCAGTCCTTCCAATAAATGTTCAGGACAGATTTCCTTTAGGATTGACTGGTTTGATCTCCTTGCCGTCCAAGGGACTCTCAGGAGTCTTCTCCAATACCACAGTTCAAAAGCCTCAATGCTTCGGTGCTCAGCTTTCTTTATGGTGCAACTCTCACATCCATACATGACTACTGCCTTGATTAGACAGACCTTTGTTGACAAAGTAACGTCTCTGCTTTTTAATGTGCTGTCTAGGTTTGTCATAGCTTTTCTTCCAAGGAGCAAGCGTCTTTTAATTTCATGGTTGCAGTCAATCTGCAGTGATTTTGTAGCCCAAGAAAATAAAGTCTGTCACTGTTTCCATTGTTTCCCCATCTATTTGCCATGAAGTGATGGAACCAGATGCCATGATCTTCGTTTTCTGAATGTTGAGTTTTAAGCCAACTTTTTCACTCTCCTCTCTCACTTTCATCAAGAGGCTTTTTAGTTCCTCTTCACTTTCTGCCATAAGGGTGGTATTATTTGTTATCTGAGGTTATTGATATTTCTCCCGGCAATCCTGATTCCAGTTTATGCTTCATTCAGCCAGGCACTTCGCATAATGTAGTCTGCATGTACTGAGAATGCAGTGGCACCCCACTCCAGTACTGTTGCCTTGGAGAATCCCAGGGATGAAGGAGCCTGGTGAGCTGTAGTCCACGGGGTCGCGAAGAGTCGGACATGACTGAGCGACTTCCTTTCACTTTTCACTCTCATGCGCTGGAGAAGGAAATGGCAACCCACTCCAGTGTTCTTGCCTGGAGAATCCCAGGGACGGGGGAGCCTGGTGGGTTGCTGTCTGTGGGGTCACACAGAGTCGGACACGACTGAAGCGACTTAGCAGCAGCAGAAGCAGCAGCAGCAGTCTGCATGTAAGTCAAATAAGCAGGGTGACAATATGCAGCCTTGATGTACTCCTTCCTTTTTTTTGGAAGACTAAGTTGTCCTAATAAAATAATAAAAAGACTAAGAACTTGCCGGAAGCCAACACACGAGATCCCACCCATGACAAGGTCATGAGGGAGAAAACCTGACAGGCAAGGCGGATCAGGGTTTTCAGGGATTCTGAAAAGCTGCCCCCGGCGCTCACTTTAAAGATGATATGTCTTTTTGATGCTTGCTTCAATAGACTACTCCCTAATTTCTGTGACACAGGCAGAAGGCCTTCCCCGATCTCTTCCCAAATAAGAATCAATTTAGAGCTTTAATCAATAAGTTTCCCAGGTGGTGGTATTTTATGAGATCATCCAGGGTGAAAGGAGTGTTTTAATTTAAACTCCTTTGCTGGTATTTTAAGTTTGTTTGGCAAATGTGTCTATGCTCTTGGTACTAATATGCATGACTGATCATAATACCCTAATCATAAAACAGCATAAAGAACCTGATCATATAAAGGCCCTAATAGACATAGAGCATTTTTGGGGGGTGAAGGAATCCTATTAGAAAACATAAGAAAAATTATTCTAAAGGTGGTTATTGGGTTAACATTTGCTTGCTGTGTTTTTGCTCTTAATGTGCTAAGGTTGTGTCATAGAAACCATTGCTAATATAGTTATGGATCTAGAAAAATAAGAGCTTAACCCTAATCTGGTAACAATGAAACGGTTGTTAATTATTAGCCAGGAGTGCTAGGCAGGGGCTGCCTCACCAAAGTCGAAGAGTCAATATAGGGTAAACTTCTTAGATAAACTCAACTGACAACTTCTGCAGAAGGGTTAATTTTTGTGTTAACAAGGTTATACTTCTACTCTGTACTGTTGCCCTATGAGATTGCTACCTTTCAGTTAAGGTCACCACAGAAATGGAAAATAGGTTTACATTCACCTGACTTGCATAAAATGTTAATAGACCCCAAGGCCAGAAGATAATGTACAAGATTCTCATAAACAAAAAAGTATGCAGAATACACCCTGGTTTTGTGAAGGACAAGCTGATGTAATGTTAAACTATCTTCCCCTTATAAATGTACTAATTTAGGGTATAAAAGCTACGATAAAAAATAAAGCATGACCAGACCCTGCTGCAAACACCCCCGTCTGGCCACTCTCTCTCTCTCTCTCTCCCTCTCTCGCCGTTCATCCTGAGACTTGGCCCTATCAAGGCTCATCTCATATGTCTTCTCTCGCCGACACCATTCATCCTGAGGGTACCCCCTGGATCCTGCTGGGGCTGGACCCCGGCAAGTACTTTTGGAAGACTAGGTTTCCTAATAAAATCTATCAAGTTTTTCAGTATAAGAAATGGAATACAGACACATGTGTTAACATAATTACAAAATTACATTGAATTCAGTAAATATTCTCTATCAGCTCCTTATTACTCTAAATTAATTCCTTATGAAAAAATTCTTGACCAAGTTTGAAAAGCATAAACCAGGGCAGATATAATCTATATTTACTTAGGCCACACAAGATCAGATTTTCTACTGAGTTACTGAGTACCTAACTATTATCGTGATAATCTTCTTTGACCCAAGTCATATTTAACTGAATGTGTTCACTGCTCTTATTTATACCTGGTGAAAGTTTGAGTGACAGTGTCTCTGGTAGTATTTCCATGGCAATTAATGGAAATTACTAGTGGTTAATAGTGGTTGGTAAAGCCAGTTCTCAAGGGTTCAATTTTCTGAAACCCATAGGGAAAAACAAGAGCTTGAAAATGAACCACTTGGTTATATATATTTTTCTCATTGTTGCAAGGAGACTATTTTCAAGAATGATTGTGACAGGAATAAAAAGACAAGGACAGCAGCCCCAAACTGTCAGAATCCTAGCATTCTTGCAGCTTCTTTCCTGATATATGCCAATGACTTATGCCAAAAAGAAAAAAAAAAGGAAGAAAACTTTCTTTTCTGAAAGATGATGTCTACATATCTGGTGCATTGGGTAAGGAATAATACAGGTGATATTTTTACTGTTTGTCTTTAAGGACATATCTAATTTCTTCATAAGAGAGTCAGAAAATCTTGTCACAAACTTTCTTCTAAGCAATTACTGACCCACAGTGGAATAGTAACTCTCTTTCATCTGCAACATTAAGCCCAATCACTGATATCTTTTATCTGCCAGGCTCTGTGCTCTAGTTGTATAGAACTTGGAATTTAGTTGCTGCAACCACTCTGTGAGATTGTTATTACTGTTGACATTCTGAAGGATGAGAAAACTATCTCAGAGTTTCAGTCCCTTGTTCAATATTGCATGACTATGAAGTGGTGTCACAGTGCTTTTACATCTGGGTCTACCTGACTCTAAAATGTATGTGCTCTCCATCATCATGCTGCTGCCTCCTTCTCCACACTAAACTAGCAACAACAAAAAATCCAAACTGATATATGGAAGAGTAAATCCAAGACAGAAAGAAAGGAATCTTAAAAGAAGAGACAGTAAGAAAAATCATGAGAATGATTGCTTGCCTGTGATTTTTTTTTTAAGGGAGAATAAGGATGAATAATTTTGTCTCAATTTGCCAAATTAATCAGGGTTGATCAGAGGCTGTATCTTGTCAAAAGAAATTCTACTGAGTAGCCATTGGGCAATTTAATCAGGATAAGGTTGGCAAGAATTAAAGAGGGAAAGTCACTTAATGTGGAAAAATCCCTAGCTAATTTCAATAAAAAGTAGTCAGAAGTAACTTACTATCTCCTTTCTTTAAATATTGAGTAATTTTATTATGAAAACATAGTGTTGTAATGTCCTATATAGCTGATTTTTAACCCAACTAAAGCTTAACCAACCAACACCTTAGTGAAATTTTGTAAACAGATCCTCATGAATTGGACTGCTACTCATTTGTATTTTATGTATAAAAATTTTCAGTCTGAGCAGAAAGTGTCACTCTGGACTCAACTCCCAGGTAAGTTCTGGTTTCTAATACCTCTTACTTCCCACATGGCCTTATACACATTCCTTGAGTTCCTGTAACTCTTTTAGCTTACCTATAAATTGGAGAAAATCAATGTTTTAAGGTTTTTGTGAGGATGGAATTAGGCAATAAAGGTCATGGCATTTTGTGAATAATTTTATGCAAAGAAGATGGTGATTATAAGCTGTGTACTTCCAATTGGCTTCTCAAACCAGAAGAAAATTCAAATTTATTATTTTAAGAATGACTGTTCACTTCAGTGATTTTTTTCAAGTTTTCATCCTTTCTCAGGTATAATTTGACAGTGGAATGGATAGCAGTTTGTGGCATTTCTGCTTTTCATTCTGAATTTATTCTAATAGAAAAATCAATTCATTTTTTCAGAAAATTGATTCTAAATTTTAGAATTAAAAAATCTGCAAGTAAGTATTTCTGCTACTGCTTAGGTGTGTGATCTTGGACAAGTCATTCAGCCTCTCCAAAGTATACTTTTTCTTCACTTATAGAATAGAAACAGAATTCAGAAAGATCATGTATATACAATGGTATATTCATTTTAGGGCACCAGCTTTCCCTTCATCTCTAGAAGTTTTGCATTTCAGCTATAAATCCAGCATATTTACTTTCACCTATGTAATTGTGATTTTCAGGCCTGATTGATTGTAGTGGTTGAAAACAATTGTTTCTCCCTTGAAGGGGAGGAACATGCCAGATTCCCCCTTTGTCCTACATGCTCTTTGGTGTTTCTGAAATTGAAAAGCAGCAAGTTTCTTTTTCAGAATGACCAGCTGTGTGGGCTTAACTTGCTAAATGCAGCTAGAAGCAGAATACTCAGGAAAATAACAGGACACAGCTGAGCTCCCAGGTTGACTTAGAGCATGTATTTGGCACAGCAGCCTAATTTCTTATTATCTTATGCATGGAGTTAATGAGGTTAATTAGTGACAGATACTGCTTGGGTACCTTGCCAAAAGCAATGGGTATATTATTTTTACAGATTTACTCAATGATATACCTATTTAACCAAAAACTACCTATCAATTTTGTGTTAAGCCCTGTTCTTGGCACTGCCTTTTTTTTTTTTTTTTTTGATGAGTAAATCAAGGTCACTACTTTCCAGGAATATCAAATGTAGAATGAAGGAGGAGCAGCTACATAATTGACTATTTTACAACTATGAGTAATCTTAGATGCATAATAGGGTATGATTAACCTTACCCACATTGTGGAGGAGGCAGCCTTCTCACATAAAGTTAATTTTGTTGGATCCAACTTCTAAAAGTCACAGTAAGGGAACAGGGAAGCTAAAATTAAAACACAAATGGGCTAGATTTCGGTATTCTCATGAGCTAGAAGATAATTTGCTTCAAAGAACAATGATTCCCAAATATTTTCCCCCTTGCCTCTTGAATTTCCAAGAATTTGGAAAATGTTTCCAATGGAAATACCTTCTCTTAAAACTATCTTCTACCAATGTATGATCAAAATCGATCACTTCTCTGGTATATTAGACTGCAAGGTATATGGACTGCAAGGAGATCCAAAAAGTCCATCCTAAAGGAGATCAGTCCTGGGTGTTCATTGGAAGGACTGATGTTGAAGCTGAAACTCCAATACTTTGGCCACCTGATGCGAAGAGCTGACTCACTTTAAAAGACCCTGATGCTGGGAAAGATTGAGGGCAGGAGGAGAAGGGGATGACAGAGGATGAGATAGTTGGATGGCATCACTGACTCAATGGACATGAGTTTGGGTAAACTCCGGGAGTTGGTGATGGACAGGGAGGCCTGGCGTGCTGTGGTCTACGGGGTCACAAAGAGTCAGACACAACTGAGCAACTGAACTGGAACTGGTATATTAGAGCTGAAGCTGCAGGACATTTTAAAATCTAGAAAGAAGGTGTAAAAGATGCTTGCCAAAGGTGTTGGCAATCCATCCTTCCAAAACACTGGAAGGGTTGACTCAGTCCTTGCCAATAGGCATTTAGAGGTGTAGAGACTCTGGGACATACTCAAAGTTCCTTTAGTCTCACCATCCACTTTTGTTAAGCTAAACCTCCAGAAACAGTAGCCCTATACAATGCCTAACATTTAGAAAATCTATTTCACTGCTTTAAAAGATGATTGTCCATGAGTGTCAGTACTTTGTACATCACCCCTCCATTCTAGAACCTTGGAGGTCTAACTGAGATGAGTGATAGCGATAGGAAGCAGAATTAAATCAGATGGGCTAGGTCATAAGACATCAAAAGTTCTTGTTTAAATGGAACTCTTGAAAAAATATTTCTGCAGATGACCTGATACATCTCTTTACAAAAAATCAAAAGCTAAATTTCTAATGGTATTCCTTTTGCCTCTGGCTGCTCAGATGACATGCTAAAAATGCCCTTGGGAGCTCAGAAATGGGGAGACTGTAGTGCAAAGGTTAACAACTCCGACTTGGAATTCTCAGACTTGGCTGCTTTCCAATGCCATCTCTAGTTTCTCTTGTGTGCACTTGGGATAGTTAGTTAGCATGCCTTGTCCTCAATTTCTTCACTGGTAGAATGAGGTCTATAATGATTATGATTCCTACATCAGAGATTGGATGGGTGCATACACAAAAATTCATAAAGCCTGACTCACTGTCAGCACTCAGAAGTGTTAGCTATTATATTAACAACTTTATCACCTCTCTCCTTTCCTTAAAGTGTTTCATATCACACTTTACTCCATTCTCTATATATCCTCAATTCTATTCTGAAATATGAAAAATATATAACTCTAATGAAAAAGCACTAGCTTCCGAGACCAGCAGACGTGGCTTTAGAAATGGGATCCCCCATTCCCTGTAGCCTTGGAGAAAATATATAACCTTTCTGTCAGTTATCTTTAAAATGTCTGCACAGCCATTGTACAGACTAAATGAAATCATTTATATTGTATTGCTCAATATTTGGTAGTTCCTGCCGCTGCTTCTTTGTATATCTCACTTTTTTGTTATTTCTTGCAGTCACGTGGTGGGAACAGCAATGCCCGCTAGCCTGGGATAGTTAGAGTTAGGACATCTGTGGTGATTTTGGGCTTCCGGCTAACAGGCTGAACTCATGAGCACTTTCAAATCCAAAATTTCAAGCATACATTTTTTGACCTACCTAGGAGGAAAAGAAAAAGAAAGGGAAATGAAGTCAGAGCACAGAAATTCAGAAATCTCATTTTTCTCTGAGAAAGGGGATATGGCAGAGACACTCTGCAGCATTTAGAAAGGGTACAAGTGCAAAAGAAAGGTTTCCATTATAAAAAGGGCTTTTGAGAGGGAAGCTACATATTAGTAATAGGAAAACAGACATTTTTTCAATGCTTTTCATAAAATTTCATTTATTTCTCACCTTACAAAGTATATACGACTGTTGCCTCTATTTACAAGTGAGGAGACTGAGGAACAGAGAAGTGAAGTACCTTTGCTAGGTTCACACTCAGGCGACCCGGCTCCTGCGTACATTTATTTGCTCATCATCCCTACACCATGCTGCCTCTGCACTCACACAGATAATGTGCTACAAATGCAGATCAGTAACTCAAACACGGACCCCAAACTCCTGAAATCAGAGGACATACACCAGAGACTCTGTACTAAGCTAATGGAAGTGATATTTTTCAAAAGTATCTAATGATACTGATCACTTGAGGGGCTCTCTAAACATCCCTAGACCTAGAAAAACAATCTCCAGGAAGTCAAGGGCCCCCAGCTGATGATTTTATTATAAAGAAAGACTGGGAAACACCAAATAGGGTGAATAATGAAAAAGTCTTTAAGGCAGTACTTCTCACACTTGAATATGCACACAAACCACCCAGAGATCCTGTCAAAGTTCAGCTGTGGCGTCCGTGTTTCTGCACTTACCAAAAACTCCCAGGTTATGCCAGTGCTACTGGCATATCAACCAGATTTTGAAAAGCAAGGCTCTAGTTAATGACTCAGCAGTCTAAGGTCTGGGGCTCATTTACTGTTAGCCATAACCTTAGCCTTTTAATAAGCAAAGCCATCACCGGGGTTGTGTGTACAAAATGCAAATTCCAGGGTTCCCTCTTGTAGATTCTGATTTAACAGACATAGTTGGTTATCAGAAATTGACTTTTTAAACCCAATAATACCAAGTGATTTGATTCTGCTGCAGGTAGTCCCCCATCCTATTTTCCATTGACAAACACTGAAAATGCCATTGGAATCAAAGCACTCTAAAGGTGGAAGGAATAGCAGTGTGCCATTATAGAAGTCATTCAGTCCCTCGGTTTTATCACCCATAACCTGGAGAGAATAATATGTGCCTTTATAGAGTTGTTAGGATAAAATGAGATAAGACATGAAAGCAAAGAACAGCTGAGCCACCCTATTCAAGGGGTCAACGGAAATAGGATATGGATCCAGGAAAGAACCACTTTTGACCAAACAACAGAAAAGCTTTCCTATATTTTCTTGATTCTGAGGCTATAAAGGCAATTTATAAAATCGCTACATTCACTCCATCCATTTACTAGCTAAGCAGGACTGATTCCTGTCTGTTATTATAAAATGATAGTGGTTCTCTCTCTCTCAATATATATTTCATGCCCACAAGCAGAGGCACAAACATATGTATATCCATACCTATCTACATATATCCATATCCACACCTGTATATAAAAAATATATATACTTGCAGATAAACAACAAAGATATAACATATATGGTTAAATTTTATAAATTTCTTGAGATTCTAAGTCATGCAATATAGCTAACCTTTAAAACAATGCTAATGTAGCTGCTACAATATGACATTTTAACAACACCTTTTTAATAATGCATCTTCTTAAATGTTAAGCTGATTCATGTTATATTCCCAACTATTAAACTCAAGTTCTACTTAGAATATAAAAGGAATATGGAAAGTACAGGATTTTATTACAGAAATTTCTAATGAATCATAGTTGTCTACTATTATGACTGTGTCTTAACCCTGCTTGAAACTTTATTACTTTTTTTAGAGGGAAAGGGTCTTCAGATTCTTTCTCAGACCATGTTTTATTGGATTAAAAGGGAAAAAAAAGCAACCTTCAAAGTACTATCATTCACTGCCTGTGGCAAGGACAAAGCTTAGGTTGATGCCTATTACAGAAGCAGCAAAAATATGTGGATTAAAAAGGAAAAAAATACACTGTATTCTCTTTGTTTTATCTAGAAATTTAAAAATATGGATGAGATGTACACAGACAGTGCAAACATGAAAATCACAATCAAGCAAATATACTTTATATATGTCTAATGTCACACATTTAACTTACAGCTTTTTTTTGTGACTATTTTTTAGTGTGATGTGCATTTATTGAATTGTATAGGGTCATAATGTGAAGTATAAGGTATAGTTTGTTCTAGCACATTCTGAAGGGGTGAATCATTTGAATGAAGTCTGTAAAATTGTATTGTCTAAAGATAATTAGATGATTAAAATAATTTTGAATTATTCATTACATTGTGAAATTTCAAAAACAGATCTCTTTGCTTCTTCACAATTCAGCCAAGAAACATGGATAATTAACCCAAACTTTATTTGTTATAAGATCCAGAATTATGCTCACTTTCAACTTTGATGTGTTAACATCTACATGAGAGTAAGGCATTTAAAATGAAAGGATATTTGTAAAAATTTCATGTTTTCCTATATCTCTAAGGAGAAAAATTTAGTGTAAATTTGTGCAGGTGTATTTTCTTATGAAATCTAAACTAATGTTAGGCTTGATTACTGGAATAATGTAACACAACAAGGGTTAGTAATAATATTTAGTCAGTGACTTTTTTGATCTAGATCTTCCTGACCCAGGGATTGAACCCACATCTCTTATGTCTCCTGCACTGGCAGTCGGGTTCTTTACCACTAGGGCCACCTGGGAAGCCCTGTCTATAAACTAGTAAGTAAGTGTTAGTCGCTCAGTCGTGCCCGACTCTTTGCAACTCCATGGACTGCAGCCCACCAGACTCCTCTGTCCATGAGATTTTCCAGGTAAGGATACTGGAGTGGGTTGCCATTTCCTTCTCCAGGGGATCTTCCCAACCCAGGGAATGAAACCAATCTCCTGCACCACAGGCAGATTTTTTACTGACTGAGCTACAAAGGAAACCCTGTCTATAAACGAGTGGTTATTAATTTGGGTAGAATTTATAAAGTCATTTCACAGATTATTCAACAAGCCACAGTGGGATTAAGAGTATCTTTTGGTTGGGGAAATGGTATTTAGGTTCATGGTAAAGAATTTGCCTGCCATTGTAGGAGATTCAGGTTTGATCTCTGGGTCAGGAAGACCCTCTGGAGAAGGAAATGGTAATCCACTCCAGTATTCTTGCCTGGAAAATTCCATGGACAGAGGAGCCTGGCAGGCTACAGTCCATGGGGTCACAAAGGGTTGGACACAACTGAGCTCGCATGCACACATGTTTTGGTCACCAAAAGAAGTTGCAGATATTTTCATATCATATTTAAGTTTCCACAGGCATCTGGAATATCATTTACATGCATTGTTTCAAAATTATAGCATTTAATACACACACTGCTAGATTTTTAGTGAAATCCATATGCTACTCTATTACAAATTTGTGCCACTGTCTACTTTGCAATGTCTACACATTTGGTATTATTAACATGAAAACATTCTTCTAAAAAGTCCATATATTTCAACAAAGAAATTCATGTAAAAAAATGATTATAAACACCTGATTTTTAAATATGAGTCAGTTCATGTTGCTGTTCCCTTGGAAATTGTCCAGTGGCTATTCATTTCACTTGGAATGAAGTCTTTGTGGTCCTCTGACTTCCACCACCACTAGTCATGGCCTCATCACTCTGCTTCTCTAATTATTAAGCATACTCCCAACTCAGAGCCTTTGTATTGGCTGTTCCCTCTGCCTAGAATCATTTCCCTTCAGATTTAATCATGTTCCACTCACCTCTTTCTAGGTTTTTTGTTTTTTTTTCCTAAATGCTGTCTCATTGAAGTTTGCACTATTTTATTTATAGTCACATCACTTCCTTAACATCTCTATTTTCCTCACTGTACTAATTACACTACATAATTTACTATATGTTTTCTATCTACCCACCCCTACAATATCAATTTCTTTGGAGAAGGGATTTGTATGTTCACGTGTGCTTGGGTTTTCTGTTTTGTTACTCATAATATCACAATGTATTTGAGGTGCTCCATAAACTCTTGTGACATGAAAAAGTAATTTGTAAAGATAGATGACATTTTAAGTATGGTTGGAAAACAGGATAAAATGTCTCTGCCATGTAAATTAGCCCATTTTTATGATTGTTATTAATAAATGCAGGACCTAAGAAGATAGAAAGTTAATGCTATTCCTTTATCATACTGGTTAACTAAGAGTGTCTATAGAAAATGTATTCATTTCCTGGAGCTGTCACAAGTTACTACAAATCTGGTGGCTTAAAACAACAATTTACTGTCTCACATTTCTGGAGGCTAGAAGTTCAAAATGAAGGTTAGGCAGGACCTTGTTGGAGGGAGAGAAGGCTGGAGGGGGCAATTCTCCTTGACTTATCCAGAGTTTGGTGTCCTTGGTGTTCCTTGGTTTATGGCAACATAACTCTAATCTGCTGCCAGCCTCACAGGTCTTCTTTCCTGTTGATCAAATCTCTCCATATTTTACAAGGACACCAGTCATGGGATTTGGGAATCCACTGTAAATCAGGGGTAATTTTATCTGAAATACTTAAATCAATTATATCTGAAATTATATCTTATGTCCAAATGAGGTTACATGCACAGGTACTGGAGGTAAGGGCATAGTCAAATCTTTTTGGAAGATACAATTCACTATAGACGATAAGAAATTATCCAGAAATCTGTGGATAAAGAAAGCAGATTTTCAGAATTAATTTTGTTTGCAGAGAATATTTATGCCTTCTTAATACTTCTGTAGAATCATATGTCTATTTTAGAGGCTCTTCTAATTGATTTTGAGGGAAAAAAAAGGGTTTGTTATTAATAAAAGCACTTTTCAAAGTTTAAATGGGAGAAAGAGTAGCATTGTGAAGTAAGACTCTAAGGCTCTACATAGTTAAACTGACTAAATTCAAACTGACCTTTAGCATCCAAGATGAAAGTAAACTATCTACAGACCAAGAACTATGACTTGATACTTTTCCCACTACGGGGGGGAGGGGGGGTGGGGGAAGAAAGATAGAAACTGACTAATGAATGTATGCCACTTCTTTCTATAGGTGCAATAGGTCAATTGTGGCTAGCCAGCTAGAGATTTGAGTGCAACACAGGTCACTTATCTGTGCGACTTACAATAGCAATGATTAGAGAAGCTTTACATTAGAGGTTAAGTGCTCAACTCTTTATTGAGTACCTCCTAATGGCCCAAAGAAAATAATATATGCTTCATACAGTAGATCCAAGTCCATAAGAATACCTTCTTTTAAAGGGTTGCTTCTTTGTGTCAATGTGTTACCTAATATCATTGATCATCATTATTATCAAAAGTGATATAGGTAAATTTCTAACTTTTAATTCAAAATGTCAAACGTCAAAGTAAAAAAAAAGAAAAAAACTTCAGTTAGTTGAAAATAAGCTGAAAATATATATAGTATCACAATATATGAGTGAAAAATATAGTATCACAATAAATCTAAAGTATTCTTGAATGGACTTTTTGGAAATATATGTGTTAGTGGTGGTTCAACACTATAATTTTACTTCAGATTACAACTAGGATTTCAGGTTGAATTCTGGGTATAATATTTGGAGGATGACCTTCATAAACTGCAGCACAACCAGAAAGATAAAGAGTCTGGGAAGTATGCCATATTAAGAACAAATGAAAGAAGAGGGCATATTTAGCTTGGAGAAGATACTCAGAATAGAAACAATGTTTGCATCAAAAAACAGAAAAAGAAAGAAAGAACCATGGACATGTGGAAAAGAGTAAAACATAATAAAACCAAACAAAACAGATAAGCAAAAAGAAAGTTACAATCGGCAAAGTGAGAGTTGCATGTAAGTGCGAGAACTGATGAGCACTGAAATGGACTGCCTGGGCAGATGGTGAATTTCCCAGACAATGACCACTGTTCACTGAAGTGCTTGGTTCTGAGCTAACTGATTCTCCACTACTGCTATCAATCTCAACCACAATCCTATAAGGCAGAGATGATTATTTTCATTTCCTAGGAGAGGAAATATAAGTGATTTGACCATGGTCAAACAACTAGAGATTCTAAACACTGTTTTAACCACATTTATAGCCTTGGTTTTCTATGGCACACAAATTGAGCACATTTGTTATGAGTTTTTAAAAAGAATCTCAAGCATGCATAGGATGGTACATCTGATTTCTAAAGCTAATACACGAAGGAAAAAAAAATGCTTAGAACAACTCTGGTATTAAGACTAGCTGAAATATATTGAGCATGTAAAAGGATAATTCCTAGAAGAGGAATTATCACATAATATCATATAATCCTGATACTTATATAAAATGAATATGTCTCAGAGATTTTTACTCATTAGTTAATCAGGGAACCAGGGAGATATTCCAAATGATTCTAAGGAAAATTTTTGAAACCACACCATACACATACACACACGTGTACACACTTAAATTGATACAAAACTGCATTCTGTAGGGAGAATGCGAAATAAAGTGTATTCTGTTAGAACAAATTTGGCCAAATGTAAAAGAATGAAGTTAGAAAACTTACTAACAGTGGTTCAGTGGTAAAAAAATCTGCCTACCAATGCAGATGCATTTTCAATCCCTGGGTCATGAAATTCCCTTGGAGGAGGAAATGATAACACACTCCAGTATTCTTTTTTTTTTTTTTTTTTCCATTTATTTTTATTAGTTGGAGGCTAATTACTTTACAATACTGTAGTGGTTTTTGCCATACATTGACATGAATCAGCCATGGATTTACATGTATTCCCCATCCCGATTCCCCCTCCCACCTCCCTCTCCACCTGATCCCTCTGGGTCTTCCCAGTGCACCAGGCCCGAGCACTTGTCTCATGCATCCAACCTGGGCTGGTGATCTGTTTCACCCTAGATAATATACATGTTTCGATGCTGTTCTCTCTAAACATCCCACCCTTGCCTTTTCCCACAGAGTCCAAAAGTCTGTTCTGTACATCTGTGTCTCTTTTTCTGTTTTGCAAATAGGGTTATCGCTACCATCTTTCTAAATTCCATATATACGCGTTAGTATACTGTATTGGTCTTTATCTTTCTGGCTTACTTCACTCTGTATAATGGGCTCCAGTCTCATCCATCTCATTAGAACCTGACTGGAAAATTCCATGGGCAGAGGAGCCTGGTGGGCTACAGTCCATGGGGTTGCAAACAGTTAGACATGACTGAGTGAGCACACTTATGCAGCACCATATAAAAATAAGCTTAAAATGGATTAAAGCCCTAAATGTAAGGCTGGGCACTATTTTCTTTCCCATGGAAAAATAATTTATATTGCTCTCAGTTATCTACGATGTACAAAGTTGTAACACAGCTCTAAGATAGTTGTGCAGAGATATTAGCGTCAGACAACCTAGAACAAGCGTAGAAAGCACCTAGAATCCCGCTGAAGACACCCATTTGCAACCATTTCAGTCTTTTACAATGTTTCCTTCATGTGCTTATAATTACCTTGTACAAGTTGTATAGACTGGAAGTAGCAGAAGAGTGATAAAAAAACATAGCTCTGTTTAGCAAGACAATAGCAGCCTGCATTAAGCCATACAGCCTCCCCAGATATATTTGTATGTTGCATAAGGAAACTGACACTATTGAATATCCACCACATTCAATGCTAAGCATCTTATATTTTATGACAACAGTAACAACAACAAGCAATTTTTGAGTGCTTTCTGTATGCCAGGCTTTGTGTTAATTGATTTATGTGCATCATTATGTACAATTTTCTTACAGGTCATAATGATAACACAATAGCAGCAACAATAACAAAAAAAATAATAATGGTATCTTGGTTTAGTTGAACAGTTACTGAAAGTCAAGTACTTGTTCTAAGTAGTATCTATTTTAATCTTAAAACCCACTGCTATGTTTTAAGTAATATGATAACATTATTACTGGCTAGGACGATTAGAGAAGTTGATCGTTTTGCCACAGTCACACAACTAATAATATTTCAGCCTAGGTCTCTTTGAATACAAAATTGGTGGTCATAATTATTCTACTACTATATAAAACTGTTATAGATCATAAAGTCAATGTACTTTGAAGTATACCTATTAAGAACACAAAATTATTTCTTTATGATCTGATAAAGACAAATACTAAACATGTTTTCAGAAAAGTTTCTATAGTTTTAAAAAACCATGAATTATTAAATGTATTTCAAAAACAGTTTGCATAAAAATATAAGAATTCATAATCAAATATGAATATCTTCTTCAAGAAATCCATTCAGAATCAATGAATAATCCAGAGGGTTTTCTCTGGCTGAATTTATCATAAATAATAATTATATACCAAACATTAAACCTTAGCCTCTCTCCTGACATTCCTCTTATTCCCTTCAAAAATAACATTCTTATAAGTTCTAAGGAAAAGGAAGGAAAAATACAGATAGTGACAGAAGTGATAAGATACACTCCCAGCAGTTAATATTTGCTTACATTTCATAAAATATATTGGTGATTTAGTTAATAACTACATAGGAATATAGAATTTTGCTTATGATTTATGCAAAATAGATCATTGTTGAGAGATCAAATGTGTTTTAAAACATGCTTTAAATATTTGTAATATTCTTGATTAATCATATTAAATGATTAGCTTGTACAGTAGTGTGTATACAGTATGTATATATATATATAAGGATTTGATTATCAATGATAATCCAACTCCCGATTTAATTATGCCAAATTCATAGAGATTTGTTTTAAATTATCTCTGTTTAGCCATGTAATTGGAAGGAAGTAGTGGTGTGGATAATCCTAAATAATGAATGATTCCAAAATCATTCAGAATTGGCTTTGGGATGCATTTTAATTTAGAAGCAGATTTGCTTCCTAATTTATCTTGCTTGGACTAAAATTAAAATAGGCAAATATTATTCATTAAGAAGGTACCGCATTAAGAAGGTAGAATGATTCAAGATGTTATAGTTGATAAGGATATTACAGACTGGGATGTCGATTGTACTCCTAACAACAACTACCGAAAACAATGCAACACCAACAATGAAACAGACTTAAGAAAAAAACTCAGGGCCTATTCAAGAACTTCGAATTTATAACATCTTTTAGAGTTAACTCCATCTTATCCTTAATTCCTACCCTGCTGCTGTTGCTTCTTCCTGTAATAATCTATTTTCACTTATCCATTTGTATGCAATAGTTCAACATATACTTCAAGTCCCACATTCTTCATCAACAAAAACTTTGTAACTTGAGTATTGAGTGCCCCTCAGCATTCAATGTCACTTAGTCTACTCACGTAGCCCCAACCTAAATGTTCTAGGAACTCCAAGATTTCTTTTTTTCTCTTCAACCACAAAGATTGAGGGTGAAGTATGGCATTCTCTACTACCACCTCCACAAATATATCTCATTCTGACACCGATGCCTAGGCCATGACCTTTCTGGAAAAACAACACTGACAATAAGCATTCAAGGTAAATATCAGACAGGGTGCATTTCTGAAGAGTCTATGTTTGCTATTTTAGTGGTTTGTGTACCTGAAAATACAGACTTTTCTTAATTAGGGTTAAAATAGTGAAAAAGTTGTGGAGCTACAAAAGTTCATATTTCTTCCTGTATCCCCATTATTGCCAAACAGTAAAAACTTCAAAAGAATAGATATAGCTGTCTGAAATAGAGATGCAAGGGAAAAATGAAATTAAGTTCTGTCCTATAAATGGAATATTAATTACTACTATTTATATTAATAATGATGACCACAGCCGCTCTTACAACAACACAACATGATCAACACCACTAGCATTTATTGCTTACCAAGTATGTACCTATATGCCAGACACTGTGCTGATGAACTCACATTAACTTTTTAAAATTGTAATTTAATATAAAAAAGAATGTATCTATATTTTATGATTTAACTGCAGGGATGGGAATGAGGAAGTACCTACAGAATAGATAGGCTTTGTTTCTGGAAAATTCTTCATCTAGTGAAAGGGAAGGACTAGTTTCAATGGATGAATTTGAGACAAAGATGTTAATTCTCTATACCACAGAAAAGGAAACCTTAGAGGTGCCCCTTCACTGCTGGTTCTATGGGAGGAAATGGAACCCTGAAATTGAGAGATAAGGGTGAGAATAAGCAGAGGGTAGAGAGGTATGAGCACATAAAGAAGTTAAAGAAATAAGAATCAGTGCCTCCAAGGGTTTCTTTAACACACTGGGGTCAAATTTGCATTAATAATTTTATTAGCTTCTTCTTACAGAGGAACATAACTTGTATAAGCTTCAGGCCCCAGAAAAGTGGGATCTGTCTCTGGCAGGAAGAAGTTTCCATCACAAGGAAAAAAAAAGATATTAACTTTTCCAATATGATCTGAAAGGATACATGTACCTCAATGTTCACTGCAGCACTTTTTGCCATAGCCAAGAAGATGTGGAAGCAACTTAAGTGTCCATCAACAGAAGAATGGGTAAAGAAGATTTGGTACTTATATACAGTGGAATATTATTACTCAGCCATTAAAAGAAAAGAAATAATGCCATCTGCAGCAGCATGGATGGACCTAGGGAATGTCATACTGAGTAAAGTAACACAGACAGAGAAGGCATCCCTTATATATGGAATCTAAAAATAAATGATGCAAATGAGTTAATTTACAAAACAGAAATACATGTACATGTACATGTACATGTATATCTATATGTACGGTTGAGTCTCTTCACTGTTCACCTGAAACTATCACAACACTGTTAATTGGCAATAACCCCAATAAAAAATAAAAAGTTTAAAAAAAGATATTAACTTTTTCAGTACTCTGTTTTATTGGAAATAAATTCTATTTGGTGTTGTCTTCCTCCACTAGTCACTAAGGTTCAATAAAATCAGAGGTTCAAAATAGCCCCAGACTATGTACTTAAGCTCAAGGTTCTAAATTACTCAACTATATATTTTCAACACTACATTAACCAAGTCAATTTAAAAAATACATCCAATCAAAATGACTTTATTTCAAATATCAAGCTATTTGAAACCAAGTATCAAAGAGTGATCAAGGGAAACTGTACATTACTTTAAGTCTGAGTGAGGACAGAGGAATGCTTGAGAAAAATTGGAAGGTTATAAAGAACAACCAAAATATATCATTTTGGTAGATATTATGCTAATTTGGAAATTATGTTCCGTTATAAACATTAGAATATCAATTTAAACTTTGTTAATATAGTGGGCCCTTTGAATTCAGTTACATATGATGAGAAACCAGTTCTTTCAATCATTTTTACAATGTCTACATCTAAACCACAGATACAGTAAGCAACTAGACAGTAAGACTGAACTAAAGTCAAGTAAATTCCTGATAAAGAGGAGTCAGAGAAATACCCTTCAGCCACACTCACACCCCAAATCACACTGACACCCCCCCACTGACACCCACCCATCACTAGGCACTTGGATAACCACAGGGACTGTAGAACCTGCTGGTAGAGAGGACTTTGCTTGTTGGATGCAACCAGAAAAGAACAATTTACAAAAATCTGTGGTAGATATCAGGTTGGTATCTTTAAACAGCTCTTACACTGGCTTAAATTAGACTTTTACTGATGTGGTTGTCTACAGTTGCCTAAGCCCCATGAGAAGGAAAGTAAATGTCCAGGTAAGGATAGGATAGTAGAAAGCTGAACATTTAAGGCAACAACAGAGGTACAACCTGTAGGATATATTGTTGCCGAGAGTACAAGCACCCCAGAGCAAAAGGATATGAAGAAAGGATACACTGTGAATTGCAGTTACATGAGGACTCCATTTTGTACTTTAAATTTGCCTTAGGGAAGTAGCTGTATTTAGACTAAGTAGACTTTAATTATAAAAACCATCAAATGATTAATGAGTGGTGTGCTGACATGTATGAGTTTGTGAGGTGAAGAAACCACAGTTTGTGAGATGAAGAAACCAAATTTTCTAGACTGTCATATTTTTTCTTTAGTATTTAGTTCTATAATCATCTCTATGAAGTCTCAAATTACAAAACATAGCATTTGATTTCATTTGCCTTTCCTTTTGGAAAACCAGAAACAACTGTCCTAGAGGCTGACCCTGGATTGAGTTCCCCAAATTCCTCTCCCAGTTACTCTTTGTGACCTCCATCCCTGTCACTTATGCACTATCTTGCTATAGCGCCACCGTTACGCAACTTATTTGTACTTTAAGACGATGGCAGAGAAACCAGAGAGCAAATAGCCAACATCTGCTGAATCATCGAAAAAGCAAGAGAGTTCCAGAAAAACATCTATTTTTGCTTTATTGACTATGCCAAAGCCTTTGACTGTGTGGATCACAATAAACTGTGGAAAATTCTGAAAGAGATGGGTATACCAGACCACCTGACCTGCCTCTTGAGAAATCTGTGTGCAGGTCAGGAAACAACAGTTAGAACTGAACATGGAACAACAAACTGGTTCCAAATAGGAAAAGGAGTACATCAAGGTTGTATATTGTCACCCTGCTTATTTAACTTATACGCAGAGAACATCATGAGAAAAACTGGGCTGGAAGCTGGAATCAAGATTGCCAGGAGAAATATCATTAACCTCAGATATGCAGATGACACCACACTTATGGTAGAAAGTGAAGAACTAAAGAGCCTCTTGATGAAAGTGAAAGAGGAGAGTGACAAAGTTGGCTTAAAGCTCAACATTCAGAAAACTAAGATCATGGCATCTGGTCCCATCACTTCATGACAATATTTGGGGAAACAGTGGAAACCATGGCTGCCTTTATTTTTTTGGGCTCCAAGATTGCTGCAGATGATGATTGCAGCCTTGAAATTAAAAGATGCTTACTCCTTGGAAGGAAAGTTGTGACTAGCCTAGACAGCATGTTAAAAAGCAGAGACATTACTTTGCCAACAAAGGACCGTCTAGTCAAGGCTATGGTTTTTCCAGTGGTCATTATGGATGTGAGAGGTGGACTATAAAGAAAGCTGAGCGTTGAAGAATTGATGCTTTTGAACTGTGGTGTTGGAAAAGACTCTTGAGAGTCCCTTGGACTGCAAGGAGATCCAACCAGTCCATCCTAAAGGAGATCAGTCCTGGGTGTTCATTGGAAGGACTGATTTTGAAGCTGAAAATCCAATACTTTGGTCACCTAATGCAAAGAGCTGACTCATTTGAAAAGACTCTGATGCTGGGAAAGATTGAGGGCAGGAGGAGAAGGGGACAACAGAGGATGAGATTGTTGGATGACATCACCAACTCAATGGACATGGGTTTGGGTAGACTCTTGGAGTTGGTGATGGACAGGGAGGCCTGGCGTGCTGCAGTTCATGGGGTCATAAAGAGTCAGACACGACTGAGCAACTGAACCGAACTGAAGATGATGAAAGAAATACAAAGGCAGATCAAGAAAAGGATGCCATTATTTTGCATAACAGGGATGGAGAAAATTGAGCACATGACACTCTAAGTTGGAATAGTGAATGGGCTTCCCTGGTGGCTTAGATGGTAAAGGATCTGCCTATCATGCAGGAAACCTGGGTTCAATCCCTAGGTTGGGAAGATCCCCTGGAGAAGGATATGGCTACCCATTCTGGTATTCTTCCCTGGAGAATTCCATGGACTGAAAAGCCTGGCAGGCTATAGTCCATGGGGGTCATAAAGACTTGGACATGACTTAGTGACTAATGCAGTGAATGTATCTTCTCTCAAAAATTGATACACATGGTGTTCATTTCTGCATTATAGCCACTGTTTTGTTTTGTGTATATAACATGGCACCTATCTGGTACGAACATCATAACACCTATCTGGTGAATGTTTATAGACTTAAATGATAACCATGTTGCTAGCAATCATGTATTCACAATAAGAACTTATCAAACAATATGGGAATGGAGCTATCTAATTTTGAAAGCAGGGTGGAAATTCTATAGAATGAATCTCTGTGTTCTACAACTACTACAAACCCACATGCACCCAGGTTGCATTTAGGGAGTTGGTCAGACTTAGTTGAACCCCATTTACTCATCTGAGGAAGTAAGGATCCCCTTTTTGATGGAAGAGAGGGTTGAGGAGTAAAACCTGGTAAAGATATAAGAATTGCTTGCAAAAAGGAAGGATTTGTTTCCAAGATGAACCTTGGATAGGTTTCTTGCTCAGTTTTGTAATCCACCCTTCCATTTTAAGTAATGATGAATTCAGGGATGAATATACAATGATGAATATACAATGACAAATGATGAATACAATGATGAATTTACAGAATTCAGCCATGATTTGTGTTGCATGTTACACTGTAAACAGAATCTTCAATATAATCTACAACACACATCAGAAGTTACATTTGCTCATATATCTTTAATAAATAGAAGAGTTAGTTTATTATGTCATTTTGCCTAACATTAATAATTTGTGCCATTCAATATTGCTTCTGAAAGCAAAGTACACCACAAAGCTAAAAGTAATGAGTAATGAAAGAATGCAATATAGCACATCATGTCCATTCAGTCCATGATTTTTTTTTCTTTTCTTCTTTTGACACAGATTGGCCATATGATTGGAATTGGAAGCTATTGTTGTAAAGTTTTCCAAAATTTTGGACATGTATTCCTTGAATCCATAGCTTAGATCTCTTAGCCCTTCCTTATAACCCTTTCATATCAATCATTACAAATTTCCCCCACTTTTTGAGACTATATATATATATTTTTTTTCTATACTCTAACTTTTACTACAAAGTTGGCATGTCTTGCAAAGCATGGTACTGTTTTTACTAGAGTTGGTATTATTTTTCTTAATGCTGTGATAACAATGTGGCATGAGTTTGAGCACTCTGCCGTCAACCATATTTTTCCAGTAAACTTTGTTATTTAGAAAACAATTTTGTAGAAAACAATCGAAGCATCAACTGAGTAGTTATCATTGACGGTGAAGTTAATTGTGTGTTAGCCTGTATTTAATATTGTATTTAAGGTCCCATTTGATACGTATGCTGAAGATTTTCAAAGGCAGATTTGATCTGAAGGAAACTAGGATTCCTGAAATTCTACAGGTGGTAATCTGTCAATGGCAATATAATCAATTATCATTGCAAGGACACTATTATATTATTGCTATGTTGTTGTTTTTCAGTCACTAAGTTGTGTTCAGCTCTTTGTGACCCCACGAACTGCAGCATCCTAGACTTCTCTGTCCTTCACTATCTCCCTGAGTTTGCTCAAACTCATGTCCATTGAATCAGTGATGGCATCCAACCATCTCATCCTCTGTTGCTCCCTTCTTCTCTTGTCCTCAAACTTTCTCAGAATTAGGGTCATTTCCAATTAGCTAGCTCTTGGGTTTTAACTTATTTCCTCTATCACTAAATGATGAGGTGTTTCACCATAACAGACTAGACTATACATTGTGATTTATGGTGAACATCTGCTTTCTTTCTGGGCTTCTAGAATTTTGATACTGAGAGTTTGCTTAAGGTGATACCTTCAGGGACAGTATCAGAAGAATGCACATGGATTCCTCCAAAAGAAATATCATACATTTTTGTCTCTTTTCCAGTTGCATATTCTTATTGTGCTTTTGCAGTAATTATCAGCCACGAGTGTAACTATAAGCTTAACCCTGTAAACCCTTTCAGCAAAGCTCTGAACCTTGGATGGTAGTGGGGCCCCCGACACACGTGGTGTTAGAATTCTTGGAACACAATGCTTCTGTCTTGAATATAGTTCTCATGTCTGCAATATCTCCCAGTGCATTTCTTCTTAGTTGTCTTATCATTATTTCAAATTAATGTGGTAAAAGAAAATTTACCTTTATTTTAAATACAAACAATTCACAATTCTACAAATGGTAATGTAATAGGAGGGAAAGGGGCAGGGCACAACTTCTGAAAGAATGACATAGCCCAAGGACACAACATAAAGCAGATGAGAATCAAATGGGACCAAGATGGCAGACAAGACTAGACCTTGATCCTCAATCAGCAAGTGAAATGACAAGCCCAGAGGTGCCATGACAGTTCCAAGGCATTGTTAAAAGACCAAGGAGTGGGTGGTGGCCCAAATCCTGGAATCTCTGCTCACTCCCCAAAACAGTTAGAATAATCTTCTCACTCATTAGCATATGTAATTACCCAGCCTGTAAAAACTAACCATGCCAAATTTGGGGGCTGCATTTGCCCTCTGCGATGGCCCACACTCCGTCTGTGGAGTGTGCCTCTCTCTGTATCTGAATAAACCCACTTCCTACCTATCATTTTGTCTCCCACTGAATTCTTTCTGTGATAAGACATCAAGAACCTGAGCTTCATTAGGTTCTGAAACCAGGTACCATGGGTTTTGACTGGGTTTGAATCCCAGCCACGTGGGTTCAAGTTCCAAGCCGGATTTTGGCTGAGTTCAAGTCCCAGCCATGTGGGTTTAAGTACCAAACAGGGTTCTGGCTGGGTTCAAGTCCCAGCACATGGGTTTGAGGTTAAAAGTTTCAGTATTAGTATTATCTACTCATCTATGTTCAAAATGCAAGTGATGTTAGAGTGCAACAAAGATCTAGAATAAAGAATAGAGGTTATGAAATCAAGATTTCCATCCCAGCTTTATTTCCAAATCTCAGTGTATTACTTTTAATGAACTGGAGCAACTAGGACACAGCTTGACCTGGAGTGGCAACTTAACATATTATAATTATTTATTAATTAACAATATTAATCATGTTATTCTCGTTCCCTCTTTTCTGCTACCATTCTACTATCATTCAAATACTATAGAAACTGTGAAACTTACATTAGTAGAGTCATTAATTTTCCCATTCTCACTGGGATCACTCCAGTCTGGCCTCTTTTTCTTGGTTCTGGGTAGGTATTGATATAGTCATCTATTTTTTGGTCTCCTGTTGCTCTCTAACCTGCTTTTCTTCTAAAGGGGAAGTTTTCAAACTTTCCCCTAGGGAGCCCAATATTTCTTATAACTCTCCCCAAGTTCAGTGAGGAGTGGAGTATGGACAGTGATAGATCTCACATTTTACAGGAATACTCTGTGTTTTTTTTTTTTTTTTTTTTTTACATCCATTATCTCTATTGTGCTTCTGTCTAACATTGTATTTGGACAAAGGTCTTGGTGGCTAAATAAGTCTGTAAAAGCACTGGTGGTAGCTGTGTTTGGGATCAAATCTGATCTCTTTAAACTCTAGATCCTCTGCTTTTTAGTCCCAACTTTTACTTTGATATTCTCTACAACTTCTCCTCTACATGAGTTCTTTCTTTTAGTCAAGATGATATGTTCATTACATTTTCTGTTATCGGTTGAACTGTGTCTACTCAAAATTTGTATGTTTCAATATTAAACATCAATACTTCAGAAAGTAACCTTCTTTTGAAATAGAGTGGTTGGAGATTTAACTAGTTAAGATTAGGTCTTACTGAAGAGAGGTGGGTCCCAAATCGTGAGTGATTGGTGACCTTACAGAAAGGAGAAATTGGAACCAGCCATGCTCAAAGAAAGAACATTTGTGAATGTGAAGCAGTATTCAAATTGATACAGCAGAAGCCAAGAAATTCCAATGATTTCAGCAAACCACCAAAAGCTAGAACAGAAGCATGGAACAAATTTCTAGCTCACAGTCCTTAGAAGAAACCAATTTTGCAAACACCTTAACTCAAACTTCTAGCCACCTGAACTTCAAGACAACAGACTTTACTGTTTAAGCCACTCAGACTATAGCACTTTGTTATGACATTCCTGGAAAACTAATACAGTCTCTAAACATACTAAGCACATCTTTATCTCCACACCTTTGTTCTCCCTATAATGACACCACTAGAGATCGTCTCCCTATTTAAGATGTAACCCCACTTTTAACCTTTGCAAAATGTTTCTTTCTTTTTTTTTTTAGCTGTCTTAGTTCATAGCAAAACTTAATTCTTTGAAAGACCACAAAGAACTCAATATATCTCATGAAAAATATTATATGCTACCTTATTATTACTTGAAAATAAAAGTCTCACCACTGGAGTGTTATTGTGACTACTACTGTAAACATCAAACATCTGTGGTGGCTGAGAGTGTAAAATTGGCTTTGAGGACACACAAAGATAGAAAGAATGAATTAAAGTTGCTCAGTGTGCCCAACTCTTTGTGACCCCACGGACTGTAGCCTACCAGGCTCCTCCGTCCATGGGATTTTCCAAGCAAGAATATTGGAGTGGCTTGCCATTTCCTTCTCCAGGAGATCTTCCCAACCCAGAGATTGAAACCTGGTCTTCTGCACTGTAGGCAGACGCTTTACCATCTGAGACACCAGGGAAGTCCTTTGAGGATGCACAAAGATAAAGGTTATGTAAAAATAATTAGTATCAGCAAGTATAGAGAAAATGCTTTCTAACATAATAAATATTCTATATCAGCTCTCTTGATATGAATTAGGAATGATTGGACTTTTCTGTTTTCGCATGAATTTAAAGGGCTACAATTTTGGTGACATTCATCTTGCTTTGTTTATGGAGTATTTTTGTTGTACTACAGCAAAAGGGCCTAATTATAGCTAATGCTCTTTGCAAAGTCCATGTATACTAACAATATATACAGATTACTCAAGAGAACTCAAAGAATCCTTTCTTTAATCATTAAATTATGTTTTAATGATTAGTGCCCTTCTTAAGGTCTCCAATGACCTCTTAGTTTCCAAATCTGAGATTCTTACTTCACCGCTGTTCCTTCTGACATCAACATGCCTGACAGCTCTCAACACCTCAAATTATCTTCTCTTATGTCTTTTCTCTCTCTCCTATTCCCTGGTTTTTCCTCTTGTTTATCTAACACCTCTTTTCACTTGTCTTTTGTGAGTTTCTTCTTTATTGTCTACAATCTCACCCATTCTCAAGGATTCAGTCACCAAAAAAATGCTGATATCTACACCTCTTGTTCCAATTTGTCTCAGAAACACATTTAAAACACTTTCTTGGTCTGTATGCAAGCTGGTGCATCATAAATACTGTCTTTTCAGTGGTAAAATAAGCGATTTTGCACATTTAATGTCATTTGTGCATCATCATCATCCTGTTGCAATATCCCAAATGAGCTTAATTGGCTGGATTTTGTTTGGTACTGTTATTATCCATTATCATTTCTCATTAATTAAAAGGTCAATAATACAGAAAAACATCTAAATCAAAACATTATTTGATATAAAAATCATGACTTTGGCCATTGTTAGTGTAATTTTTTTTTAATGATACAAACGAACTTATTTACAAAAGAGAAATAGTCACAGATATAGAAAACAAACTTATGATTTACAAGAGGGTAAGGTGGGGGAGGGACAAAATGAAAGACTGGAATTTCACATACACACTGCTTTACATAAAATAGACAACTAACAAGAACATACTCTATGATTCTACTAAACAGTCTGTAATGACCTATATAGGAAAAGAATCTAAAAAAAGAGTGGGTATTTGTATATGTATAGCTGATTCACTTTGCTGTACAGAAGAACTAACACAACACTGAATATCAACTACACTCCAACAAAAATTAATAAAAAAGGTTCCTCCCCTTTCATAGTCTGACTTTTTTATTTGTGGATATGCCTTTTTGCTCAGTCATGTCCGACTTTTTTGTGGTCCCATGGACTGTAGTCTGCCAGGTTCCTCTGTCCATAGGATTCTCTAGGTAAGAATACTTGAGGGGGTTGCCATTTCCTTCTCCAGGGGATCTTCCTGACTCAAGGATAGAACCCATGTCTCCTGTGTCTCCTGCATTGCAGGCAGATTCCTTATCCTCTGTGCCACTTGGGATGATCTGACTTTTCTGCTATCAGTTCATTTCAGTCACTCAGTCGTGTCTGACTCTTTGCAACCCCATGAATCGCAGGACGCCAGGCCTCCCTATCCATCACAAACTCCCAGAGTTTACTCAAACTCATGCCCATCATGTTGGTGATGCCATCCAGCCATCACATCCTCTGTCGTCTGCTTCTCCTCCTGCGCTCAACCACTCCCAGGATCAGGGTCTTTTCCAATGAGTCAACTATTCTCATGAGGTAGCCAAAGTATTGGAGTTCAGCTTCAGCATCAGTCCTTCCAATGAACACCCAGGACTTATTTCCTTCAGGATGGACTGGTTGGATCTCCTTGCAGTCCAAGGGACTCTCAAGAGTCTTCTCCAACACCACAGTTCAAAAGCATCCATTTTTCGGCACTCAGCTTTCTTCACAGTCCAACTCTCACATCCATACATGACCACTGGGAAAACCATAGCCTTGACCAGACAGACCTTTGTTGGCAAAGTAATGTCTCTGCTTTTTAATATGCTATCTAGGTTGGTCATAGCTTTCCTACCAAAGAGTAAGCGTCTTTTAATTTCATGGCTGCAGTCACCACCTGCAGTGATTTTGGAGCCCAAAAAAATAAAGTCTGACACTGTTTCCACTGTCTCCCCATCTATTTTCCATGAAGTGATGGGACAAGATGCCATGACCTTAGTTTTCTGAATGTTGAGTTTTAAGCCAACTTTTTCACTCTCCTCTTTCACTTTCATCAAGAGGCTTTTTAGTACTTCTTCACTTTCTGCCATAAGGGTAGTGTCATCTGCATATCTGAGGTTAATGATGTTTCTCCCGGCAATCTTGATTTCAGCTTGTGCTTCTTCCAGCCCAGCGTTTCTCATGATGTACTCTGCATATAAGTTAAATAAGCAGGGTGACAATATACAGCCTTGACGTACTCCTTTTCCTATTTGGAACCAGTCTGTTGTTCCATGTCCAGTTCTAACTGTTGCTTCCTGACCTGCATACAGGTTTCTCAAGAGGCAGGTCAGGTGGTCTGGTATTCCCATCTCCTTCAGAATTTTCCAAGTTTATTGTGATCCACACAGTCGAAGGCTTTGGCATAGTCAATAAAGCAGAAATAGATGTTTTTCTGAAACTCTCTTGCTTTTTCGATGGTCCAGCAGATATTGGTAATTTGATCTCTGACTCCTCTGCCTTTTCTAAAATCAACTTGAACACCTGGAAGTTCTCGGTTCACGTATTGCTGAAGCCTGGCTTACAGAATTTTGAGCATTACTTTACTAGCGTGTGAGATGAGTGCAATTGTGCGGTAGTTTGAGCATTCTTTGGCATTGCCTTTCTTAGGGACTGGAATGAAAACTGACCTTTTCCAGTCCTGTGGCCACTGCTGAATTTTCCAAATTTGCTGACATATTGAGTGCAGCACTTTAACAGCATCATCTTTCAGGATTTGAAGTAGCTCAACTGGAATTCCATCACATCCGCTAGCTTTGTTCATAGCGATGCTTTCTAAGGCCCGCTTGACTTCACACTCCAGGATGTCTGGCTCTAGGTCAGTGATCACACCATTGTGATTATCTGTGTCATAAAGGTCTTTTTTTATATAGTTCTTCTGTGTATTCTTGCCACCTCTTCTTAATATCTTCCGCTTCTGTTAGGTCCATACCATTTCTGTCCTTTATCAAACCCATCTTTGCATGAAATGTTCCCTTGGTATCTCTAATTTTCTTGAAGAGATCTCTAGTCTTTCCCATTCTGTTGTTTTCCTCTATTTCTTTGCATTGATCGCTGAGGAAGGCTTTCTTATCTCTCCTGGCTATTCTTTGGAACTCTGCATTCAAATGAGAATATCTTTCCTTTTCGCCTTTGTTTTTCACTTCTCTTCTTTTCACAGCTATTTGTAAGGCTTCCTCAGACAACCATTTTGCCTTTTTGCATTTCTTTTCCATGGGGATGGTCTTGATTCCTGTCTCCTGTACAATGTCACGAACCTCCATCCATAGTTCATCAGGCTGTCTGTCTATCAGATCTAGTCCCTTAAATCTATTTCTCACTTCCACTATATATTCATAAGGGATTTGATTTAGATCATATCTGAATGGTCTAGTGGTTATCCCTACTCTCTTCAGTTTAAGTCTGAATTTGGCAATAAGGAGTTCATGATCTGAGCCACAGTCAGCTCCAGGTCTTGTTTTGCTGATTGTATAGAGCTTCTCCATCTTTGGCTGCAAAGAAGATATCAATCTGATTTCGGTGTTGGCTATCTGGTGATGTCCATGTCACTTACAGATAATACTGCTGAAAATTGATTTAAAATTAGTGATTGAAAAGTATATTTGATTTGGTTTTGGATTTTGATAAGGATATCTATAGACATCAAACACTTTCAATGGTTCACCATTACTTTCATATAAATTTTAATCTTTTCAAACTAGCACTTAGGGCCTTATACAAGTAATCCAAATCTAAATCTTTTAGCTCTTTATCCTCTACTGGGTCATTAAGCTTACATTGCAATTGAGCCAGATCTTTGATATTGGCTCAAATATTTGAGATTCCTACCTCAATGTCTCAGTTAGTAAAGAATCTGCCTGAAATACAGGAGACCTGAGTTCGATTCCTGGGTCAGAAAGATCCCCTCGAGAAGGAAATGGCAACCCATGCCAGTATTCTTGCCTGGAGAATCCCAAGGACAGAGGAGCCTGGCAGGTTATAGTCCATGGGGTCACAAGAGTCAGACAGGGCTTAGGGACTAAACCACCACCACCGCAATGCCTATAATTTTTTTTAAAGATTTTTTCCCCCACATTAAATAATACCCCTCTCTTCTGTCCCTGTCATTAAAAATCATATCTATCCTTACCACAAAGCCCATTTCTTCACCAACTTTTCCCAGTTAGCATAGGAAAGATTTACCTTCTTTTGATAGCACTGATAATAGCTCATTACATCCATAGTTCTTTGGAAATATATATTTTTTTACCTAACTGTGCATTTCATTGAGGTATCAAAATCATCAGGTATCAAAATGTACCTGATATTACCAAACACAACATGGATGTCACTGAAATATTTGCAGAATCACCTTTGACTGCAAAATCATCTTCTGTGTGGAAACGAAAACTAGGAGAAAATATTAAGTGATTATAAATAAAAACTCATCCAGAAAAATCTTTTCTGCATTGACAGAAATAGTGCAAGTAATAACACATCTAAGTAAGAAAAGACATTATACTGAGGACAAAACTGAAAAAAATAAATATAAATTGGAACTATGGAGAGTAGATATATCATCCCTTTGGAGCCAAATCATACTATAAGGTGGGCAGAGGTGCTGGAAATGGAAATTGAATGGTCTGAGAAACAAAAGACTCCCAGACCTTCCTTTATAAAGAATCGTACAAAGTAGGTCAGCACTGCTTAGAGAAATGGTGAGAGAACAGAACATTCAGAAAAGAAAGGAAGGAATAGATCCCTTAAAGCTCTATAAGCTAGTATCAAATACAAGAAAAAAGAAAGTAAGAGGTGATAGTAATGTCAAGCAGCACAAAACAAGAACAAGAACTGTACTTGTTGGAGGCTGGGCTGCAGAGGAGGTCACAGAAGACTTGCTGGGCTGTTTGAGAGGAAAAGACAGAGTGGGAATAAAGTGCATCTCTAAGAAAAACAATTGCTGTGTTTTCATTTTGGTCATCTGATGTTAGTATATAAAAGTGTTTAAAGAGTCGAAGCTCTAAGGCAAAAAATAACTGGGCTTAGCTCCAAAGTCTGTCCCTTGGGAACTAGATGGCCTAGCATAAGCTGCATAAGTATCAGGTTTCTTCTTTGTAGAATAGGTACAATAGTAGTACTTAGTTCAAATCATTTTAAAGATAAAATAAGATACTGCGTTTAAATACTTAGCATTCTTAGCATAAAGTCTATACTGCTAAATGTTCAATAAACATTAGCAATTTTTTCAGTCTTTAAAGCATGCTACGTTTCAGACTCTAGGAAGGCTTTCCTGCCCTGAAATTCAGGACTGACATCCGACTACTTAGGTTGTTATTATATATTAGTTGACATCTCATTCTTTCACAACTCTATATAAAGAAGAATGTGGTATGTTAAGTATTATTTTTATACGACAGTATTTTTCTTAATTGGATATCTGAGCTCTAAGTGAATAGAAGTGTTTATGTCAGGGGAGAGGCAAGAGTAAAGAAGAGCACAGTGATGGTAGGAGGCCTGGATGATACCTGCACAATTTTGCTAATGCTGGCTTTAGTATGCAGCAAAGCATACCATGGACTTCCTTGATGACTCAGTGGTAAAGAAATCACTTGTCAATGCAGGACATGGGGTTCACTTCCTGGTCCAGGAAGATCCCTTGGAGAAGGAAATGACAACCCCTCCAATGGTTACACCTGGGAAATCCCAAGGACAGAAGAGCCTGGCTAGCCACAGTCTATAAGGTTGTAAACATTCAGACATGACTTAGCAACTGAGCACAAAACAACGACATAGCTGATGGTCTACCTTCTCACTCCCACCTTGTGGGGGGCATTTGTAGATCCCCCACATGTAACATGAAAATATAAGCAATTATAATCTGAAAGTCAGAAACACACTGGAACCATATAGACCGTATTTGAAAATAAGAGATGATAAGGAAAGATTATACTGTACACTGGGCTAGCACCTCATTAAGTATACATTAAAAGTCATGTAGTGATAAAAGAGTAAATGAAATGGAGCCAAGGAACAGTCATCACTGAGAATATTTATGTTCGTGATCAGTAGTTAACATAGTGATGCTTATACCTAAAGCATTTGTAATCCAAACAATAAAACAAGAAAACATTACAAAGTGTTAGTTTATTTGAAAATATGAAACTAAATTTTATGTGAGAATTATTTCATTAAATTCATACTATAAATTAATTTACATACATGGTGGAATAATAAAATTAATTTTTTAATCTAAAAATGAGCATTTATTGAGCAGGTTCTGAGGTAAGTGCTACTTTAAATGTCTTTCATGTATTTGTTAATTATTGCTGCCATTTTACTAATTAAAAAAACAAAGCAAAGACAAGTCAAATACTTTCAAGAGATCACATACTTAGTAAATGGTAAACCAAGATTGAGCTCAGGCTCTCTAACATGTATATTCTTAGGCATGATGTTGTTCCAATCTGGAATCTAATTTTCCCACTAACATATAACAAAACATCTATAACAAAAGCATATAAAAATGACATATACATTCACAGACTCAAAATTAGCATATGCCTTATTAAAGGCACAACTACCCAGCAATATTGATTGTGCACATTCTAAAATGCTCTTGTCTTTAAACACAAATTAGTATAAGACCAAATTGCAGTATAATTTTGAACAACTTAAAAATTTCCTCAAGTGTCTATCAGAATAGAGACATTAAAAATTACCAAGCCAGTATGCATTCCCTATAAACTACCTGGAACTGTAAGAGAAAATAGCAACAAGGTCACAAAACAGATCATCTTCATGGGTACAGTCCTGGGTAGCACCTATCTTAAACAAAGGATGATGGCAATCTCTGAACAGTAAGGAAGAAAATAATAAAAAAACTCCTAAACAAAGACAACAAATTGGTGACACTAAAGTAGACTTAGGTGCTGTCCAAATTTGAGCTGCTTTCATTCCTGCTTTTTCTATTTCAGGACTCAGGAACTTGTTGCACTCCCTGCCTCTCTTAGGAACAATGAGTATAAAAGGCAACCCACATTGTCTAAAAATAGACCTCAGTCCACTTTGACAAAGCACCCCATTCAGCAGCACTCTGCGGCCACACTTTCATTAAACCAATGGAAATGTCAGCTTCATCTATTTTGTTTCTACCGGAGAGCACAGGGCGTCAATGTTTTGACCTGTCTCCACTGGAGAGGAGGAATTTGATTTGTAAAAAGACATGGGTCTGACTTCACTAGATATTAATGAATCAGCAAAATAAGGTTCTGTATGGCTACAGGAGCAGTCTGTCAGCAACCCCATGACAAATCTCTCTAACAGACTATAATATGCTCACAAAAAATTCACTTCAGGATGAAATTTGACATATGGTTATATATTTCTGGAATAATTGTAATTTTTCCCCTTCATTAGTAAAAACAAAAGTCAGTGTCTTAATCTACAGCACTATGTTACAACTAAACTAACAAGAAAAATACATAATGAAAATTGACTACTACCTAGTCAATTTCTGGAAAACTCAAAAAATACAAATACCCTCCTTTATCAAAGAAAAATAAACCCAATCATGTTAATAATACTTATTTTCTTCACTACATATATATTAACTTCCAAAAAAAAGAAAGCCTACAGATTTTACTCTAGCACAAAAGACATTAAAGGGCTCAGGTCATATTTTGAAAACTGGTATATTAAGACATTTTCAGTGATTAACATTTTCCCTTCCAGAAGTATTCATTTAGAACCACTTCAATTTCTTGATGAAACTACATTAAATAAAGCAGTATATGCATATTTATAAAAATAATATTCATAGCAGCACTACTTACAATAGTCAGGAAATGGAAACAATCTAAATGTCCATTAACAAATGAATGGATAAATATGTGATGTACACACACACACACATATACTCATACAAAATGGAACACTAGTGAGTCACAGAAATGAATGAAAATATCATTTACAGCAACATGGACAGACCTGGAGATTATCATACTAAGTGAAATAAGTGAAAGAAAGACAAATATCATATGACTTTACTTATACGTGTATATAAAAAATATACAAGTTATGCAAATGAACTTACTTACAAAATGGAAATAGACTCACAGACAGAGAAAGCAAGCTTATAGTTTCTTTCTTTTTTTTTTTTTTACCAAAGGGGATAACTTTACCAAAGGGGATGGGAAGGAGTTAGATAAATTAAGAGTTTGGGATTAACAAATACTACTCTTTGCAACCCTATGGACTGTAGTCTGCCAGGCTCCTATGTCGATGGAATTCTCCAGGCTAGAATACTGGAGTGGGTGGCTGTTCCCTTCTCTAGGGGATCTTCCTAACCTTGGGATTGAACCCAGGTCTCCCACACTGAAGGCAGATTCTTTACCGTCTGAGCCACCAGGGAAGCCCAACAAACAAACTATCAAATATAAAACAGAAAACCAACTAGGACCTGCCATATAAAACAGCAAATTATACTCAATATTTTGTGATTACGTATAATGAAAAATAATCTGAAAAAGATTATTTTCAGATAATCACTTTGCTGTATATTTGAAACTAACACAATGTTGTAAATTAACTATACTTCAATTAAAAAATCGAAATTCAGAAATTTGTGTTCAAAGCTATTCTCAAAAATTCTAAGGGACTGAATAGAAATATACATGTTTACTCATAGAAAATGTTTAAATAAATCCTGATAAATCAATATAACAGAATATAAGGTATTCATTAGAAAACACAATTTGGGTGCCTTCTGAACACTGACTATGTGTGGTAGCATAATTTGCTTAAAAGAAAAGTCAGTCAACATGAGCATAAAATTCAGTAAAATTTTTATTATTCCCCTACATTTTCTTCCAAATTTTAAATCTGCTTTTGAATCACAGGAAGTGATCAGTTTAAGAGTTCAATTGTTTAAAATTTATTTTTAATTGAAGGAGAATGGCTTTACAGTATTGTGTTGGTTTCTACCAAACATCAACATGAATCAGACACAGGTTTACCCATGTCCCCTCCCACTTGAACATCCCTTCCACCTTCCTCCCCAACCCAACCCTCTAGGTTGTTACTGAGCCCTGGTTTGAGTTCCCTGAGTCATACAACAAATTCCCACAGGCTATCTGTTTTACATATGGTAATATCTGTTTCCCTGTTACTCCATACATCCTACCCTCTCCTTCCTCCCCGTGTCCACTGTGTCCGTAAGTCTGTTCTCAATGTCTGTGTATCCACTGAAGCTCTGCAAAAGTTCATCAATATCATCTTACTAGAGTCCCTATATATATATATATATATATATATATATATATATACACACATACATATATATATTAGTATATGATAATTATTTTTCTCTCTTTGACTTCACTCTGTATAATAGACTCTATGTTCATCCACCTCATTAGGACTGACTCAAATGCTTTCCTTTTCATGGCTGAGTAATATTCCATTGTATATTTGAAGTCACTCACTTATCAATATTATGTCTCCTAACATGGGTTGTGGGTATAAAATTATTCAATTACTCAAATTTGGCTGTGCATAGGTAGTGTTTGTGTATGTGTGTATAATTTCTAAACATTTTAGTTAACTTTTATTTCTTTTTAAAAATGTTTTAAAGTTCACCATTTTTAATGTAAGCTATTAACACTCACATAGCTGTAGAACTACCCCCACAATCTAGATACAAGCTATACCAACACCCCCAAAACATTCCACTGAAGTTGTTTGGAGTCACCTTCTCTCCTCTTCCTCACATCGAGAAAAACAATAGTCTATTTTCTGCCACTTAGGTTTTATCTCTTACAAAATATTACAATAAACAGCCTCCTTTCACTTAACATACAACATTTGAAATCTATCTCCGCTGTTGTGTCTATCAGTAGTTTGTAATACTTGTTCAATGGGTATATCACAGTTTGTTTATTCAGTTACCAGCTGAAGGATCTTTGGGTTGTTTCCAATTTGGAGCAATTGACTAAACTGGCTATAAAATATGCATATATGATTTTGAGAATATGTTTTTATTTCCTTCAGAAAAATACCTAAGACTGGGATTCTTGTATGGTATGGTAAGCTTATGTTCAACTTTGAACGGAATTTCCCAAATATTCCCCAAGTGGCTATTATTCTTCTTGGATTTCCACCAAAAGAGTATGAGAATTCTTATTGGCAGTTCAGTTCAGTTCAGCCACTCAGTTGTATCCGAATCTTTGCAGCCCCATGAACCGCAGCATGCTAGGCCTCCCTGGCCATCACCAACTCTCAGAGTCCACCCAAACCCATGTCTATTGAGTCGGTGATGCCGTCCAACCATCTGATCCTCTGCCGTCCCCTTCTCCTCCTGCCCTCAATCTTTCTCAGCATCAGGGTCTTTTCCAAACAGTCAGCTCTTTGCATCAGGTGGCCAAAGTATTGGAGTTTCAGCTTCAACATCAGTCCTTCCAATGAACACCCAGGACTAATCTTTAGGTTGGACTGATTGGATCTTCTTGCAGTCCAAGGGACTCTCAAGAGTCTTCTCCAACACCACAGTTCAAAAGCATCAATTCTGTGCTCAGCTTTCTTTATAGTCCAACTCTCACATCCATACATGACCACTGGAAAAACCATAGCCTTGACTAGATGGACCTTTGTTGGCAGTATTTGATGCCAACATTTTATTTTTTTTTAATTTAGCCATTCAACTAATTACATGTAGCTATCTTATTGAGATTTTATTTCGCATTTGCCTAACGATTTTGCACATCATTTTTAAAAAATGAGTTTATAAGTCATCTGTATGACTAATGTCTCTTCAAACATTTTGCCCATATTTAATTGGATTATTTGTTTTTATTAAGTTTTGAGAGTTTTTGCATATACTGTGCTTACAAACCATTTATCATATATGTGATTTCCAAACAAGAAGTTTTCATTTTGCCCTTACATTCTTATAACAGTTTTTTTTTTTTTCAAATAGGCAAAATTCTTCAGTTGGATAGTCTGATTTATTTATTCAGTTTTCTTTAATAAGGCATTCTTTTGGTATACTACTGAAGAAATATTTGCCTAACCCAAGAACCTTCTCCCATATTTTCTTCCAGAAGTTTAAAAAACATGAGGATCTCCCTTTATCTATAATTCAAGTTTGCTTTTCTTTTTTCTATCTTTTCTGAGGGAGAAAATGGGAGGAGAGTTCTTTTGTGACATATTGATATTCAGGTGTTTGGTAACATTTTTTCAAAGAAAAAAAAATTATCTATAGAATTATGTTCTTAACTTTGTTGAAATTAAGTAACATATACCTGTGGGTCTATTTCTGGATGGCCTATTCTGTTCAGTTGTCCTATTTATCTATTAATATATCTTTTTTTTAATACCATGCTGACTTCATTTGTGCTCTTTTTGTACTAAATCTTGAAATCAGGTAGTGTAATTTCTCAAATTATTCTTTTACGCGCAAAGCTGATAAAGCTATTTTAACCTATCTGTATTTCCATGTAAGTTTTAGATTTCATTTATTGATTTAAAAAGAAAAACAGCTAGAATTGTTATCAAAACTGCATTGAATTTACAGATCAATTTATGAAGTGACTTCTCAATTATGCTGTTAATATAAAGCCATGAATGTAGTATATTTCTCCCTTTATTTAGGTATATTTTGATTTCAAGGTAAAAGTTTAGCATCTTGATCTTGGACATATTTTATTAATTTTATACCCAAGATTTTCACGTGTTTCTGATATTTTTTAATCAGTAATATAATTGATACTGTTTTAAAATTTCATTTTCAGTGGCTGATTGTTAGTATGTAAAGATATGGTTTTTCCAGTGGTCATGTATGGAGGTGAGAGTTGGACTGTGAGGAAAGCTGAGCGCCAAAAAATTGATGCTTTCAAACTGTGGTGTTGGAGAAGACTTTTGAGAGTCCCTTGAACTGCAAGGAGATCCAACCAGTCCATCCTAAATATCAGTCCTGGGTGTTCATTGAAAGGACTGATGCTGAAGCTGAAACTCCAATACTTTGGCCACTTCATGTGAAGAGTTGACTCATTGGAAAAGACCCTGATGCTGGGAGGGATTGGGGGCAGGAGGAGAAGGGGATGACAGAGGATGAGATGGTTGGATGGCATCCCTGCCTCAATGGACATGAGTTTGAGTAAACTCTGGGAGTTGATGATGGACAGGGAGGCCTGGCGTGCTGCGATTCATGGGGTCCCAAAGAGTTGGACACGACTGAGCAACTGAACTGAACTGAACTGAAAGATATAATTAATTTTTGTATACTGACCATTTATCTGTGACCTTATTAACCTTTATTAGCTTAATATTATTCATAAAACCACTTAATATGCATTGAATGTCTGTATGATCTATATAGTGTTATCCTTTATTCCTGATACTGGTAAATTGCAAAGCTTCTTTTTTTTTCTTGAACAAGCTGGGGGAGGATTGTCTAGTGAACTCCTGCAACTGCTATTGACTTCATGGATGTCCATCATCCATTTCTTATCAGAAACACAAGATCTTTATATATTTAGTAAGCAGTAGCGGAGTTAGTTGCTCAGTTGTGTCTGATTCTTTGCGAGCCCACAAAATGTAGCTCATCAGGCTCCTCTGTCCATGGGATTCTCCAGGCAAGGATACTTGAGTGGATTGACCTTTCCTTCTCCAGATGATCTTCCTGACCCAGGGAATATTTAGTAAACATGATGCTCAATTCATAGGGCTTCCTTGCCCACAATTAAATTTTGAAAATGCAGTCAATTTTTATACAGTCAATTGTCTCTTCATTTGTGAAATTATTAATGTCAATTAAAAGTAGTACATATACTCTATACTAAGAACACTTCACCAAATTAAAATCCCAATTCAATATATCATAATTCAATTTACAAACTTGGGCAGTGAAATAATTTTGATATTTCTGAATAAATTTTAATCAAACTTTACAGTAATCTAAAATGCAACCTAAAGACTTAATATAATAATCCATATTTATAGCAATTTGATTTTAATATTTTGGAAAAATTGTATAAGGATTCACTGTTATCTGTCTACTTATGCAAATATGCATGAATCAGATAACTAATTTCTCTTGGTTAACTAAATAAGGAGTAGGTCATTATAAAAAACAAAATTTACTTCATTGTTTATTTACTTGCTTTCTGGCTACTAAAAAATTGTGAGTGGTTCAGCAGTCCCCATATGAGCCTCAAAAATTATCAGTTTTATGTTAACTAATATTACTAAAGAGACCATTCCACTGCTAGTTGCTGCTTATATTCAAAGAACTATCATTACCATTTCAAATTCCAATATGTTAGCTCTCTTAATCTCATCTTCTCTGTCTGCTAGAAACCTTATTTTGAGTTTTATCTTTTCATATCTCTCTTTCTCTTAACTGCACAGCCCTTTGAACTTTTGCCCATCTATTTTGTAGAGGATGTCATTCTACTCATCTGCCCTTTTCACCTCCTCTTCAGCCTTACTCCTTTATTGTCAACTTCCAGAAATACCTCTTTCCCTACTGAACTACTTCCAGCAATGTTCTGTGGGCAGTTTCTATCCTATTTATAATAATAATGAGGACAACCAAATAAAATGATAATGAAGAAGGAAAACAAGAATGAGGAAGAGAAGGTGAAGAAAAGAAGTAAGTAAAATTATTTGAAAACATGATATAACCAGCTATATATGAAAAATTTTTACAAAATAGGTATTGATCCAAGTTTAAAATAAGTAATTTGATGTTCAGAAGAAAAAAATATTTTTCCAAAATTACTCAATTCATGTTTATAATTTAAAATTAGGTCTAATTGCTAACAGCTAGCACCTATTGAGCAATCCAATACACACATTATCTCATTGAATAAAATAACCCTTGAAGAAAGTATTATAATAATAGTCATATCACCATCTAGTGAAGCTTCATAAGAGATGAAATGGTTTGTTTAAGGTCTCATATTGAGTGAAAATGTTCTTATTCATACCCAAATAGCCTGACACTGGAACCAAGGACCTTAATCTCCACTTAATACTGCAAATTTTTACTTTATTAGCTGTGTTACATACAAAAAATTGGTTGTTATTTCTCTATTTTTATTTTCTTAATTAGCTATTACTTCAGGACAAAAATATAAGCACATTCTATTATCCAATGTCAAAAATTAGGCTAATTCCTAAGTAAATATACCGTACAAATATATATCAATATTTATCTATCTGGACAAAGAGGAAAAATATTAAAGAACATAAAGAAATAAAAGTTAAATTTTTATTATCTTTTTAAAAACATCCTTGTTTTATTGAATATATTTTAATTTTAATTTTTCTAATTAAAATTATTTAAATTTATTCCTCTTAAACTGACCCATCAAATATATAAATTTCTCACCCAGACCAGTTTTTACCACCATTACTATATTCTTCCTAGACCATAAATCCACCCTCATTTTAACTTGATTTAAATATGATCTTCAAACATGTATTACATATGACTTAGAAAATATTATATCATCCTTTGAGGTAACTGCAAAATACAGACATCCTTTAGCTATGAAAGAACTTAAAATATTTGCATTTAAATGTGTCCTTATGTGAATACTTTCACTTTCATAAAATGAGTCTCTAAGCTGACTAGAATAAATATAGCTCAATCATCACAATTCCATTAAACTTGCTGTTATTTTTATACCCTGAAACATATTTTTCATTTCATATTGCACTTCCAAATTCAAGGTATATAATTTATTTTTCATATACAGAGTAAAAGACAAGATTGAAAGTCAACTCAGTATATTTCAAATGGTGGGCAAGTTAGAAAAACAATTTTTTCTTGAGCTAACCAAGGTCAACATCTCAAACACAACATACTCTTGAAGAATATTCTTCAAAGTAATCCTTTTCAAAAGTACATCTAAAAGCAAGGATGTCTGGAGAGTGTTATTTTGAAGTGAGATAATACCAAAATATTCCAGTCATCAGCACACTCTATCAAAAGACAAAGGAAATCTATTGACATTCTCCTTTTAAAGTGTTATTGAGAGTACTGCCATCTTTGTAATTGAAATAGTTTTTTTTATTTCAGTTTTTGCAGATTATTTTCACAATATTAGCCTACAATAGATAAATATATATTGTAACTCACATAGCAGTTAACTATTTTTAACACACACACAGACACAAAATTTAAAAAGATGAGTTGGTCTCAAACACAGAATGGAACAATGTTGTAATTATCCTTTCAAGTGGGAAATACAGTTTAAAAGCAATGATCAACTGATATCTAGACTTCAGTGCATAGAAATGACCAGACTATCATTTAAGAACCTTAAGGGGCTATAAAATATAGAACAGAGAACAATGATAATCACATCCTTTCATTTCAGCTCTATAAAATCTACAAATCTATTTTAGCGCTTAAGTTAAATGGCTTCAAGTGGCTCATGAGACTGAATACTTTAAGTATGAAAATGACTGCCATTTATTGGACCAATCAATTAACTTGACCATATACTTTTATGATTCTTTACCTGAAATTATTTATTGCTTGTAACCAAGTGTTTTCCAAATTGGTTGTTTCGTGACCTACCACACAAGGCTTGACATCAATGCAGTACATTTAAAGTGCTTCCACTGAGATTGTTCAAATCTACTGGAAAAACCTCATTTTAAAATAACTATCATGGAATATCTATTTGAATACACTGTAGGCCCACTGTATCCATTGGCATCCATGTTACAGTTTTGATGTTCTTCACGAGGCTTGTATAAAACACAAAGGAAAATACTATGTGTGATTTGTGCTATTCTTATAAATATAGAAGTAATTATACAGTTAGCTGGATGAGTCACAGGTAAAGGAATCATGGATTTACATGAAATATGACATTCCAATAGAAATACTCAAAATAATATGCAATATGGATTACATACATTATGTGTATATATGCATACTTATGCATAATATATAACTTCAGACATCTTCAGACCTTTCCTGTGATTTACATGTTTTAGGAATGTGAAGGATAACAGAAAGCCTGGCAATGTACACCAAGCTTGCAAGGGACCACGGGATTAGGTTGAATAAGAAAGAATGCACACTTAAGAGCATGCATCTGAATTATGAATCTGAATCGCTGGATCTACAATTTAACCTGAATTGGTCAAAACTGACAAAGGATAATAAAAGAAGGAATAAAACCCTCTCCTCTTTGAAGGTCTGAATAACATGTAGAGCAAGCAGCCATGGCAAACCTCACAGCACTAAAAGGATTCTCAGGGTCTGGTACCTACAGAAATGGAAACTCAGCCTGGGCATCGCAATGCAAGAGCCCCAGTCCTGGCCAGGGGCCTTGAATTACACAGCTTAAAAGACTACCACCCTGTGAATGGGCTATTATGTCTTGCCTTTGTCTGAGAGTAACATTCGAGTTAATCCTTTCACATTTAAGATTCTATTTTTATTTGCCAAGTGTCATCTTCAAGGTTTCCAATAAATGTTTCTCTTCAGTGAGGGCCTGACATAGTGGATTTTAGTAATTATAAAATTCTTAACTTAAAAATCACTAAAACATAATAACTTGTAAGTTTTCTATGTTAAAATAGAATTACATATTGGGAATTTGATAAAATGTCAAATATAGAAAATACTTTGCTTTGTGTGGAAGGTAAATGGGTGAATTTGTTTTATAATGATCTCCTATTTTATTTATAAAACTGTGTAAGTAAAATATTTTGTTTAGTTGTCAAACACTAAAAAACTGAAATCTTAAAAGATTTAGTGCTCTCAAATTAATAATGTATCATAGTCATATTTAGTGTCACAATAATACTTTGCTGTCGTTCAGTCTCCTAGCCATGTCCGAATCTTTGTGACCCTATGAACTGCAGCACTTCAGGCTTCCCTGTCCTTCACTAGCTTCTGGAGTCTGCTCAAACTCACGTTCTTTGAGTGGTGATGCCATCCAACCATCTCACTCTCTGTTGCTTCCTTCTCCTCCTTCCCTCAATCTTTCTCAGCATCAGGGCTTTTCCCAGTGAGTCTGCTCTTCACCTCAGGTGGCCAAGGTATTGGAACTTCAGCTTCAGTATGAGTTGTTCCAATGAATACTCAGCATTGATTTTGTTTAATTGACTGGTTTGACCTCCTTGCTGTCCAAAAGATTCTCTAGAGTCTTCTCCAACACCACATTTTGAGAGCATCGATTCTTCAGTGCTCAGCCTTTGTTATGGTCCAAATCTCACAACAGCACATGACTATGGGAAAAATCATAGCTTTGACTAGACGGACCTTTGTCATCAAAGGAATGTCTCTGCTTTTTAATATGCTATTTAGGTTTGTCACAGTTTGTTTTCCAAGGAGCAAGTGTCTTTTAATTTTGTGGCTTCAGTCACTGTCTGCACTGATTTTGGAGCACAGAAAAGAGAGTCTGTTATTGTTTCCATTTTTCCCCTTCTATTTGCCATGAAGTGATGATGGGATGAGATGCCAAGATCTTAGTTTTTTGAATGCTGAGTTTTAAGCTAGTTTTTTTTCACTCTTCTCTTTCACCTTCATCAAGGGGTTCTATAGCTCCTCTTTACTCCCTGTCATTAGGGTGGTGTCATCTTCACATCTCAGGTTATCGATATTTCTCCTGGCAGCTTGATTCCATCTTGAGCTTCATCCAGCATGGCATTTCACATGATGTACTCTGCATAGAAGTTAAATAAGCAGGGTGACAAAGCACAGCCTTGATGTACTCCTTTCCCAATCTGAACCAGTTTGCTGCTTCATGTGCACTTCTAACTGTTGCTTCTTGACCTGCATATTGGTTTCTCAGGAGGAAGGTAAGGTGGCCTGGTATTTCCATCTCTAAAAATTTACAATAGTTTATTATGAAGCATACAGTCAAAGGTTTTAGTGTAGGCAATGAAACAAATGCAGGTATTTTTCTGGAATTTCCTTGCTTTTTCGAAAATCCAATGGATGTTGGCAATTTGACCTCTGGTTTCTCTGCTTTTTTATTAATCCAGCTTGTATATCTGGAAGTTCTTGGTTCACATACAGTAGAAGCCTAGCTTCAAGGAATTTGAGCATTTGCTTGTTAGCATGTGAAATGAGTAATTGTGTGGTAGTTTGAACATTCTTCAGCATTGGCAATCTTTGGGACTGGATTGAAAACTGAATAATTCCAGTCCTGAGGCCACTGCTGAGTTTTCCAAATTTGCTGGCATATTGAAATGCAGCACTTTAACAGCATCATTTTTTAGGATTTGAAGTAGTTTAGCTGGAATTCTATCACCCCTACTAACTTTGTTTGTAGTAATATTTCCTAAGGCCCACTTCACATCACACTCTAGGATGACTGGCTCTAGGTAAGTAATCACACCATCATGGTTATCTGGGTTATTAAGGTCATTTTTATATAGTTCTGTGTATTCTTGCCACCTCTTCTTAATATCTTCTGTTCTGTTAGGGCCTTGCCATTTCTGTTATTTATTGTGCCCATCTTTGCATGATATGTTCCCTTGGTATCTCTAATTCTTTTGAAGAGATCTCTACTCTTTCCCAATCTATTGTTTTTCTCTATTTCTTTGCATCGATCACTGAGGAAGGGTTTCTTATCTCTCCTTGCTATTCTATACCTACTACTGTGGACAAGAATCCCTTAGAAGAAATGGAGTAGCCCGCATATTCAATGAAAAAGTCCAAAATTCAGTATTCGGATGCACTCTCTAAAACAAGAAAATTATCTTGGTTTGTTTCCTGGGCAAACCATTCAATATCACAAGAATCCGAGTCTATGCCCCAACCACTAATACCAAAGAGCTGAATTTGAATGTTTCTATGAAGACCTAAGAGCTTGTAGAACTAACACCAAAAAAAAAAAAAAAAAAAAAATTTTTTTTCATCATAGGGGACGGGAATGCAAAAGCAAGAAGTCAAGAAGATATCTAGAGTAGGAAATAAGTTTAGCCTCGGAATACAAAATGAAGGAGGGCAAAGGCCAACAAAGTTTTGCCAAGAGAAAGCACTGGTCACAGCAAACACCATCTTCCAACAATATAGGAGATGACTGTATACAATGACATCACCAGATGGTCAGCACCAAAATCAGATTGATTATATTCTTTGAAACAAAAGATGGAGAAGCTCTATACAGTCAGCAAAGACAAGAACAGGACCTGATTGTGGCTCCAGTCATGAACTGCTTATTGTAAAATTCAGACTTAAACTGAAGAAAGTAGGGAAATCACTAGGTCATTCTTGTATGATCTAAATCAAATCCCCTATGATTATACAGTGGAGGTAACAAATAGATTCAAGGGATTAGATCTGGTAGACAGAGTGCCTGAAGAACTAAGGATGGAGGTTTGTGACATTGTACAGGAGGCAGTGATCAAAAGTATCCCCAAGACAAAGAAATGCAAAAAAGCAAAATGGTTGTCTGAGGAGGCCTAACAAATAGCTGAGAAAAGAAGAAACGCTAAAGGCAAAGGAGAAAAGGAAAGATATACCCATCTGAAGGTAGAGTTTCAAAGAATAGCAAGGAAAGATAAAAAAGCCTTCCTCAGTGATCGGTGCAAAGAAATAGAGGAAAACAATAGAATGGGGAAGACTAGAGATCTCAAGAAAATTAGAAATACCGAGGGAACATTTCATGTAAAGATGGGCACAAAAAGGACAGAAATGATATGGACCAAACAGAAACAGAAGGTACAAAGAAAAGGTGGCAAGAATACACAGAAGAACTATACAAAAAGATCTTCATGACCCAGATAGCCATGATAGTGTGATCACTCACCTAGAGCCAGACATCCTGGAATGTGAAGTCAAGTGAGCCTTAGGAAGCATCACTACAAACAAAGCTAGTGGAGGTGATGGAATTCCAGTTGAGCTCTTTCCAATCCTAAAAGATGATGCTGTGAAAGTGTTGCACTCAATAGGCCAACAAATTTGGAAAGCTCAGCAGTGGCCACAAGACTGGAAAAGTTCAGTGCTCATTCCAATCCCAAAGAAGGTCAATGCCAAAGAATGTTCAAACTACCACACAATTGCACTCATCTCACATGCTAGCAAGTAATACTCAAAATTCTACAAGCCAGGCTTCAACATTATATGAATTGTGAACTTTCAGGTATACAAGCTGGATTTGGAAAAGACAGAGGAACCATAGATCAAACTACCAACACCCACTGGATCATAGAAAAACGAAGGAAATTCCAGAAAAACATCTACTTCTGCTTTATCTATTATGCCAAAGCCTTTGACTGTGTAGCTCACAAGAAACTGGAAAATTCTTAAAGAGAAGGGAATAAAAGACCACTTTATCTGCCTCCTGAGAAATCAGGTCAAGAAGCAACAGCTACAAATGGACATGGAACAATAGACTGATTCCAAATTGGGAAAGGAGTACATCAAGGTTGTATATTGTCACCTGCTTATTTAACTTATATGCAGAGTACCTCATGCGAAATGTTGGGCTGGATAAAGCACAAGCTGGAGTCAAGATTGCTAGTAGAAATATCAATAACCTCAGAAACACAGATGATACCACCCTTATGGCTAAAAGAGAAGAGGAACAAAAGAGTCTCTTTATGAAAGTGAAAGAGGAGAGTGAAAAGGCTGGCTTAAAACTCAACATTCAAAAAACTAATATCATGGCATCTGGTCCCATCACTCCATGGCAAATAGATGGGGAAACAAGGGAAACAGTGAGAGAGCATTTTCTTGGGCTCCAAAATCACTGCATGGTGACTGCAGCCATGCAATTAAAAGACACTTGCTCCTTGGAAGAAAAGCTATGACAAAACTAGACAGCATATTAAAAATTAGAGACACTACTTTACCAACAAAGGTCCATCTAGTCAAAGATACGGTTTTTTCAGTGGTCATGTGTGGATGTGAGAGTTGGGCCATAAAGAAGGCTGAGCACCAAAGAACCGATGCTTTTGAACTTTGATGTTGGAAAAGACTTGAGAGTGCCTTGGACAGCAAGGAGATCCAACCAGTCAATCCTAAATGAAATCAGCCCTGCATGTTCATTGCAAGGACTGATGCTGAAGCTGAAGTTCCAATACTTTGCTTACCTGATGTGAGGAATGACTCATTGGAAAAGACCCTGATGGAAAGACTGAAGGTGGGAGGAAAAGGGGATGACAGAGGATGAGATGGCTGGATGGCATCATTGAGTCAATCGACATGAGTTTGAGCAAGTTCTGGGAGTTGGTGATGGACAGGGAAGCCTGCCATGCTGCAGTCTCAAGTGTCAGACATGACTGATTGAACTGAACTGAACTGAAATAAATATAATTAAGCAAAATATAAATTCAAGAGCTTGTTACAGATACCAATTTTCTGTTAAGTTTGGGACACTTAGAAAACTTTTCTCTAAAATAAAATTAAAACATTCTAAATATCACCCCTATCTAAGGGTAACATCATTTTTATGTAGTTGTATAAAACTAAAACCTTTAAAGAGATGAGCTCTATATAAAGTAGAGGACATTTAAATATATATATGCATATGTGTGTATATATATTTTTTTAATATATGCTCATACATATCTAGGACTTCCCTTATAGCGCAGTCATTAAAGAATTTGCCTGCAATGCAGGAGCCCTGGCTTCTATTCCTGGGTCCAGAAGATTCCCTGGAGAAGGAAATGGCTAGCCATTCTGAGAATCCTATGGACAGAGGAGCCTGGATGTCTATGTGGTGCAAGAGTCAGACACGACTTAGTAACTCAGTTCATATATATCCATATACATATATAACTGTGTGTGTGTGTGTGTGTGTGTGTGTGTACAGATGCTGATGCTGGGAAAGACTGAGGACAGGAGAAGGAGGCAACAGAGGATGAAATGTTTGGACATAAGTTTAAGCAAACTCAGGAAGATAATGCAGGACAGGGAAACTGCCTTACTTTAGTCCATGGCCTCGCAAAGAGTTGGACATGACTTAACAACTGAACAACACAATATATACATGAATAAAGAGAAGGGGGAATATCTTGAATTTTAAATTATTAGAGATATTTAGTAATTAAGGCACCTACAAAGCAGAAAATAAAGTACATAATGAGAAAAAATGTTTCTGACAGCTTACATCTGCCTTTAACATCATGTCAGTCTGATGTTATTTGAACAAAACACTTGCTCTTTGATGCCAATGCTTTTTTTTTTCTTTTTTGTTTCCTTAAAACAATCATTTTTCTTAGATACTCAAAGAAAGCTTCAGTGTCTTGTTAATTAATAATTTTATTAATTCAGCTAGTAATCAGGTGCAATTCATCAACTGCACAACACTTTGTGTTCTATTTTTGCTAAATGCTTCTTCTCTGAAACTTAAATTATAAAGAAAAAGTGGCTGACTAATCTGAATTTCTCAATTTATTCATGTTCAATGAAAAGCTATTCATCAGTGCAAACTCTGCTGTGAGTTCAAATCAAATTCAAGCCACCTGGGAGTAAACAAAATCACTCTTCTTCCCTAACACTTGGATGGAGATAAAAATAACACATTTTTAAGAAACTCTGGATACTAAAATGTTTAACTGATATAAAATAGACTTGGCAAAGCATCAGGCATTTATACTATTTCAGATGCTTTGTCCATTTTATCAGCTTTATTTTCATCATATAATGTTGATTTCATTTACAGCTTGCAGAAATTTAAAAAAATCAGTTATACTCAGATATGCAAAAGACCTAAAGACTATTATTCTATCCCTTTCCTTGTAAAACATTTTACATATAAATGGAATTTAGTATTAACACAAAATATTCACTTTCAGAATTTTTATTAAGCATTCAAATCCAACAGTACTATAAATCTGAAGTTCAGCATTTATCTGCTTGGATTTTATAAATGTTTATTCTTTTAAAATTAGACATTTTCATAGTAACATATGACTCTGGTCAATGGTGTAGAACTGGGGCTTACGTGAATTTGAAAGCTCTCAGAGGCAGTCCTTTAGAGACCCTACTAATAATGGAACTAAATTTCATCTGTCTTTGAATACCATGCCAACATAATAACTGGGCAGTTTTGAGGCCATGTGAGCCTGTGCTTAGCTGTGTCCAATTCTTTGCCGCCCCATGGACTTATCCTGTCAGATTCCTCTGGCCATGGGATTATCCAGCAAGAATCCTGGAGTTGGTTGCCATTTTTCTCCTCCAGATCTCTCCTGAGAGCTTTCTGACCCAGAGATCAAACCTGCGTCTCCCGTGTCTCCTCACTGGCAGGTGGATTCCTTACCACTGAGCCACCTGGGAAGCCCTTTGGGCCCATGTATACTTGTCTAAATAAATTATTGGTCAATCAAAACACAAAGGAACATATTGAAATTGGAAAGCTCACATTCCCTTTTATTTATTCTTCTTGATGACTCAGAAATATTTTAATTTAGCCTATAAAAATCCATGTCACAGGTAATCCTCAGCTCTTAAACATCTTGAGCCTATATCTATTTCATCAACAAAGGAAATAGTCAATGGATACACGGACTACTGCTGCCCACCAAACACCAATAATGCATTGGATGAGTCATTATCTTTAAGCAGAGGTATCTGAACATTTGAAGTATTTTATGGCAAGCATCATTTATCTGTTCACACGATGAGTCAAAATGTTAATTCAAAATCATGGTTACTAGGGGTCAAAAGTAGAGGAATCATAAAAATAAAAGACTTGACAGAGTATGGAATCTTCTCACACACTGAAAGCAGCAAATCTTAATGTCAGCTGGATATATAAGTGAAGTGTGAAAATCTCTCAGTTGTGTCCGACTCTGTGACCCCATGGACTATACAGACCATGGAATATACAGGTGGACTCTATGTTCAATTACAAAGAAAAAGAATACTTAAGGATAGATATTAATAATATAAGAAATATACTGTTGGAGATTTTGTCTATGAGGTGGAATCTAAGACAAATGTTTAAGTATCTGCTTTGTTGTTGTTTAATCACTAAGTCATGTCTGATTCTTTGGTGCCCCCAGGAACTGTAGCCCAATAGGCTCCTCTGTCCATTGTATTTCCCAGACATGAATACTGGAGTCGTTTGCCATTTCCTTCTCCAAGGGTATTATCTGTTTATCTATTAGGAAATGAAATCTTCTTTGTGTTAATTTTAAGATTTAAGGAACTATTATTCATACAGTATGGGATATCCTATAACTAGAAGTGGGTGCACTGGGTTTTAAAAAAATGGATTAATGAACCTTTCTATTTAGTTCTTATCTTCAGCCTACCTCTGAAACATTATTTTTGCTTCAAGGAAAGAGATATAAAGTACAAGCTCACCTTCTCCCGAGGCAGCTATAAGAGCTGTGTAAGTGATGGAGGAGCCCAGGATACATAGAGCTATAACCCTGTGAGGAGCCTGCAGAAGGTGCATTGTGACTTGAGCATCAATCTGATCTGAATGAGCAGAGCTCGTGGTACTTCAGTGGCCATTAGCCTTGAAAGTGAAGGCAAGGATCTGAAGGAGGAAATTCAATTTTTTCCCCTTGAAACTGTATTTTTAAAGATTTGTAGAATGCTTTGATGTTTTAAGAAACATTTGTGTTTATATGAGGTGACGTCTTCTAAAATATTATTAAAAAGTGTACAAAAATAAGCATTGTATTTATTAAAATACATTTAACTCTCACATGTAATAAAATGATATAATAGATGTCATATAATATACATTTAATATAATAGATGCAATAAAATACTCAGTTTAAAAATCATATTTTTAATCAATCATTTAATTCACATTCAAGCACTTACTGAATCCTGAAGTGTATTTACTGAATCATAAGGTTTAAAAAATCTTTTGTTACTAATGTATTGTTTCTGAAAAATCCAATGTTCATTATGATAGGTAGTGCTGTTTAAAATATCTGTAGTGATCTACACTATTATCTGCAGCAGAAATGATGTTTGCACAGCTGGTATATGCCTGGAGTCAGCCACGTCCTTTATGATACCGCGCCTCTGCATGGGCTCTTATCCCTAACATTTGCCTTTTAAAATCTCTAAAGAGATCTAACAGAAAAAAAAATCACAAGAACAGCATCTTTTGTGCTTCTCTTTCTCTGGAAATACCAAAGCAGCAGTGTATCTTCCCATATTGAAAAGGAAAGAAAAATGTTTTAATCTTTCATTTTCCAATATAAAGTTTTTAGCCAAAAGGATATTTATTAAAAGAAATATTTCTGTCAGTCACTAATTCAATGACTAACTACATAAGTTTAAAAGTTACTTTTTCTATGAGTATCAGACAAAAGTAAAACAACCTAGAAATTTCAACCCTCTTTCAGGGAAAAAAAAAAAAACCTGAAAGATGAAAGATCCTACTGGCCTAGCAATTAAATCTAAAAAAGCTTACCTTATCTAGGCTTAGGTAGATATGAAAACAAAGTACAGTAACTACATTATATTTACCTTTAAGGCTTACTATTACTAACTATTACTTATATTACTAAGTAATAATAGTAAATATTACTATTACTGACTGGAAGAAGCCAACTAACCTGTCAGGAGTTTACTGCAGAGGGACAGTGGTGATTTCTGGGAAATAATTCATCAAAAGAATAGTGGGGAACAGGCTTGGTTCAAATATACAGACAGCCGTCAGAATGCAGGGACAATTCTGAAAATAGTAGCCACCAGCAGTAGCCTTTTATATTATAATTCTATTCAATGGATTCATGCATTCATGTCTGAGTCCTAATAGTAAAAAGCCTATGAATATAAATGAAAGAGCAGGAATACTTATTGTAATGGCAGACTAGTGAGTGGCTGTGATTTCTACAAATAACAATTATAAACCAAATAAAAAAATTAAAACAATTCTATTATTTAAAGGCACTGTGAAATGTGCTAAGCAGAGGGAAACCAGAGGAATTCTAATTTTGATAGTATCTCTCTGGCCTAAGGGCACTGTCTAGTCTCCCTAGTAATAACTGCAGAAAATACCGGAATAAAATTACATTTTACTTGCCAGTAAAATATGCCACAGATCAGATTTCAAGTTGGAAATGCATTGATATTATTTACAAAGCTCAATTTCAACTAAAATTCAGTAGATATACAAAGAAATTAGAAAGTACAATCCATATTCAGAATACACAAAAGAATGAGATTCCAAGTTGATCCTGATAATATATCTAGATGACAAAGTATTGAAAGAATCTACAATAAATACATTCAAATAAGTATATATTCAAATATACTACAAATATATATATTCAAATATACTACAATATATTTGAATATATATATTTGAATTTGAATATATATATATATATTCAAATATACTACAATAAATATATTCAAATAAGTCAAAGGGTTAGAAAAAAATATATTTTCCAAATTATTCTCTTCTATCGTAAAATACAAGAGAGTTATTCTTCAAATCTGGCCTGAAACACAGTTTAGTTGGGATTTTGGTATATCAAGAATTTAAAAAGAATGACAGAGAAGTCTTGGAGGGACTTATGTACCAATGCATTTATTCTAATCAGGCAGCAGTGGTCACAGTTTTGAGGAGAGGCAGTGATAGCTCCCAGAATCAGATCCTTAGCTGCTGTTGGAAGCCTTATTGAGTTCATAGGTAACTAGCTCCTTAGGCAAAGACCTCTTCTCAAGTTCAGTTCAGTTCAGTTCAGTCGCTCAGTCGTGTCCGACTCTGCGACCCCATGGACTGCAGCACGCCAGGCCTCCCTGTCCATCACCAACTCCCGGAGTTTACTCAAACTCATAGCCATTGAGTCAGTGATGTCATCCAACCATCTCATCCTCTGTCGTCCCCTTCTCCCACCTTCAATCTTTCCGAGTATCAGGGTCTTATCAAATGAGTCAGTTCTTCACATCAGGTGGCCAAAGTACTTCTCAAAGCAGTCACTAAAAGCAAGTGGCAAGATGCCTTCAAATTGACATACTTTACTGTGAATCCTATTTAGGTACTTTGGAGGATTCTCACCTACAATTAAGTTATTGTTAACTACTCTCTGTGAGAAGAACTAAAATCAGGCTGGAAACCATGGGAATTGTATTTTTTAAACAATAGCTAGAACCACACATCTACTATTCCAAACACTGCTACAAATACAAACACTACCATTTTCAGCCCCATATTATCTTGAGGTTTCCTTTCTATGTTTCTTTTCCAAAATCAATAGTGTGGCTTTACATTAATAGAAACGGTGGGTGTGAAAACCATCATTAAAATAGCTTTAGAGAGACTAGGACTTGGACATCCACGGAGATCCAATGGTTAAGAATCCTCCTGCCAAAGTAGGGGACATGAGTTTGATCCCTGGTCCAGGAAGATCTCACATCACTCAGAGCAACTAAGCCCACATACCACAACTACTGAGGTCTGCATGCTTAGAGCCTGTGCTCTGCCACAGGGTAACTCACCTCAGTGAGAAGCCCACATACAGGTGCAAAGACCCGGCACAGCCAAAGATAAATAAATAAATAAAATTTTAAATTAAAAAAAAAATGACTAGAACTGGACACTAACTCAAGGATATCTCCTCAGACAGAAAAATCCCCCCCAATTCACTTATTTGATTTTACTGAGATGCAGGTAATACTTGTATACTCCAAAACCATTACATCTCAGAGCCTGCTACATAGTATGTAATCCTTAAGTATTTGTTGAGCAAATACAGGGTTAAGTTCCTCAAACAACATATAAATCTTAACTACAAAAGAGAATAAGTCTTTAGAGTTGTATCCATACCTAAGAAATGTATCACTCTGCTTCTTAAACATGAATTTTACACCTCAAGATATTTTTCTAACTCAGATCACTAGACAGTAGAAAGGGGAGGGGCATTCTTTTACTAGATGTGACAAGGCACTGTGTTATATTTTTCTTGACTGATAATCCAAGGGGACAAATATTACTCTGATCTTGTCAGGATTTGCTCCAAGTTCCAAAGACTAGTTGCTAAATTATTTCAACACTGTAGTGGTAAAAATATTATTCTCTTGGACATCAAATACTTATATGATGGTCTTATGTAGTCAAAGTCCAAAAGATGACATGTTGAAAAATTATTTAACTCCAGTACAGATTTTTGTTTATAAGGAGTGTTATTAACTAGCATTTCGCTGCTGGTAGTCTATCAATGCTTAAAATCTAACTTCAAGTCAAAATCTCATGTTGCCTAAATATTATTATATTTAAATCACCATATAGAGATGTCTCCAAAAGTGAGAGAGTGATTTAGTCTTCTGAAAAATGGTTAAAATTAAAATATTATATTGTCATTAATAATATAATGCATATAATATACAAGTAAATAGTTGAAATCTTAAATATTAGATTATTTGAAAGTATTATAACCTTATTACTTGAATCATTTCTAACACCATCCATAATTCTCAAACTCACCAAATCATTCAGTGGCAGGTCTTGGCATTCTAGTTCTGGTCACTTTTGATGAGACTGGTTAGCCTATTTTAGCTCTCTCCCTCAGCCTCATTTAATGCTGAATTGTTATTGAGGAGATGAGAGCAGAAACTGGCTATGGCAAATCTTGGATCCTTTTCCAAGAAAGCACGTAACAAAGAGATGAAATTGCATCATAACTCCAGTAACAGGTCTGCTAGTGAGTGCTGGGCCAAATAGCATTTAATGGTGAATTCTGTCAGAAGAAGTAAACTAATATTTTCACAGGATCAAAGACAAACCTTATCAAGTGGCAGGAAATTACTATATCTTAGATAGGAGATACTGGTACATACTTAAAGATATAAATTTGAAACACATGGGGAAAGAGTCAAGTTTCTAGTATCACATAAATATGACTAGAGTCACATTTTTTCTCTTATAAATATAAAGCCACTGATCAGTAAGTCTTTATTACCTGACAGATAATTCACATTGTAGGACAGAATATGGACATTGTCCATCTTATTTGTAATATCACATTAGATATGATTCCAGATGACAGAGTTTTACAGTAATATTTTATTATGATTAGATACATTTATGTTGGGGAAATTTAATGTGAAGTGTGGGATCTTGAAACTGTGAAGCATATTCTAGAATTTTCTTTTTTAATCTTGTGAAAAATAAGATGTTTGTGACACTTAGCAAAGAAATTAGAAAATGTTAAAATATTATAAATCACTAAAAGTTACAAAACACTTGTAAAATAGGGAAGGAATTCTTTTTGTTGTTGCTTTTTAATAGAAAGCAAGGAATTGAGTTAAGGAAAATTTAAGTGGCTTGCCTAGGGTCACTCACGGTTAGTAAGATATGGGGTCAGACATATCCAACAGGTTATTACACAGAGTACTTTATGATCTTATCAAACTGAAGCCATGAATATTCCAAAATGCTAATGTCCCCAAATTCTGCCATATTCTTAAGTTCACGAACATGGTCGTTTATGGTGACTCAGATGGAAAAGAATCCACCTGCAATGCGGGAGACCTGGGTTCGATCCCTGGGTTGGGAAGATCCAACGGAGGAAGGTACTTGCCTGGAGAATCCCCATGGACAAAAGCATGGCAGGCTACAGTCCATTGGGTCGCAAAGAGTCAGATACGATTGAGCAACTAAGCACAACGTTAATGTTCTCTTTTATCTTAAAATTCCCAAATAAAGATCAGCTTTAAGAATTTTCCATGGCATTTCTTCACACACAAAATTTTCTTTTTAATCCTTCACAGGAGAATATCGCACACCTAAGGATAAGTAGAAAACAAGACTCAGAGGTGCCTGTGCATGTGCCATGCAGCTGGCCTCCTCATCTTTTAGGTAAATTCCTGACTTGTGCCTAACGCTCTCTCAGAGCACTAGATTAAATGCTGAGTTCCAGAAAATTGCAAATAATCACATGCCCCGAGCCTTATAATGTTAAACATTGAAGGTTAACGTTAAGATTTCTAGGGTTCAATTTGGCACTATAGTAGTGTCAATAGCACTTACTATACTTGATTTTGGGGGAAAATTTTTTTCTACCAGTAGCAAAAATAACTGTCAGCCATATGTGTATGCACATAAAATTAAGTACTCTATTTAGAACTATATGTCTTAGCAGCAATTTGCTATTGTTTGGCATATTTTACTAAATTAAGACAATTTTCCTAATGTGGCACAGAAGGTTAAAAGTTTCACTAATAGAAAGTTTGGAACTTTTGGTTATAGTACATATATTGGTTATACTACATATAATAACAGAATTTTTTTCTAGCTTTCCTTTAAGTCACTTGAAATTTAAAGAAAAATTATTTTAAAAATTTTATTTTTATATTTATTTACATTTAGGAAGTTATTTTCTTTTTTAGTTGAAGTACAGTGCATTAATTTCCAAAAAAGAACTGTAAGCAACTAACCATAAATGCACATTTATAAGGATATACATGGTAACAACAAATATTGACTGAAATATAACTGAGACATAATTTATCAAGAACCAGCAATAAAATGAGTACTAAAAGCTATATTTACCTTGAAACTTTCATGTTAAATTTATTTTACTCTTCCTTTTGATTTAGGAATTAATATAATAACTTTTCTGAAATACATGAATACTTAGTGATGTTCAAAAGATTATCTAGATCAGTAGAAATTAATTTTTGAAATTATCTGGGAACATATACACTCTATATTTTGAGATTGTCTTCATTATTATTTTTTCTTAAAACAATAAGTTAATAGTTAAGATAAGACTCGTTTGTTCAGTTAGTGAAAAAGACAGCTTTTCTTTTTCTAACAATAAATCCTGATCAAAATGTTGTCCCTGCGAAACCACTACCACTTATTAGCTGTGTTAATCTGAGATGGTCACTTAACCTCACCCAAATTTCAGTCTTTTTCTTTGTAGAAAAGATACTTCTACTACTATCAGAAGAAAAAGTTAGATTTAGAAATTATGTTGGATAAACCATCTGTTCTACCCATGGCTCTCAATGCATGGTAGACCTTAGTATATAAGATCATATCGCATTAGAAAAGAAATATTTATCTGAATTTTAAAACCTAAGAAACCTAACCTATCATCAAATACCTTAAGATAAAACAATCTAGAACTCCATACGACTTTCTATAGTAGGAATAGAAACATAAGTAGTAAAGGACTAAGAAACTTTTAACAACTTTATCAAGGTATGATTGACATACAAATAGCTGTACACATTCAATGTATACATGCTATTTGTGTTAAGTTTATAGACAAATACACATGGTAGAGTCTGCCTGCAATGCAGGAGACCCAGGTTCAATCCCTGGGTTGGGAAGATCCCCTGGAGAAGGAAATGGGTACCCGCTGCAGTATTAATGCCTGGAGAATCCCATGGACAGAGGAGCCTGGTGTGATACAGTCTCAGTCACTTCAGTCACTCAGTCGTGTCTGACCCTGTGACCCCATGGACTGCAGCACGTCAGGCTTCCCTGTCCGTCACCAATTCCCTAAGCATACTCAAACGCATGTCCATAGAGTTGGTGAGGCCATCCAACCATCTCATCCTCTGTCATTCCCTTCTCCTCCTGCCTTCAATCTTTCCCAGCATGAGGTTTTTTCCAATGAGTCAGTTCTTCACTTCAAGTGGCCAAAGTATTGGAGTTTCCACTTCAGCATCAGTCCTTCCGATGAATATTCAGGATTGATTTCCTTTAGGATTGACTGGTTGGATCTCCTTGCAGTCCAAGGGACTCTGAAGAGTCTTCTCCAACACCACAGTTCAAAAGCATCAATTCTTCTGCGCTTAGTTTTTTCTCTAGTCCAACTCTACTTCCACACATGACCACTGGAAAAATTATAGCTTTGACTAGATGGACCTTTGTCGGCAAGGTAAAGTCTCTGCTTTTTAATATGCTGTCTAGGTTGGTCATGGCTTTATCTTTCAAGGAGCAAGTATCTTTTGATTTCATGGCTGCAGTTACCATCTGCAGTGGTTTTGGAGCCCAAGAAAATAAAGTCTGTCACTGTTTCCATTGTTTCTCCATCTATTTGCCATGAAGTGATGGGACCAGATGCCATGATCTTAGCTTTCTGAATGTTGAGTTTTAGCCAAGTTACTCACTCTCTTGTTTCACTTTCATCAAGAGGCTCTTTAGTTCTTCCTCACTTTCTGCCATAAGGGTTGTGTCATCTGCATATCTGAGGTTAATGATATTTCTCCCAGAAATCTTGATTCAGGCTTGAGCTTCATCCAGCCCAGCATTTCTCATGATGTACTCTGTATATAAGTTAAATAAGCAGGGTGGCAATATACAGCCTTGATGTACTCCTTTCCCAATTTGGAACCAGTCTGTTGTTTCATGTCTAGTTCTAACTGTTGCTTGTTGGCCTTCATACAGACTTCTCAGGAGGCAGGACAGGTGGACTAGTATCCCCATCCCTTTAAGAATTTTCCACAAATTTTCTTAATTTCTCTTTAAGAAATTTTTGTTGATTTAATTTCAGTCTTTTTGCAAAACTTTTATAAATGCAGTCTATTGAATTAATTAAATTATGGGGCAAAATAAATGATGTAAGGCCTTGATATAAAGCAATTGTCTTAAATGATGTTACATTCAACACATTTATACAACTTCATCTGTAATTAGATGGGAAAAAAAGAAGTAAAGATAAAAGAAAAGAAATCTCAGCATGGATAATATGAAGCATAAAGAGAAGGTTATTTTTAATTGCATTTTGCAATATCTTTATATTCTTTTGGCTACAAAGTAGAGCAGTAATACCCATAACATTAAACTGCAAATGGCTTGTTATTGTTCCAACTACTGCTTCGAAATTCAGTGTATTACAAACAATATCTGCTAGGGACATTTTCTTTTATTTTGTGGAAAATGGCCATAAAAGCAAAGATGGTTCCTTTGAGGAACATGATTTGTTATATTACTTTAAATATTTCTTACTTGAGATGGCAAAACAGTTTAAACTTTGAATATTACACATAAACACAATATTTTATTTAAACACTGTTTGTTCATATAAATAGCTATTTTATGTAAAAATTTTTAAGCACGAGTTTAAAAGATTACCAATATATTTTTCTTTATTTTTTTTTGTTCTATCGACAATTTGGCAGAAGTCTAAACTATATTTTAAGAATGTGACAGCCTAGGCATTTTAAAAACCAAAAAGCTAGGGAGTTTACCTTTTAAAAACCCAACCGAAACCAGTCAGAATACCCATAAAATTGTTCAGAAAAAAGAGGGAAAAAAGGCAACATATAAAAAAATATAAGGCAATTTTCGCACCTGTAAATAAACCAAAAAAGACCCATGAAAGCAGAGAAAGATTCTAAATCTCAAGATAACTGTAACAGCTACATAATACATGTGACTGGAAAAGGTTATCTTCAAGAAAGGTTTCTTGGAAACACATAAATCATAGAAATAATTATCTCTGTGTGGTGACAGGGGCTTAGGAAGTGAACTACTTTAGGAGAATCCTCCAGAGATCCTCAACCAATTATGAGCCACACCACTATTCCTATAAAAGACAAGATGGTTACTCTAGTTGAGTCAGCCATACAAGTGCTGTATTCAAAAGAAATGAACTGTGAACAGAAAGGCTAATATAATATCTTATTGATATGAAATAAGTACTTAAAGTCTAGCTTTTTCAAACATGGTTTGGGACCTCTTTTTTTCTGATTTATTCACTGAAGTACATTCTTACAAATAAAAATAAGCAGGCAAGCACAGAAAGTTTATTGGACAATACAATTCCTCTAAAGTTTTGTTTTTGCTTTCATTTTTTCATGTATTCATGTTGGGGCTGAAGGCAGGCCACCCCAAAATATGACACAGTGGCATACTGATTATTTGCAGACAGTTACTCAAGAAATGGCCAACGCATAAAGGACACTGACCCTCCTTTACATTTAACTGAAGGCAAGGAAAAACAGTCTCCCAAGTGAAAAGTACACTCCCTGAATCTGATAGTAGAAGGGCACCTCTGTGGTCAGAGATCAGGAATTTAAGCCAGAAAGTCCCCAGAGTAATAAGTTACCTTGTTACTTCTTTAATTTACTACCACAGTTCAAACTTTGTTTAGATTCTCCACCAACTGAACACCCAACACTTAAGTTTCTTTGTCCTGTCCATTCCTCACAAGTTTATTATTTCTTTGTCTAAAAAGCATAGAAGTTGCCTACTTTGGCCACTTCTTAGGTCCCTTCCATTTCTATGAGACCTCTGCATGCATAAATTATTATTTTTTCTTTTTTTCTCTTGTTAATCTGTCTTGTGTCAATTTTATTATAATCCTAGTCACAAGAATTTCAGACGGATAATGAGGGACATTTCCCTTCCCTGATATTCATATAACCTAGCTATACTGTGGCCACCAAGCAAGGTGTCTAGGATATAATGAGTTTGAGCCCCTGTCTTCACAATTTGTATATTCTAAGATGGGACAGAGAGAAATAAATGAAAATAGATGTTATTTCACATTGTGAGGAATAGTATAAAGATTTTCATCATGGAGTGCTTCCTGCATTTAAACTAAAATATGAGGGATGAGTAAGAAATTACCAGGGGAGAAAGGAGCAGAGTGTTAAAGGAAAATAAAATAAAGGAGAAAATGAAAAATTGAGGAAGCCAAATAAATCCAGATTCACAAAGGTGAAAATGGCAAAGAGAGGTAACAGTGGCAGAAAACCAAAGGGCTAGAACAAGTGGCACTGCACAGTGGAATTATGAGCTTGTACTTTAGAACACAGAGAAGCTATTTTGAAAGATCTCACTGGCCGACATGTGGAAAATAAATAGGAAGAATGGGAAGAAATACATGAGTTAGGAGGCCATCAGATGTCAGGTAAAATAGAATAGTAGCCTAATTTAATCTAAGGAAAATGGAAATATGTGAATAGATTGTAGAATATTTTAAAGGTTGGAATTAACAGGTCTCCATGACTGATTGTTCACTTTGTTTTAAGATAGTGCTGTGATTTTTCTAACCATGATTCTTTATTCCTTTAGGTCTGCCTGTTTTACTGAGGGTCAAATTTAAATGTGGTTCAAGTGTAAATTTCAAGAGAGTAGATCAAATTGGTGAACATTTTGAAAGCAGTTGTTATCTCCTATCCAGTTCTTTTATGCTTAAGAAAAGTATTGTCTCTCTTACATCTAATGTACCAGAAATGTCTCTACTGCAACTGGAAGGGACAGAGAGAGATGGATAATATGAGCTGAAATGGAAAAGAGTGTTAGACTTCCTAGAGCTCTTTTTCTTTTCTTTTTATTTATTTTTGCATTTATTTTTATTAGTTGGAGGCTAAATACTTTACAATATTGTAGTGGTTTTGGCCATACATTGACATGAATCAGCCATGGATTTACATGTGTTCCCCATCCCGATCCCCCCTCCCACCTCCCTCCCCATCCCATCCCTCTGGGTCTTCCCAGTGCACCAGCCCTGAGCGCTTGTCTCATGCACCCAACCTGGGCTGGCAATCTGTTTCACACTTGATAATATACATGTTTCAATGCTATTCTCTCAGATCATCCCACTCTCGCCTTCTCCCACAGAGCCCAAAAGTCTGTTCTATATATCTGAGTCTCTTTTTCTATCCTGCATATAGGGTTATCGTTACCATCTTTTAAAATTCCATATATATGCGTTAGTATACCATATTGGTGTTTATCTTTCTGGCTTACTTCACTCTGTTTAATGGGCTCCAGTTTCATCCATCTCATTAGAACTGATTCAAATGCATTCTTTTTAATGGCTGAGTAATATTCCATTGTGTATATGTCTTTTTCTTTCCATTCTAGTGTGTTAGTTCTCATCCTTTGGTCATCATGGGGATGTCCAGCCTCTATGTGTTCTCTCCTCAGAATTCCCCTATTTTGTTCTCTGACTCCATTAGTAGGCAATTATAGTGAAGACTGACTTGTCCTAGAGACCCCTGGGAGGGAGATATTGTGAGCTTGCAAAGTGTAAGTGATATTTTCCTTGGATTAAAGGTGGGGTGTGAGGAAGGACTGTGCCAGCAAAAGAAGGCTAGAGTAATCTCCAAGACCCCCACAATCACAGCCACCTGGAGGAATGGAAGCCAGGTAGGACCCTGGATTTTGTCCCTCTCCCATCTTCTTCACTTACATGCTGCTGGGTCAGATATCTGATAGTCTTAAGGGGAAAAAAGATGAAATCACAGAGAAGAAATGAAGCATCTGAGGGGTGTGAGAACTTTGGTTAAGTAGAAAAAGAGAAAAATGTATATGAAAGGAGTCAAAATTAACAGAGTAGAACAAAAATAAATTTAAAAGCACAGTAAATTCCATCAGGGAGATAAAAAGAAAACTGGATATGAAAAATGTAATATATGCAACATAGATTTCAATAGATGGAGAGATGGAAAAATATACTCTATAAAAACAAGCTGTTAAGTTAGAAGATCAAATATGGATCTCTCACAGGATGAGATCAAAGCATGGAAATAATAACTGAAAAGCTAAGACAGAATTTCTCAGCTTTGGGACTATATATATTTGAAATGGATAATGTTTTTGTTGTGAGGTGAATTCTTGTGTATTATGTGATGTTCAACAACATCCTCAGTCTCAACTCAGATGCCAATATTCTTCAAGTTCCAAAACCCAGAAATCTTAAGATATTTCCAAATGTCTCTGAGTGACAAAACATGCTAGTAGAGAAGCACTAAAATATTTGGATAAGAGATATATACAAGTGGATATCACTGTCTCTTATGAGTCTCAAACTGAAAAAAATAGAGGCAAGAAAGTACAGAATTAAGAAATATGAATTTTCTTGATGTAAAGTGAAACATTATAGAAATTGCTCAGGGACTACCAAACAATAGTGATTTTTTAAAAACTGTATTATGATATATTATGATTAAAATTTTCAATTTCAAATCAAAATTTAAATTATAATAGCTTTCAAAGAAAGAAAGAAATTGAAGTCGCACAGTTGTGTCCCAACTCTTCGTGGCCCCATGGACTACCAGGTTCCTCCGTCCATGGAATTTTCTAGGCAAGAATAGCTTTCAAAAGATAAAAGCAAATCACTGAAAAATTAGCAAGTATTAATCATTCAGGTCAAGGAATGAATGCATGTAGGTAAGAAAATCATACTTTCAATGTTGAAGGAAAAGAGTGTGAGCTAGAGATGCAATTTTCAGCTGAAAAATAACTAAATTTGAGGACAAAACACATATATACTCTAGTATAAAAGATCTTAGGAGTCATACACAACAGATATCCTTTTGAAATAACATTCAGAAGACATTGCCAGCATCAAGAACAATACATCTAAGACACAGAAATGAAATAGGGAGTAAAGGTGTTACTAAGTTTGCGACTGTCAAGTGAGGAAGACTAATAATAGAGCATATTCATAAACATTCAGAATGAATATTTCAAGCTATACCAGTGTGATATGTATAAATTGTATGAAGAAGGATGCATTTTGAGGAAGAGGGGTTAGACAGTGAGGTAGATCCTTTGTGATAAAGTGAGCTTCTGGCAGGATGATTCTATTCATAAATGCCAACAAACTTTTTAAGAAAAAAATCTCAATTTGTTCTAGAAGATTGAAAGAGGAGAAGCACTTAAACAAATGACAATCACATAAAATTGACACCAAAACTAGATAAACTAGGAAAATAAACCTTAGACCAATTTAAATTATGGTCTGAGACTTAAAAATCCAAAACACTAATAATAGAACTACCGTATGACCCTGCAATTCCAGTCCTAGGTATATATCTGCAAAACATGAAAACACTAATTCAACGAGATCTGGTACACTGATGTTCATAGCAGCACTGTTTACAATAGCCAAGACATGGAAGCAACCCATGTGCCCATCAATACATTACTGGATAAAGAAGATATGGAATATATATATCCCACATTATATATTTATGCAAGTGTACACACACACACACACACACACACACACACACACACACACTGGAATATTATTCAGCCATAAAGAGTAAAATTCTAAAAAAAAAAAAAAAAGAGTAAAATTCTCTCATTTGTAGCAATGTAGATGGGCCTAAAGAATATTATGCTTAGCAAAATAAATCAGAGAGAGAAAGACAAATACTATATAGTACCACTTGTACGGGAAATATAAAAATAATAAAAATAAATATATATAGCAAAACAGAAACAGATTGACAGGTATAGAAATGGACTAGTGGTTATCAGAGAGGAGAGGGAAGGAGAGGGAAACTATTTTTATAAATTGGATAAGCAACGATATATTCTATAGCAAAGGGGATTATAGTCATTATTTTATAATAACTTTTAATGGAGTATAATTTGTAAAAACACTGAATTGTTATGCCATATACCTGAAACTAATATAATATTGTAGATCGACTATACTTCGATTAAAATAAAATTACCATAGACCTATCAGAACAGCTGAAATAAAAAATACTGACAAACAAACACACATATACAAAGTTCTAAATGAAAGACTGACTAAATGAACATTACAGTGCATTTTTTAAAACTACAGTGTGATGATGTATATTTTATATCAGAAATATAAGGATGACTCAACTTTAGATTATCTGTAAGTACAAATATTTACATCAATGAAGTCAAAGGAAAAAATCACAAGATTATCTCTTTGTGTAAAAAGATTTTATGAAACTGAAATATATTCATTACATTAAAGAAAAGCATTAACAAGGGTTAGAATTAGACTTTGATAACTTGGTAAAGGTCATTGTTAAAAAGCTTAGTAAATATAACATTCAATGGATAAATGTTAGAGAGCCTCTTTCTAAGATTAACAACAGCATAAGGATCATCTGCTATCATCACTATTGTTTAGCACAGAGCTGGAAATCCTAGATGATGCAGCATAAGTCAAGGAAATTAGCAGCCTCTATTTTGGGAACAAAGAACTACAACTATAGTTTCACTAGTTATTATACTTATTAATATAGACAATTCAAGATAATCACCTGATCATTATACTTAAATAGAGGTTAGTTAACCTAAATATCATTCTTTATATGAGCAATTAACAATGAAAAAATTAAAACATCATTTACAATACAAGGAGAAACTACAATTAATCTTTGCAAAAGTATATTAACCTAAGGAAAATATGACTTGTATATACGGAAGTTTAAAACTCTATTAAATGACATAAGAATACTCACCAAATACAAAGATATTCTATGCTGATATATAAAATGATTTAACACTATAAAAATCTCAGTACTTCCTATATTTATTTATATATAAGGCAATTTCAATCTAATCCTTAAGGATTTTTAGGAAACCTCACAAATATTATCAATTAAAATTAATTTTAATATTGCACATGCATATTTGCCTCACTGTTTAGTTACTAAGTCATGTTCAACTCTTTTGTGATCCCATGGACTTCAACTTGCCAGACTCATTGTCCACAGGGTTTTCCAAGCAAGAATACTGCAGTGAGTTGCAATTTCCTTCTTCAACTATGAAGAAGAAGAGCAAAAATAGTGAAAACTGACATTGCCATACACTAAGGCATATTAAAAGGCCATGGAAATTAATACACTGCTGTCTTGCAGTTATTGTAAAATAGAGTAGCGTAACAAAACTGATGGCCTAGAAACATACAATCTATGAGGCAAAAACAGGATGAGCTGTTCAATTAATTTTATCAGAAAAATAGTCTCATTACATGGAAAAAGAAACCCTAATCACAGGTCATACATAAAAGTTAACTTTAAATGGGTGAAATATCAAAATATGGAAAGAAAAACTTACAGTGAAAGAAAATAACATAAGAGAATAGTACTAGAACTCTGAGGCAGGAAAGTTTCCTAAAATAATGTATATCATAAATATTAAAGATTAAAATATGTATTTATTGCATCATAATTATAGATATTTCAATCAAAGGATATCATTGGAAAAAATAATGGATGGGAAAATATTAGAAGACTATATTACTAATCCCTAAAATTATAGGGGATTAGCAACTCTTCCAAATTCCCTGAGAAATATAGAAACTCATATAGAAAATACACTATGGTATAATATATGTTATACTATAGTATAATAATATGAAACACAATAACAGTTGCTGAAACCTTGCTATTATCAGTAATGCCTGTGTTTTCTATTTAATTACTTAATAACATTAATAGAAAATTCACAGAAAGGGAAACCACAGTGACCAATACATATTTTGAAGAGATGCTCAAATACATTAAAAAATATATAAATGCAGTTAAAACTATTGATTTCTACTTTATACACATGAGTTTGGCAAAAAAAAAAAAATCACAAAGCAGGAAAATACTAAGTTCTGAGTATGAATGCAATGAGGACTCATATACTATAAGCAGACTATAAAGGTATAGCCATCCTAGAAACAACCTGGTCAAACTTCAGGGCGGTTTATATGTATATCATCCAGCAATGCAATTGTTGGGAGTATCACATAATGAAACATGAAGAAAGAACTCAGATAATACAACATAAGGATAACTAGAAACACAGGCTCCCAACCACACACTTTGGATTTAAATGCTGCATTTTTCCAAATAATAGGTTTTGGACTTTGCCAAGATGTTTAATTTCTTGGTATCAATATTAAAATTCATGTGCCTCTGCTTAGTTGTGTCAGACTCTTTGCAACCTCATGAACCGTAGCCTGCCAGGCACCTCTGTCCACGGAGACTTTCAGGCAAGAATGGAGTGGGCTGCCATGCCTTTCTCCAGGGGATCTTCCCAACCCAGGGGTCAAACCCAAGTCTCCCAGATTGCAGGCAGATTCTTTACAATCGGAGCCACAAGGGAAGCCCGAGAAGACAGGAGTATGTAGCCTATCCCTTCTCCAGGTGATCTTCCCCACCCAGGAATTGAACTGGCGTCTCCTACATTGTAGGTGGATTCTTCACTAGCTGAGGTATCATAAAAATTGATAAATGGAAATAATGGCAGTGGCTAAAATAATAATAACTGTAATATTTGCCTGTTAGGGTTGTTATGGGTTTCAACCATGAGAGCTTCTCACGTCAGATCCTAGAATCCAGTTTGGATGGTAACCCACTATCCAATTAGAGTTCTCCATTTTATTTTTAAAATGATACACATTTTATCATCCCTGACAAAACAAAGAGATATACTAAATACACTGGAGTGGGGACCTATGGGATACAAGATTGAGAATACAGGGGGAAAAAAAATAAGGAAAAAAGGGAAAGAGTGAAAACAAACCACAGTAACAAGAACTGTTTTGCATGGATGGATAATGACAATGTTTCGTCAACCAAGATTATGGTGAACTCATACTTATAATCCTTTGTGTAACTGAAGTATTTCAATTAAAAAAAGAGGAGAAAATGAGGACTGCATATCTTTAAATGATCACAGTGGTGAACAACTGCACATACTCTCAAGGTTTTAAAAATGCATCATCTCTATATTATTTGAAATCAGTCAGTCAGTTCAGTCACTCAGTCGTGTCCGATTCTGCAACGCCATGGACTGTAGCATGCCTGGCCTCCCAATCAATTACCAGCTACCGGAGTCTACTCAAATTAATCTCCATTGAGTCGGTGATGCCATCCAACCATCTCGTCCTCTGCCATCCCCTTTTCTTTCAACGTTCAATTTTTCCCAGCATCAGGGTCTTTTCAAATGAGTCAATTCTTCATAATGTGGCCAAAGTATTGGAGTTTCAGCTTCAGCATCAGTTGTTCCAATGAATATTCAGGACTGATGTCCCCTAGGATAGACTGGTTGAATCTACTTGCAGTCCAAGGAACTTTCAAGAGTCTCCTCCAACACCACAGTTCAAGAGGATCAATTCTTTTGTGTTCAGCTTTCTTTCTAGTCTAACTCTCACATTCATACATGACAACTGGAAAAAACATAGCTTTGACCAGATGGACCTTTGTTGGCAAAGTAATGTCTCTGCTTTTTAATATGCTGTCTAGGTTGGTCATAACTTTTCTTCCAAGGAGTAAATGTCTTTTAATTTCATGGCTGCACTCACCATGTGCCGTGATTTTGGAGACCCCAAAATAGTCTGTCACTGTTTATTGTTTCCCCCTCTATTTGCCATGAAGCGATGGGACAAGATGGCATGATTTAAGTTTACTGAATGTTGAGTTTTAAGCCAACTTTTTACTCTCCTCTTTCACTTTCATCAAGAGGCTCTTTGGTTCTTCTTCACTCTTTGCCATAATGGTGGTGAGATCTGCATATCTGCAGTTATTGATATTTATCCCAGCAATCTTGATTCCAGCTTGTGCTTCCTCCAGCCCAGCATTTCACATGATGTAGATGTGGAACAACAGACTGGTTCCAAATAGGAAAAGGAGTACATCAAGCCTGTATATTGTCACCCTACTTATTTAACTTATATGCAGAGTACATCATGAGAAACGCTGGGCTGGAGGAAGCATAAGCTGGAATCAAGATTGCTGGGAGATCAATAACCTCAGACATGCAGATGACACTACTATTATGGCAGAAAGTGAAGAATAACTAAAGAGCCTCTTGATGACAGTGAAAGAGGGGAGTGAAAAAGTTGGTTTAAAGCTCAACATTCAGAAAACTAAGATCATGGCATCCAGTCCCATCACTTCATGGCAAATAGATGGGGAAACAGTGGCTGACTTTATTTTTCTGGGCTCCAAAATCACTGCAGATGGTGATTGCAGCCATGAAATTAAAAGATTCTTACTTCTTGTAAGGAAAGTTATGACCAATTTTGGACTGCGAGGAGATCCAACCAGTTCATCCTAAGGGAGATCAGTCCTGGGTGTTCATTGGAGGGACTGATGTTGAAGCTGAAACTCCAATACTTTGGCTACCTGATGCGGAGTGCTGACTCATTTGTAAAGACCCTGAGGCTGGGAAAGCTTGAGGGCAGGAGGGGAAGGGACAACAGAGGATGAGATGGTTGGATGGCATCACCGACTCAAAGGACATGAGTTTGAGTACACTTCAGCAGTTGCTGATGGACAGGGAGGCCTGGCATGCCGCGATTCATGGGGTTGCAAATAGTCGGATATGACTCAGCGACTGAACTGAACTGAACTGAACTCTGCATGTAAGTCAAATGAGCAGGGTGACAATATACAGCCTTGACATACTCCTTTTCCTATTTGGAACCAGTCTGTTGTTGCATGTCCAGTTTGAACTGTTGCTTCCTGACCAATATACAGGTTTCTCAAAAGGCAGGTCAGGTGGTCTGGTATTCCCATTTCTTTCAGAATTTTCCACATTTTGTTGCGATCCACACAGTCAAAGGTTTTGGCATAGTCA